>NC_051176.1:73954494-74274494 GCF_013339695.2 Rhipicephalus sanguineus
GTGGATAAAAAAAACTTTGCCGCTGGTACGGGCCGCACCTAAAACCTTCGGATGACGTGTCAAGAGCTCATTTCAGCGTCAGCATAGTAGGTGTCTCTCGAGCCATTTTCTCCAGCTCGTTCAGGTAAACACCGTATTTCTGTCCCTAAAGAAAGCGCAAAACCTTCGCATTTATCCTAACCTTCCTCGTATTATGGTGACATTTCAATTGTAAACCACGTTTTTTTTTCTCATCAGATTGTTCTGAGCCATATCGTTCACACACACACACACACACACACACACACACACACACACACACACACACACACACACACACACACACACACACACACACACACACACACACACACACACGCACGCACGCACACACACACACACACACACGCACGCACACACACACGCACGCACACACACACGCACACACGCACACACACGCACACACACGCACACACACACACACACACACACACACACGCACGCACACACACACGCACACACGCACACACACACACACACACACGCACACACACGCACACACACACACACACACACACTCTCACACACACACACACGCACGCACGCACGCACACACACACACACACACGCACACACACACCACACACACACACACACACGCACGCACACACACGCACACACACACACACACACACACACACACGCACACACACACACACACACACACACACACACACACACACACACACGCACACACACGCACGCACACACACGCACTCTTTCTCTCTCTCTCTTTCTCTCTCTACGCGAAACTCGTTGATTTAGGCACCTAATTTCTTTTTAAATAAAAGTTAAAATGAGCACTCAAGTCGCATTATGCAGTCCCCGATTGTTCGGCCGCACATCGTAAACGTAAGATACCTAGTCAGCTGCTATAGTGTTATTAACGATAGCTTGGGACAAAGTCGTTTGGCTTTGGTGCATGTAAAAATGCGTGCCTGAATACAGTGGTACGCTCCCTGGTACAAAATACAGCCCTATAATGAGCAATCGTTTGAGTGCTTTCGTTATCTCTACGTGAAAGAAATATTACATTCTGGTGTCGAAACTTAAGAAATGGTTCGCTAACTTCTGCATCGCTTATGCAAGCATTGTAAAAGCTTTTTTCGTGGCTTTGTTAAGATAAATGTTATTTGTGCACACCGCCCCCTTTGGCAGGATCGCTGTGGCGCACCCTAGGATGGTCTCAACGCAACCGCCATAGATGCTTACACTGTTAGTAATGTCGACATTTTATATAAATTATGACGTCACAGAATATTGATGTCGCCAAAATTGTGCGGCTGTTACAAGAAAGAGCAATGTATCCGTGAACTAATATTAACTAGGAATAGCATTGATGAAAATGGGGAGAAACAAAAACATGAGTTTGGTTCACGACACCGACGTTTACCAAGGCGAAGCTAATGGCTTTGATCCCTAAAGCGAATAGCGCTCGCATACAAGAACGCATAGCCCCTCGGAGCTTTTAAACACTAGAAGAAATTATTCTTATTGAGCTAAACAGTGTTCACGTTTCGTTAAATCATGAAAGTTCTTAATGGAGCTTGACCCTAACACGTCACGAACCTATTATACCTGGTACCTGAGCCAAATAATTGCTTCGGCGTTCATACTTCGCTGAAATAACCGTTTTCGACACGGGCTTGACCTGTGCTCAAGTCGTTTTCCATCTGTCACAGACATAACACCAATATTCCTTTCTAGACGGCCCTCAATCGTTAGCTTCATCATTCGTCGGAAAATGAGATCTGGGCCGTCCAGTCTCTCTTCAATTAAAACTTCAAAATGTTTTGCTGGGCGGCGCGGAGGTCGAGTAAAATAAGCGCGCGCTACGTTTTCATATATCGGGCTTATTATATCAATCGCAATCGTTCAGTTATTACCACGCAGAAAAAATAAGTCACCAGAATCCGGTTTCAAAGACTACAGACAAGACTACCGACCTCGCGCACGTCGGTGGCAGCGCTCTCAACGGCGCTCCGGTGATGTCGACACTGGGAACAAGTATTCTAGTTTAGGAGAGTCAGGCTAGTCTAGGAGGAGGAATAAACTTTACTGTCAACCAGCAAATAAGTCTAGATTTTTTTTGCTCGGGCTCTCACGGCGGGCCCGGATAGCACTGCCATCTTCTATTAATACATGTGCTCGTTTCTGGCGTTAGTTTGATATATCCGAACACCGCCTATTCAGAAAACGCTCATATTTGTGTATTTTCTATATAAGAACAGCCGCGGAGGTCGTAGGCGTGGTCTCGTGACACAGCAGCATACCTCATTTGGCTATGTGGTGTTGAATAATAATAATAATAATAATAATAATAATAATAATAATAATAATAATAATAATAATAATAATAATAATAATAATAATAATAATAATAATAATAATAATTAACTTCTTAGTTTCCTCGAAGGATGCAGGAGAATGCGGGTAAAAATCGCTTGAGACAAAGGAACTTGACAGAGGCCCGTAGCCACCTCCGCAATGCAGACAGCGAATCACACATATTCAAAATACGAAATATCCGAAAAATTATGCACTTTCATACAAAAACAGCCACAAAAATAAGAGAAAATAAGAAAGGCTAGATAATACACTTATATATATTATTATAAGCTAAGAGCTTAACGTGACACCAGGACATTTTTTTTTATGCGCCGAAGGACACAACGCTTGCGTCATGTGTGGACCAGGTGGCTAGTAATTTTAAAACTGTAGCGAAGCGTTCCTACTCAGTAATGGGTCCTCCTCTGAGCGCCTTCTAGTGGGTCGTCCTCTTCTCTGAGAGCACGCCCCTTGTGCAGAGAGTCGGCCCCGCTTTGACTGTCGCCGTCGCCGAGTGCCCGCTAATAAATGTCTTGAGAAAACCTATGTTCCTGAAACTGCAGTTCTTTTTCCTTATAAAGTTTCTCACCCTAAACGTCGCACCATTGCGACACTGCGTCAAGATTATCACTTCAAACAGTGGGATCGGAAGCAGAAGCAACCTGCTTCAATTATAAACCATAACTAGCGAACAGTGGAGTGAAAAGGCCATCTCTTACACGTTCACTTGGATCTAAACTAACAATGGACCCAAAACGCTTCCTCGTGGGGCGCCAGAAAGTGTCGTACAGGGTGTGGAATAGTATATGTATGTTTACAAAGACAGGCAGGGGACATTCCAGTTAATTGAAGATGAAGAAAAAACGCACCTAATTAAAGCAATCAGAAGTCCACTGTGTAACTTGAAGCCGAATGCTTTGCCAAAAGTGATCGCTCATACATGTATCACTCATGCAAAATACGGAATAGTGGCCATAACCTCTGTTGGAGCAGGACACGCTGTAGGCTTATAATGATGTCCTATACCCTACTGAACTGACTGACTGGACAGTAACGCTATGCGTATGCGCCTTGTCTGTCTCTCTCTTTCTTTACACCTCTGAATTTCTAACTCCCCCATTCCATTCTTGAGCGCAGTGTAGTACGCCGATTATTAAAATCTGGTTAACCAGATCAGCCTTTCCCTCCTGTTTCGTTCTTTCTGCTGTCATTGAAAAACCAGACTATGTTTATCTGAAAACCTCGTCATGCATGGCTTGAAATAGTATGTTCCGGGGTCTTGCGTGAGTACATAACAGCGACTCAGGTCGATAGTTTTTTTTTGGCAGCGTATTATAATAGTAGCTGTTGTATCTTGAGTCCCAAAGCCACGGTATGATTATGAGGGACGCCTTAGTAGAGGGCTTCGGAAATTTTTACTAGCTGAGGTTCTATAACGTGCACCTAAATCTAAATACACGGGCCTCTAGGATTTCGCCTCCATAGAAGCGCGACCGCCGCCGCCGGGAATCGATCCCGCGACCTTCGGGTCAGCAGTCGAGCACCGTAACCACTAGGCCACCGCGGCGGGTCGAGTAGCAGATGATCCCCGCTCTGTGGTAATGGCAGAACACGAACGATCCCTCCGGTCGTCAGGAACAATCATTAGCATCGATTGACGTGAGGAAAATTACCAGAAGAAATCTAACGGTAGGTTCAGCGTACCGTCAGAGAAAGACATTGCGAATGGCATCCTGGACACACGATGGCTTCGGCTATATAGCTAGAAATGTTCAGAAGGCGTAACGGCGCTCTCTTGCTTATCGCAGTAAAGTCACAGTCCGAGGCGCTACAACTTGTCAGTGAACGAATGCAGTTGCATTTCCACCGCCTTGCCTCACTTCGCGCTCCGTCCGCGCCCGCGCTCGACGATGTCGTTGGCAGCACAGGCGTTTGATCCCAGCAGACGATCGCGTGTGGGTATTGCCCTTCGCTCTGGCTTAAGGAAGACAATACGTAGCTCGGGCTCACGCGCTCGCGCGCTCACGGTGGAGCGGCGGCCGGCAGTCGAGCCCGGGACTCCGCCCAGTAAAGGTGTATTAAATGCGAAGCATTTCTTAGCGAACCTCTCGCACTTTGAGCGTTTCTATCTATCTATCTATCTATCTATCTATCTATCTATCTATCTATCTATCTATCTATCTATCTATCTATCTATCTATCTATCTATCTATCTATCTATCTATCTATCTATCTATCTATCTATCTATCTATCTATCTATCTATCTATCTATCTATCTAGCCGCCTACGTCTAGGTGCTCTCATGATCGCCTCCTTAACTTGGTGGAGACCAAAATTTGCATGGGAGGGTAGGAGGTTTTGACGAATATGATTGCTGGGTCATGACATGAATAACGTTAAAATCCTGTCGCGTACGTCGTCAAACCCTTTCCACTAGACACGTGTGGCACATACCCGTTTACCGTGGGTCACGGTGTACGGGTATGCGCCACAGGTGATCGACAGTTTACAGTAAAACCTCGATAATACGAATCTCGCGGTCTTACTAAAATATTCGTATCATCCGAAATTCGTATCACCGGAAAACAGGGGAAATTAGTATGCGACAAAAGAAAGTTGGCATACGTTTTGATTTACTGTTTCTCAGGGCCGCAGCGGCGTCATGAACAGCTCTGAATGATTGCCAGTAAAGTTTTTAGACGTCAATGATCATACTTGTACTCGTAAATATACGCTGCATGCGCGTGTGTGTAATTAATGAACCAGATGTGTTGTGCCCCGTGACCGCTAGTAGCCCCTTCCTAATCTTACTACGCTTTTCTGCATGACAACAGAGTACAGCGGCGAAAGTGACTTAAGAAGCGCTTTGCAGACGATAGATAGAGGCCAAGCTCCTTCTCAAAGACCGTCCGCTTCGTCTCTTGGGGTCTTCGTCCACCTTTAATGGAACTTCATGACAGACCCGCAACCCAACTTTCAGTCTTGTTTCATAGAACGTCTGATTGCGGGGACATGGCTTGCATCGACGTGGCAGGCACGTGTTAACACAGTGCAAACACGCTGCTGCCTCGAGCACAGGAGCACGCGTCAACGCGTCGGGGAAAAAAAAAAGAAGCACGACGCCAACGTCATCTGTAAACTAAACGCGAAAGCGCATAAGGGCCTCCAAGATTCGCGCGCACTATCTCGGAGGCAACGACGCACCGTTGATGGTCGCGCAGCGCGCATCCCGCACCCGCGCGTGACTGCCGTGTCTTCCGCGACAGCGCGGGCAGCACCTGTTCGTACCTGTGCGCTAGCGCACGTTCGTATCAAACGTTGCGGTGTGCAAATCGGTTCGCAACAACCGTACTCCAATACATTGCAGGCTAATGGGCCTTGGCCGGGACCACAGAAAAATTCGTATCACCCCGAAATTCGTACGAGCCGTGATCGTATCACCGAGGTTTTACTTATATCTACCCAGGAACAGCGAGAACATGCATTGGTAACTTAAATGCTAGAGCGTTAAGGAAAACCAACATACGCAGCGTTGACTCAACGAATTGAAAGAATGAAAATTAGGATCCCAGCAGGAATCGAACACAAGTATTCTGCGTGGCAGTCAGGTATTCTACCACTGAGCGACGCCAGGTCTATAAAATGGCTTGGAAAAACAGCCTACGCCGGCGTAATGTCGATGCAACGTCAACTGTGGTTGTGGTGCTGCCTATCTAATTTTACAAGAAAGCAATAACCACTACATGATACTCCTACGATGTGTACTCCTACGATACAGGCGTCATATCAGATTAACGCCTGTAGTTCCAGTGTTGGCTCCGCTTTTATAGCAGTTTAATAAACATTACGTTTTATTCCTTCGATTCAGCAAGGTATATTGAAGCATTGCTCGACCCCGGAGGAATACATTAACGAAAGTTACAAATGATATCCACATCACCGCACCGTAAAGTGCACTTCGTCCACCAGGACGACGCCGTGTCATCTTCATTTCTTACGAGGCTGGGCGATGGCCTCATGCTGACCGAGGATGATGACAGATTGATTGACAGCCGCTTTGTAGACTAGGCTATGTAGGTCACATACGCCGAGGTAGTCTAGGAATAGGACAAACACCATCCGCTGATGTTTGTCTACGTAGCACTATCCAGGCCTACCAGCCTCGACGGCCTATACCTCACCAACGCGAAGAGTGGCTTCAGGTTCCGACATGTCGCCGGCTCTGTCGACAGACAAATTTTTGACGAAATGACCGAGGCATCCCCGAATTCCAACAGCTCTACTATACCACATACTTCACTAGACATGGACCCCTCGTCACCACGATCACGACCGGATCCTATAACAAGTCATTCCCAGCTGCTGGTGCTCACTGATCACGGTGATGATGCCGTTGTTCAAGAACTCTCGAGAACTTCTTGCAAACATGCACACGGGATCGTGAAACGTGCGTGCGTTCTCGGGACACGTATATAAGCACTACTATATCAGCTTTCCGCTTCTGGTGTTGATAATACCGACCTCGCCATTGGCAGCGTTACCCAACCGTGAACAACTTGTTATATAACACATATGCGGCTCATCAACATATATATGTGTGCGTATAAAATTTATACAAATCTTTAGCGTCAATTTGTAACGTGTCGCTCACTAAAAAGCGTTACGCCAGTCACCTATCCGCCGCATGCTTCGCAAACATCGACTCCCACGGTACGTGGGATCTGCCGAATTTTTTCCTCGCTCAGCCTCGGTGTACTTTCTGAGGGCTTCAGACGACCCTTGGCCCTGAGCCTACACCTTGTATATCTGGGAGTAGCTTATATCACCTGCTTACTTTTCGACTACAACTTTTCTCATCTTTCTCCGGAATTTCCGCCCAATATTTCCATTGACACAAGAAAAACGTAAAACATGTTTCATTTCCACGAAGTCGTGACATTGCGCGGACTGCCGGCCTGAGAGGTAACTCCATGCTATACCGCGCTCGCGCGCGTCTAATTTTCCTTTTTAGGTGGAGTTGCTTAGTTGCCAAGGCTTGGTTGCCGTGGCTGTGCTTCTACTGGTGTGGCGTGCCTGCATACGCGTATTGCATTGGGGCTGGGTATATATATGCGTTAATTTTTGTCACAAATTAGCGCGTAATAAAGTGCGCGCGCTGCCGCTTTCAAGCAGCTGCGAGACAGAACGGTGCGAGCCGCGCGCCCAAGAAGCGCGAAAGACGAAAAAAACGCATCAAAAGACGCCGGCGCGCCGCATCCTCCTCACCCACTCGAGCCAGAAGCAGGCAACGCGATCAAACGCCCGGCAAAGCCTGGATGTTTCTAGAAGGAAGGGGGGACGCAGCACCGAGCGATGCCGCCGCGATTCGAACCTACGAGAAAGGTCTCGCCCTTTCTCTAGCCTCAGCTCTACTGCACGCTGAAGAACTCTCCCGACGCTTCTAGAAACCGGCGGAGAAGGGATAAAAGCGTGCGACGACGACCAGTCAGGTGTCGGGCGGTAGAGTGAGGAGTCGAGAAGTCAGCGAAGGAGTGAGTGAGTCAGTCGGCCCGGTGATGGTGAAGTTATGCTAAGTGTGGCTCCGTTAGCCAAAGAAGACGTGTTTATGATGGTGTGCGGTCAGTCGATCATCGATTTGGAAGAATTGGATGACGACGCCGCGTGAGCCGTGACAAGTCACGACGACGGTTGAGCTACGACGATCAACGCTGGAGCTGGCGTGAGTGTTTTTTTGAAGAGAAGCATTTGATTACCGTCCAAGTATTGTGGACTGGATACGCCATTATCTATTCAAGACTTTAACTGTCGTTGAATAGTTGTAATGCATGCGATTGCATTCGTAGCGTGTGATCTGTTTGTTAAGCTCCCGTTGTGTAACCACCATCTATCTGAATTATATCGTGAAGTTGTAACTGGTACCAGCGGAGTGTGCATGTGTTTGTATGATTTGTATTGCCTTAACTGAGAATATATTTCGTTTTCGTTTGTGTTGTCGACTCTCGGCTCTGACTCGGTCTTTGGACCACAACCGGCGTTCGCTGGCGCACCAAAGGACCAACTCTAAATTGTCCGCGCTTTCGTCGTGCATTTTCGGAGGGCCGTGACGCCAGCCCTTAGAATCCGCCCGGCGATTGCCGACCCGATTAACGGGATTAGTGACAATTATTCTGGCGTCCGCGACACAGGACCTGTTTGGTGCAAAAGTGTGTCCAAAGTAGGGAGAAAGAGCCTTGAGACGTTGATAGTACTCGCGAACGATTTTTGAGTGCTGCACCGCGTTCTCGCTAACCTGTGTGCAGAGAGTGTTTTGTAATTCGAAGTTAGGCAGAGATTTTGTGCACGCGGCTAGGTTTTGTTGACTGGCATCATGGATCTCGAGAAATTAGTTGCCCTTGGTGAGAAGATGGGTCTTTCTGGGGCCGAACTTCGAAAGTGGGTGAGCCAAAAGGAAAAGGAGGCGGTTGAAAGAGAGAGGTTGGCAGCTGAAAGGGCCAAGGAAGAAAGAGAAGCGAGAGAGCGACAGATGAAGGAAGAAAAAGCAGCATAACTTGAACTTGGTTCCGTACGGCGAGACGGCAACGCACTATGCCACGCGGCTCAGCCATTATTTTGACAGGTGGATCGAACTTTCAGAGACGGCACAGGAGTACGGTGAGCTTAGAGAGCTTCTTATCAGAGAGCAATTTCTCACCAGTTGCCACCCGAGCCTGTCGCTGTATCTGAAAGAGAGGAGAGCTAAATCGCTCGAGGACATGCTTGAGTTGGCCGATCAATTCTTGGAAGCGCAAGGTGGCACGAATCTGGCCAAAGTAAAAAAGGAGGTTCACGAGGAGTCGAAGAAATCGGCACCTGACGAAAAGAAGCGTGCACCGGAGAGTGTTCCGCGATGCTTTCTGTGTAACCGGGTGGGCCATCGTGCTAACAGTTGTCGGACTAACTTCTCACGCCCCAGTGTGATGAAGTGTTTTAAATGTGGACAGACTGGGCACAAAGCAGACGCATGTCGAATCGATGCGAGTAAAGCCCACCAAGCTGCTTGTGCGTATGTCCCGCCAAAAGAAGCAGAAGCGAGCAGTGATGAATCGGCCGAGCTGAAAAGTGGGAAGAAAATGCATTTCATTGGCGCTGCAGTGACAACAGACACAACGAAAGGAATGCCGACAGTTAAGGGGAAGGTTGGTGGAAAGGAAGTCACAGTACTAAGAGATAGTGGATGCACTACTGTGATCGTACGGAAGAAATTGGTCCGAGAGAGTGAGTTCACAGGCAATACCCAACCCGTTTGCCTGCTTGATAGTTCCGTTCGAATGCTTCCGGAAGCCAAGATTGAGGTTGAGACCCCTTACTTCAGCGGAAGTGTTACTGCCCTGTGCATGGATAACCACCTGTTCGACCTAATCGTGGGAAACATCGACGGAGCTCGAGGGCCATACGATCCTGAACGTTTGGGAGAAGCCCCGAAGATGGAGGCCTCGTCAGTTCAGGAACCGCGACAGAAAGGAACCGCGGAAGAGAACCCCAGGAAAGATGCCGCCCGAGCTCATACTGAAGCCGAGGCGTCAGAGAATGGCAACAATGGAGCACCAACGGTCGCTGTACCGCCAGTGAAGACGCGCCGAGCAGGTGACATTGCAACTGAGCGGCCACCATCATCTGCGGCTCAAAAGATGACGAAGGTGGTCCTCCAAGCAAAACACCACGACTCGCAGAAGTCGGCGAAGCACCGCGAACGTTCTAACGAACGTGACCACGCCTTGCCGATGTCGAATGTGTCGACGGCAGCAGAGACGCCCCCTCCGGCACCGTCAAATGGAACGGCTCGCAAGAAAAAGAAGAGAAACAAAAAGAGAGCGAGCGAGCACCGAAAGAAGGGGCGCACGCGCGACACGAATTTAACAGGATAGGGTGTTGGAATCGAATTTGTTTGAAATGGTTTGAGTTTCGAGTGTGTTGTATTATTATACCCTGTGTCGAGTGTGTATGGCTAGTGAGCCCAAGTGTCTATTGCGTAACATTATGTGTACAGTGCTACTGATGTAACTGTATAAGCATTGTAAATGAAGAGCTTTGTTTTGTGCGTTCGCATTGTTTATATGAAATGTATGATGCTGTGTTGTACTTATGTACTTGTGTTTATATTTCGACATTGAAATGCCCTGTGAATTGTAATGATATTTCTATTGTGAATGTGAAGCGCATTGTGTGAAGGACTGAGTTATCGACTCTATATGTGGGACATTTCTAGTTGTGTGTATGTGCGCGCTCATTTGTGTTTTTGAATATTATGAGATAGTATTCTTGAAGTGGGGGCAGTGTCACGAATTAGCGCGTAATAAAGTGCGCGCGCTGCCGCTTTCAAGCAGCTGCGAGACAGAACGGTGCGAGCCGCGCGCCCAACAAGCGCGAAAGACGAAAAAAACGCATCAAAAGACGCCGGCGCGCCGCATCCTCCTCACCCACTCGAGCCAGAAGCAGACAACGCGATCAAACGCCCGGCAAAGCCTGGATGTTTCTAGAAGGAAGGGGGGACGCGGCACCGAGCGATGACGCCGCGATTCGAACCTACGAGAAAGCTCTCGCCCTTTCTCTAGCCTCAGCTGTACTGCACGCTGAAGAACTCTCCCGACGCTTCTAGAAACCGGCGGAGAAGGGATAAAAGCGTGCGACGACGACCAGTCAGGGGTCGGGCGGTAGAGTGAGGAGTCGAGAAGTCAGCGAAGGAGTGAGTGAGTCAGTCGGCCCGGTGATGGTGAAGTTAGGCTAAGTGTTGCTCCGTTAGCCAAAGAAGACGTGTTTATGATGGTGTGCAGTCAGTCGATCATCGATTTGGAAGAATTGGATGACGACGCCGCGTGAGCCGTGACAAGTAACGACGACGGTTGAGCTACGACGATCAACGCTGGAGCTGGCGTGAGTGTTTCCTTGAAGAGAAACATTCGATTACCGTCCAAGTATTGTGGACTGGATACGCCATTATCTATTCAGGACTTTAACTGTCGTTGAATAGTTGTAATGCATGCGATTGCATTCGTAGCGTTTGATCTGTTTGTTTAGCTCCCGTTGTGTAACCACCATATATCTGAATTATATCGTGAAGTTATAACTGGTACCAGCCGAGGGTGCATGTGTTTGTATGATTTGTATTGCCTTAACTGAGAATATATTTCGTTTTCGTTTGTGTTGTCGACTCTCGGCTCTGACTCGGTCTTTGGACCACAACCGGCGTTCGCTGGCGCACCAAAGGACCAACTCTAAATTGTCCGCGCTTTCGTGGTGCGTTTTCGGAGGGCCGTGACGCCAGCCCTTAGAATCCGCCCGGCGATTGCCGACCCGATTAACGGGATCAGTGACAATTTTATTCTGCGGATTCTAGCATATATCCCATCGTTGAATGAGCTCGATGACGTGACCGCTTTGGCGAGAATGTCAGGATAAAATGCATAGAGAAAAAAGCTCTGATGCAGAAGGCATTCTCGGAGGTTACTGCATGAATCCAAACGAAAGACTTGGAGGACGTTTACCGTTCGCATTTGAGAATGGAGGGCGATAGCGTTTCGGGCCCTATTGAAATCGCATTCTCATTCTCTTACCATGCTTCGCTTCTCGGTGGGCACCTCAACTATTCCTTGCGGAAAGGAACGTCGCTGAGCTTGTCATCTGCCGTCGTAGACTTCTAGACCGCCTACTGCAAGCAGTTGCGAAGTAACCCCTGTGCTATATATAACTTACAATTTTGCGTGTCATCGCTATAATTCGCTCATTACGTGTCTGTATGCAACATGTGCACCTATGTAGCTGCGCACTTTGTTGACGCTGGGAATGATGATGATAAACTATGAATGAGCG
Source organism: Rhipicephalus sanguineus (assembly GCF_013339695.2). Lineage (NCBI taxonomy): Eukaryota > Metazoa > Arthropoda > Arachnida > Ixodida > Ixodidae > Rhipicephalus > Rhipicephalus sanguineus. The sequence goes on from NC_051176.1 coordinate 73,966,709, forward strand.
CTTTGCAACGGGTAGGCAGCTTTAAACCGCCTACTCGTTGCACATTTCACTTGGTGTGACGCCTGGTGCTATTGCACGCTTCTAACAAGCAATATTACGTCTGTTAACGCGACTCCTCGCCCGACATGACGCCTGTATAGGTTCTTTTTCCATAGCCGTGTCAAGCACTGATGTGGCTTGTTCATAGAACACCTGACTGCCACGCAGAATGTCTGGGTTCGGTTTCGGCTCGAACCTTGATTTTTATTTGAGCGTTAAAACGGCGCGCAAAAACGGGGCAAGAAATATTTTCTGTAGCCCAATTTGGCTATATATAGCCACACCTGGCAACACTTTGCTTACTGCAGCTTCACTAACGTGATACCTGAGGAAGTGCGAAGCACGGGTAACCGAGCAATTCCTATTGGTAATCGCTCACTTGCCACCACCTTGTCAATCGCGCGCTTGCCGAGACGGTGGCGGCCTCTCTTGTGCGGCACGGGTATTCGCCGAACTTTTCAGAAGCGTTGTTCGAAACTTTAGGTAAATTATTTTAATTAATTCTTAGTTATTTCTGTTGTTCATATTATTTTATAACTTGTTAGTTTATTTCGCACTGGTTTTCAGCATTGCTAGCCGTGTTTTAGGCGGGTATTGACCGCTGCGTGACCATGCGACATGAGACAGTGGATGGACGACAAGCCGGGCCCCTAAAGGGCTACGCACTTAAAATGAAGCGCGTACACACAGCGCTGTGTATTTCGCGCTCAGGTATATATCAGCTGGCCCGCCTAAAATCAGCGTTGCTTTTTTTTTTATTTTTCGCGTCCATCGAGATTTCTCGGTCACGGACAACGCCGCCGGCGCCGACACCGCATTTTATACGACACGGGCTCTTTAACGATATCGCGTTGAAAAAAGCTAGATTAGTCTTCGGCTAATATGTGTGTGTTGCGTCACCTTTTTCTGAAGGCGGATGAGATACCTTCTTTTTTACCCAGCTATGCTTTCGGGGAAATCGCAAACCCTTTCAAAACTCCGTGGATAGTAGTCATCCTTATAGAAGATGTATCATTTTTTTTATTGTTCACGTTGATATATTGCGGCAGCTCGACTGAGATCAACCGAAAGTACTACAGCGAAACTGATAGATGGACGAGTTGGTATGAATTCATGTTTGAAACTTTTTTATCGCGCACAAAAGACGAGGACACAGAAAGAAAGCGCTCGTTTGTGCCTTTTTTCTGTGTCCTCGTCTGTGCGCACTAAAAAAGCTTCAAACATGAAAGTACTACGTTGCTACTCACGGCGTCTCTATAGAATTGTACAAAGCGAGTTCGAAATCAACGATGTAAGGAGACCATCGTTCGTGAAACTGCAACGCGTACTTTTTCTTATAGGGAAACGAAATGCGCTTTCACTGTGTCGAAATAAAAAAATAACATAAAATTAGCGGGATGCGCTTGTGGTAGCAAACCTCGTAGTACAGCTTATTTCTCTTACAATGTAGAGCAATGCGGTCAAATAGCAGTATTTACATTTGCATTTTTACGTAGACCACTCTCCTCTCATCGCACGTGTGCAAGTCCACCGCATCAGATAAGTGCACTTTAATGCACTCTTGAATTTCAGCAGCAACTCCAACGCCTTCTAAATGAGGTTGCTACATGCCTCCATAACTCGAAGACATATCACATGGCATGCCTTGAGCATTTCCGACAGCCGTATGCACTGCCGCTGAAGAAGAAGACGGCAATGCTTAAAGGGGCCCTGTAACTCTTTTTGAACATGGTCATCAGTAGACGCTGGCGATCGGTACTCGAGGATCCTGAGAACATGTGAGCAAACATATAGCGCAGCGCGTGGCCTGGAATTTACAACTAATTTTAGAAGTCGGCTAGAAATCCCTCGCTGATCTCTCGACAAGTGACGCCATAATCCAAAATTACTGCTTCAGAAGCACAGTACCCGGCCATTGGATGGTTTGAGCATCGTGAGCTGCACAGTTACCGTGGCAGCACCGCGATGCCGCGACGTGCCCGCGCTGCACTTTATAGTGCTAGAAGTACACACAGCATAGGATTACACCAGTGAGCTCGCGGACACATTGAAAGTAAGCCGCGCGTTAGAAGACAAAAAAAAGAAAGTGCTCAAGTTCATGACGCGTACTGACGAACGGACGCTTCTTCTTGCCCCCTTGTCCACCCCCCCCCCCCCTTGCTACTGTTTTGCTTTCAGCGCGCTCAATGATACGAAAGTATAGAAAAGCGCCTTCAGCGTGCGACTAATCCCGGCAACCCCACTCGTACTTGACGGATTAAAAAAAAAAAATTGCCGCAGTCGATTCGTGTGGCAACAAACCCCTTTAATGAAGTCATTCGACGATTACTGGCAAAAGTTTGCGGGGCCCCTTTAGGGAAGAGAAAGAATGAAGAGTCGGCCTGGAAAGCGTGTCCCTCTCCTGCTACTCCTCCCCGATTTAAGGAGAAAAAGATGAGATAGAGGTAAAGGGAGGTATGGTGACAGCTGACTATGTCATCATACAATGCGTTACTGCACACGCGTTGTCCTGTGCGTGGATGTGCGCTATATGCAGGAGTCTTCATAACATAGCACATGCGTTAGAGGTGAGCGTCTGAGTCTGAGCCTGTCTCGCTTGGAAACTTGAATAGGCACTTAAAATGCGCCGAACACTTTCTCCTCTGAAAACGGCCAGTAGGTAACACAATCCACCACGTAACCAAGTGCCTTTCGTTGAGTTTCTTAATGAGGGCACACGTCCTCAATACATTTTCTGAAGTAGTGTAGTGATTCTTAACTGGTACACGTAATAATGAGCGTTTTTGTTTCCGTCCGACCTTGTGCAGGTATGTTGATACTAATTTGTGGGGTTTTGCGTGACAACATCACGAATCTCTAACTCGAGTGTAGATATGGCGAAAAGCGAGGAGGCTCCGCAGCCGCTGTAAGGAAGTCGACATTGCGCTATGTGCACGCCGATCGCTGTCTGTGCGGTCGACTGACACGGCTGACGAATCGAATAAAAAAATGCAGAACCTGCACTGTGTTAAAAAAAAAATTCGAGGGTCGCATACACTGAAGGTAATGACCTGAGTGCCGATGCATTAAAAACACAAACGTTCCGTCACAGTCCGATCAGTCGTGTGGCTCGTCCTGCCTCATTTCGTGCTTGTGTACGCCTCCTCCGTCGTTGCATGTACTTCTCCGGCCTACCACACGCTGTGGGGGTCTAGTGGTTACGGTGCGTGATGGTTGGCCCGCAGGTCACGGGATAGAATCCCTGTCCGGCCGCCGCATTTCGAAGGAGACGCAATGCCATAGGCCCGTATGCTTATATTAAGGTGCAGCGTGTGTCCATATGCGTACCTCCCGGGGGGGCAAGGGGGCGCTAGTCCCCCCACTTAGAAATGTTGGGAGGGCGGAGCCCCGCCACTTTCGACAGTGGTTATTGCCGGCTACAGACTGGGAAACTAACAAGTCAGGCAAAGTTTTAGGCAAAGCAATACCGCAATTTTGCAATAAAATTTGTCCTACGATTCTGCTGTGACGACTGTCCTCCGTGTGTCATGACCACGCACTGTAGGCCACCTGCGGTGCGGGCTGCCTGTTCCACGCTTGCGCGTCTTGCGCTCGAGCATTGCAGAGGAGGCTCAGCAGGGGCTCTCTAACATTACAGCAATCTGTCATGATTTTATTTTGTCCTGCGTGGCCTGAAATTTAAGTAATCCGTGACGCAAATATGCGCGGGAACCAGCAAACGTTTTATAGCCCGATCAAACGCTCTCCTTTTTCAGGAAATTCAGTTTCTTTGAAAACGAATAGCATCGCCACTGCTCCATATTCAACCTGCTATGAATTGGCCAGTGTGCAGAAGTGTCCAGTATTTTAGTTGTGCCTAGTCAGGACAGCTAAAATAGATTCCCACTTTAGTCTCCGATTAGCCTGCTTCACTTTGCTTATCATATGGTAGCCTGCACCGACCGTGGCGGCTTGTAACAAGGCAGTGGACTCGAGCACATTGAGAAGCCCAGCTTTGAAGTTTGCCGCGTTACTTGATCTACCTCGCCAGGAAGATGATCAGCGTCCACGGTTTTCTGGACTAAGAAGGCTGGCTACCTGCAAAGGATTGTGTCTGTTCCTAATAATGTTTATACCTTTCTCTACCTCTTTCTCAGCAACGATGAGTTCACAGAGAGTTGTACACGCGCAAAAACAGCTCAGCATAGTTATACTACAACTGAAAGTATCTATCATACACACATGAATCCATCTCGCCCGCAGCTATAAGCAGCGGCTGCCAATGTGAGTGGCGGGCAGCCTTCTTAAATTACGTTCAGAAAGAGACACTGTCTGTCTATTCCGAAACAAAAATGAGTTATTGTTCAGCACAGTGATGTGCTGCTTATTGTTCACACTTGATTTTGACGCCGCGAGTTTTCACAGACTTGTGACGTCGCGTAACAATTGGAGGAGATTTTATGGCACATTGAACATTTTTGACGAATAGCGAAGAACCAATTACAAGCAATACGGCGTGTTGAAAATAGTTTAATATTATTATTTTTTACGCAGTCATGAGTACGTGGTAATTACGCGGTGGATCACTTACGCGTCATGTTGTCGCGTCGTTTTACGAGCAGGTGCTGTGAGCAGGACCCCGAAAATTTCGACCACTCATTAACAGCTGACGACCTATACGGAAGGAAACAATGCGGGGTACTTGAACGTTATACCCGCCCACAATTTTTCAAGGAAAATTTCAGCTTACACAGTTTACGTAGGCTTTTACTTGGAGGAACCGGAGGGGAGGAGTAAAGCGCCACGTCACCGCTTTTCCGTGCACCCTCCCACCCCAAGCTGGGAAAAGTAGGAGGGCAAGGAACGACACCTAGTATATAAGTCTAGTATATAAATTCGTAGTCATTTATAATCTTATAACTATACACAACCAGCTCAATGTGGTTTCCTTAAGTATTAATCGACTGAACTTGAGCTTCTCCTTTAGAAATACTATATTAGAGGGCTCTAACAGTAAAGAAATTGGCAGTCGGCTTATCCTGAAGACTTCTGCGAAGTACCTTGCTTTGTCAGCCGCATGTTTTGTTTAATAAGTGAGAATTTAAGGTACTAGAGTCATAACAGGTTCTTCATACTCATCTTATCTACAACGGCAAACTAAGACTGGGAAGTTGGCTGACGGAATGCTCAGATTATACGGTTAAATTTGGTTGTACTTTTTAAACTGCACGGTAATATTTCCAGAAATGTTATTAAACACTGCTGTGTTGTCGCGGTATAGGGCGGCCCAGCCTGCGCAATCTGTTTGTGCAGGTTCTTCTTGATTTAAAACAACAGTTTTGAAAAGCAAGTTATCTGATCAGCTCTAAGAATATAAAAAATCGCCCCAAAACAAATATGTTCTTGTAAGCGCACGTTCAGGCATCGCCCGGTCTGTTCAACATATTATAGACCACATGAAAGGGGAACACTGTACACAAAAGGACAGACTGATGGGCTAGTTAGTAGTCAATATTTGTGAATGGTAGCGCAAAGAAGGACACGGATGGCGACAGGTCAAGACGGGACACAGCGCTACAATGAGCTGCGTCCCGTCTTGATCTGTCGCCGTCCGTGTGCTTCTTTGCGCTACTGTTCAGAAGTATACTGCACACAACTTTGTCGGCATATTCAACAAAATGATTTTTATGTTTGCCATTACACTTGCGCGGCGCCTGCTTCACAGGGCATGTCCTAGCACACAAATGATGCAGCTTGTGCGGCGCGGAAAAACGACAGAAACACCCGAATGTAAGCCTATCTTCTTGAGCGTATGTGACACACGGTGTAATTAAGGAATGACAGCCACCTTCTGCATTGATACTGGCTGTTCTAATCCAACTCTGTTGGCTATTCTGATTTTTCTTCGCAACGCCTCCGCCAGTAGATGCATCGGGTAACCCGCCTGCTCAAAACGAGCTATTTGCGCCTTGAAGCTGCCGTCAACAGCGTGAGGGCAAGATCTGGCGAGTGCATTCCAAAGACAGGTGTGCTCGATAGCCCTTTTCACGAGCTTGCTGTGGGCTGACCCAAATGGCAGAAGTGGCTTATTCGCCCGTGGTTCGTATTTCGAACGCAGGTGATTGCCTGAAAGGGACAACTTCAGGTCTAAAAACGCAACGAACCATTTTCCGGGACTTCGTGGGTTAGCGACAACGGACTTAGGCACTCTGAACATAACCTGAACAGAGGAATCAAAAGCAGCGTCATCACAATCTATTAAATGAGATGGGAGATGGATTACCAACTAGCCGAATCTCAAACCTTGCTTTACTTTAGGCTCAGGTTTTCGACCCAGAACAATTACATTGAAGAGAGTATTGCGAAAAAAAAATTGTTCGCCTAAAATAAAATATACAAATTTTAGCCGCAAAGAAACAATTTTCCGCAAATTTCCTTAACTTTGAACGTACGTAGCGAAAAAATCACGCACTTCTTCGCCACAATATTTGTTCCTGTGAAACTACGCATGAAATGTAATCTTATGAGCACTTTATTTTTCTTTGCTGTCAAGAGACTTTTGAGGAAAAAATCACAAACATGGTAAACGGTACAAAATACCTGCATTTGAGAACTAATTGCTGTACAGAAGTTAGGCTGACAAGTATAAAGATCAGTAGATATTTACTTTGATACTTTCGCTTCCTTTTCAAATAGTTATTGTGGTTTGCGCATTCACCGCTATACTATAATATTGCGCGGAAACATATGTGGTTTATCAAAAACACCAAAGTTTAAAAATAATTTTCTCGAAAAGGCCACTTCTCAATTTATTTATCGCTGTGATTAAAGACAAGAACGCTGTCTACCATTATTCATTAGAGAATGTCGAATCATGTGAGTCAGTTGCGAGTTACAATGGGTGAAATGTGACCAAATCAGCCTAGCGGCTGCACCATTGATTATATGCTGCAAATCGGATACAAGTTGTGCAATATGCGACATAATAACAAAGCAGCTGTTCCACAGCCACAAATGAGCAGCCAGGCTGCTGGGTGCAGCAAGCTTTGTCTTGGGATAAGCCCGGAATCTTGGGATTACTCTTCGGCCTAACACATAATCTGATAGGCCCTGGCTCAGCGTCTTCCATAGCGTGCGCTTTCTGTTGCTCTATAGCCGTGAGTAAGCCGAGTCGCGCGAACGCCGCACCTTTTCTTTTTCTTGAGTCTCCAGACGACCGGCGCTGCACGGCAGAAGCATTCCACGACGTCTGCTCTGCCAGGGGATCGTCTTCTTTATCTTCTTTATAGCCTCGGTTGTATGCTTTCGCAAAGACGAAGGGACCGCCCAGTTCTGCCGCTCACGTCTTGTTCGTACGATTTCGAGTCGGCGCCGGATTTTCAGTGAAGGCCACCTTGGCATGATAGATATATAAGAGCCTTTCGCATCAATAGTTGTTATCTGAAGCAGTTTGAAGGCAGCTAGCCTTTTATAACTCCTTGAGTTTAAGCCGAGCGTTACCTCTTGGACTATCATTCTAATGAGAGAGAGCGAGATAATAAATATAGGAAAGGCAGGGAAGTTAACTAAACTACGTCCTGTTTGCTACCCTACACGTGGGGAGAGGAATCAGAGGGTTACTATTTCCTACACTCTCAGTCAGGTACTGGATAACGAACTCCATAGAGGCAGCGCGCTCCTACGTACGGAATAAAATTCTGCTTATAGGGATCCCCACGAAAAAGTCAGAGTTTCGCCGCAAGGGCGAAGCAATGAATGCGATAGCAAGAAAAGCGGCCCGTTATGGACGCGCTGCTCCGCTGCAGAGACATCTACTCCTCGGCAGCAACTACCGCGCGAAGCAGACAGTGGAAGGGCAAGTTCTCCCTGCGCAAATATTAGAAGAAGCGAGCGAGCTGGCCAACGACTTTTAAATGCGCCCGTTGCGCTCCTCGCGCCATCTCGCTGGTAATGAAGAAACGCTTTAAGCGTTCGTAGTGCAATAGCGCAACAAACACAGGAGCACAGGCAGCAGCTGCATCGTCTCTCTTGCCTGTCTCCCTATGTTTGTTGCGCTATTGCGCTATGAATTCGTACCAACTAGCTCGGCTTTCCGTACTAACTGCTTATAAGCACCTGCTGTCTCTGAGTCCTGCCAGCGGTAAAGGGTGTCTATATAACGCTCGCCGATAGCTACCTGAAAGATCTGCACTTTGTGGCGTAGTGGTTACGCCACACGCTGCGGAGCGAGACGTCGCTGGTTCGATACCGCACTTCTGAAGCATTTTTCTGAATTATTTTTCTTTGGGACTTGTATATATATATATATATATATATATATATATATATATATATATATATATATATATATATATATATATATAGTCACGTGGTCGTGACGTCGACGAAGACAGCAGTCAGCACGTCCGAGATGAAACTGTTTATTTGGCCGAACTTGTGGCCGAGAAACGGAAAGGTAATTTACAGCAATACACGCTATATTCACTGATAGCGGCGAACAGAGCGTCGACCGTCGATCAACTGACAAGCGGTCACGCGCGTCGGCTTTTATACAGGCGCTATCGAACTTTCCAGCAATATCGCTGGTGGCGGCGTAATCTCTAGACAAAGCTGGAACATTCGCGTGCGGGGCGCAATCTTAACAAACCGATCTACTACAATCGCGACGCTTCTAGAACACTACTTCGCGGACAGCGTCGAGCGTTGATAACCGTCTCTGCCGGTCAAACCCGAATACATCAAGACAAGACAAGTAGTCGGCGTGGCAATATATATATACAAGTCCCATGTATATACATATATATATATATATAATCTATATGCGCCGGGTCAAAGGCGGCATGGGACACTCGTTGCGGTAGTGTCCACGCTGACCACATCTGTAGCATGAGCCAGCCTGATTCATGTCTTCCCGATAACCTCTCGGTGACCTGCGGCCGATAACCGGTGTTGCAAAATAGTGCGGAACGGAGCAACTTGGAGCGTGCCAGACTCTATCGAAGACGAGAAAACCGAGGCGAATCAAGGGCGCGTGCACGTGGCCGGTGCGGCAGTTCGCCTTTAGTATTGCCATTAAACGGACGTCTCTCTTTCACGTCTGGGGAACCAGTAATTTCGTATCATTTGGTGCTGCGAAACCCGGGACTGCCCCTCGAGAGACGCCTTCACGTCATAACCATGGCAAACCCGGACCAGCTGCGCAAGAAGCGTGGTGCCCTAAGGGCTGGCGTTACGAGAGCGCTCACGCTTTTAACGGACCTGCTGCAGCAACCGGATCCTGACGCCTCTCAGATTAGCGGCCACATGGATTACCTCAAGCACAAGGAGACAGCACTGTCGCAGCTCGACGACGTCATCCTTGCGACCACGGACGAAGAGAACCTCGACCAGGAAGTAGGTACGGCGCAGGAATACAACGAGAAGATTCTGTACGCAGTATCACGCGCCAAGTTCTGGCTTCAAGAACGTGAGAGGAATGCCGGAACGCAGGCTCGAGCAACTGAATCCGCGCCTAGCTACCTCGGATCTCCGAACTCCGGCAACGCAGCAGGCCAGGTGAGAGAGCACCATCAGCGTTCAGTTCAACTACCGAAGCTACAGATACCGACTTTCGATGGTAGTCTGCGTGGATGGCAGTCTTTTTGGGACCATTTCGACGCCACCATCCACAAGAACGCTGAGCTACCGCGGATTGAAAAGTTCAAGTACCTCCTCACATAATTAACCGGCAGCGCGAAGCGGGCTATCGAAGGCATCCGCTTAGCCGAACAAAGCTATGACCTTGCGATCAAGACGCTCACGGACCGCTTCGGACGCCGGGATCTGCTCGTGAACGAACATATCGATCATCTTCTCGCGCTAAGCCCAGTGAAATTTTCATCCGAGGTCCAGAAGCTTCATCTGCAGCACGACAACGCCCAATTTCACGTCAGCGCCTTAGAAGGGCTTGGAGTTTCGCCAGACCAGTACACCGTGGTGTTAAACCGTGTCCTGATGCGATGTCTGCCAGAGGATCTCGCCATCATATACAGGCAGAAAACCAAGGAAACAAATTGCGCACCCAGTATCGCCGAAAGTCCTGAAGACAGAACGCGGCTAGCCAAGGAGATGCTAACCTTCCTCCGCATCCAACTGGAAATCCGGGAGGAAGGCCGGCAGCTGTCGCGTCGTGCGCTGCAAGACGAACCCAGGACCCACATGCCTGAAGAAATTTATGGCGCGGAACCTATACCATCAGCGTCAGCTCTAACCGGGTCCAACTTGCCTGTCAGACTAGCGTGTCCGCTATGCCAAAGCAAGGATCATATGATCGCTTTCTGTAACGCTAACTTATCGGCTGAGGAGAAGCGTGCAAGGCTGCAGTACGCTAATTGCTGCTTCCGCTGCGGAACACGCAATCACATCGCTAGACTGTGCAGAAAATCCATCAACCTCAGGTGTGGTACCTGCCATCGACGCCACCTGACGATTCTCTGTGAATTATCGAGGCCAGCCGAAGACCTTCAATCAAGCGGTGGATCCCCGGCATTTCATGAACCACCGCCCCAACCAATGCGAAACGTCACAACCGCCCAGAGTAGTCACGTCGACTCTACGCCTGTATTGTTGCAGACAGGCCGAGTTTGGGCAGAGTCTGGAGACCGACGACTACTCGTGCGGATACTGCTGGACAGCGGCAGTCAGCGCACATACATTCGTGCAGACGTGGCAAAGATACTTACGTGCTCGGTCGTGGGAAAGGAAGAGCTCTCCATCGTCACATTTGGTGGCTCCAAGTCACGAAGACGAATTTCTGCAGAGCGTGTCAATGTACGACTCCGCAGCCAGTTCGGCGCCTCACCAGTAACTCTGGAAGCATTAACGATTCCTGAAATCTGTTCTGTAACAAGCCCACCGCTCGAACCCAACATTTTGCACCTGCTCGGCGAACGGGAGTACAACGTGGCCGACAGCTTTCAACCAACCACATGGCAACCAGAAGAAATAAGTGTTCTCATCGGGTCCGACGCCTATTGGCAAGTTACCACAGGGAAAATTGATCGCATCAACGAGAGGCTAACAGCGATCGACACCACCTTTGGATGGATGGTGCAAGGCCCTATTCAGTCAGACATCCACTTCGCATCAAGCGCACTGCTCGTCTCGAGCAGTAATTCTTCTGCAGTGGACCTCGATGTACCTTCGATGTGGTGTCTTGATGCCATCGGGATAGATGGAGCGCATTCACAAACATTAGAGGGCAACCACCACCTGTTTGGATCGGAGCTAGGCATTTCCAAGCGAACCAAGAATCGTCAAGTTGACAACGCCGTCACCAGCGGCAGGAAGGTGGAAGAGGGTGACACGGCAGGCGAGCATGTCGACGCTCATCTTGGCCGCGCGCGTCGTCGTCAGAATGGGGGTGACGCCGCACTTGCGCAGCTTGTCTCAGATCGGCTACTTTATCTGCGAGCACCACGACGAGGATCGCATCTTGGAGATTTAAAGGCTCTGATATACTCCAGCGTAACGTCGACGAGCGCGCGCGCGCGTCGCGGCGACGTTACGTCAGCAAAAAACAGCCCTCTATAGTCCGGCGTCGGCTGACCGCCGACGCGACCGACGGCTGCTGGCGCGCTCGGGCGTCGCTCGGCGCCGAATAGATCCTGCTGCATTTCGCGCCGGCCGCGCTGGACTCGCATGTACAGGAACCTGCTTCGCGGGCTGTTTCGTCGGTTCCCGACAGGTGGCGCGGGCGTTCTTCGCTTTACTGCGCATGCGATCCTCTAGATGCGATCGCACCGGCGCGTTGGAGCCGGCTCGACTGTAGCGGGGACCGATTTGCGCCTGGCGTAGCGTCGCCGGCTCGGCGTGACGAAACGCAACGTCCTCGCGCGCGCTCGCGTCGGACGTCGGAGTATAACAGAGCCTTTACACGCCGAGTACATCGTCGTCACGCACGTCAAAAACGCCGTGCACGCCATAAAGGCTCTGTTATACTCCGACGTCCGACGCGAGCGCCCGCGAGGACGTTGCGTTTCGTCACGCCGAGCCGGCGACGCTACGCCAGGCGCAAATCGGTCTCCGCTACAGTCGAGCCGGCTCTAACGCGCCGGTGCGATCGCATCAAGAGGAGCGCATGCGCAGTAAAGCGAAGAACCGACGAAACAGCGCGCGAAGCAGCTTCCTGTACATGCGAGTCCGGCGCGTCCCGCGCGAAATGCAGCAGGATCTAATCGGCGCCGAGCGACGCCCGAGCGCGCCAGCAGCCGTCGGCCGCGTCGGCGGTCAGCCGACGCCGGACTATAGAGGGCTGGTTTTTGCTGACGTAACGTCGCCGTGACGCGCGCGCTCGCTCGTCGACGTTACGCTGGAGTATATCAGAGCCTTAAGAGTCGGTCCAAAGGACGGAAAGGGGTGCGACAGCCGCAAATCAATGACCGCAGTGAACAGGCACTGCCGAAAGCAAAGCGAGCGGCGCGCAGGAATTCGTGCGCTGTCTGCCGATTGCGAAAGCCCGCTCAAGAGCGTTTCGACCGCACAACACAGATGGAACGCAAGCATGGAGTCCATGAATGCAAGGGGCGTAACAGTTCCTTCGATGGCCACGTCAATGCAATGGAGGACGACTTGGCGCAAGTCAATGATCTGGACCACGTGCCTCTCTTTGAGCTTCTGCCAATCAGCGGAGAGGACACGTTCGTGGTTTCGCTGGATGAATCAAATGAGGCTTCTAAGCTTCTCCTTTCAACACTAGGACTGGAAGGGACGTGCATGGAACTTTTGCAACAATCATTCCCGAAAACTACGGAAAGTATGAGCCAACGAAAGCGAATGCCCTTAGAGGAACTGGAATCTGTGGAAAAAATGTTCGAATCAGTGAACCAACCGTTCCATACCTTACCCAAGCTAACAGAAACGGGGAACTGCCAAGTACTTCCTAACAAGAACTGCGAGATTGGCATGGACACGAACGTCGTCCACGTTTACGAGAAGAATGAGAATGCGGTTGATGAGAAGGCCATGAACTCCTCATACATCAGCCTGCCGCAGTTAATCAACGACCTCAACAACACAGGCTTCATGATCACGGACAGACCGCTTAAATCGTCCCGCTACCACTGGCTCAGTTGGAAGAGCATTAGACCACGAAGACGTCTAGAGAGCAAGCTCGACGAGCTCCAGCAATTGATCCCGTCCCAATTATTACTGGGAAGTCGACACACCTCGGTGCCACAACGTACTTCCGCCTCGGGGCTCGCGAATGCAATTCCATTGCAACGCAAGGCTCGTCAACGCCTATCAACTGAGCTGCGGAATAGACGCCAGCCAGCCTACCTATTTCTGTTGCGGCCACGTTATCACCGCTCAAGCTGCACCATGGACGCGTGCGATTCATATTGACCCCCCTGGGAGGATGTTGCAAAATAGTGCGGAACGGAGCAACTTGGAGCGTGCCAGACTCTATCGAAGACGAGAAAACCGAGGCGAATCAAGGGCGCGTGCACGTGGCGGGTGCGGCAGTTCGCCTTTCGTATTGCCATTAAACGGATGTCTCTCTTTCACGTCTGGGGAACCAGTAATTTCGTATCAACCGGCACGAGAGGGACCTCCGGCGTTCAGAGGATTTCGTTGCCGGTCTGAGGGAGCGGACCGGATTGGTGGCAGGGGATCATCGGTCGGGGAAGCTCTGGAAGTCCAGGACCCCTGCCAGCGCGAAGGGTTTCCGCCAGTAGGGCCAAGAGAGCTGAGCTCTCCGTCTGGGCCCGCCACGAACGTTCGTGGCTGGGGACAGTGCGACGGCCCTGTCCCAGTGTTTGTCTCCCTCCAGGCGCAGGCTGGCTCGAGAACAACGTCGGCAGGTGGTGGGGGCGCATAGTGCTGCTCCCAAAAGGGTGTCTCCGCAATCTGCCGAGCGAAGCCTGCCAGTTCATCTAGGGAGAGAAATGAACGGCCAAAAAGGTATGGCCTAAAGCGGGGATGGCAGCGCCGCAGAACGTGCGAAACCTTGACGGTCTCGGGAGCGGTGGGATCAGCCCGACGGAACAGCTCCTGCATTGCCCGAACATATTCTCGCAGACCCTCGTCTGGATGTTGCGTGCGGGCATCCAGCTCACGCTGCATACGTTAGACGTAGTCGACCGGCAGGAACTCTGCGCGGAAGGCCGCGACAAACTAGTCCCAGGATTGGAACGGGGGCTGGAGACGTCGCCATCGTTCCGCGGCACCTGTCAGGGCGACGGGCAGAACCTGCTGGAGCAACTGGAGCTCCGAGATGCCGTGAGCGGACCTGTAAACCGAGAGGTCGTCGAGAAAATCAGTGATCGAAGCCCCGGTGGCGTACCCGGTAAACGTTGGAACATCCAACTTGGGCAGGGCCGCCGTGGGTGGCGTGCGTGCGAGAGCGTCGCGCACGGGAGCAACAAAGGCAAAAAGGTTCTGGAGCCAAGCCCGGACGGTCTCGAGAAGAGGCACGGGGGGATCCCGAGACGATGAAGCAGTCCCGCCAGGTGATGGCTGCTGACCACCGGTTTCTGCTGCGCCATCAGCCCCCGCCTCATTCCCGACTCCAGGCCCGTCCGCATCGGTCCTCGAGGCTGCTCGGCGAGTCGAGCGGGTGTCCATGGAAAACAAACGTACTCACGCAAGACGAGGCTCCAAACAAGATCTTGAAACACACCACAACCTCTAACGAGAAAAAGGAAAAAGACTCGCGAAGAAGAACTAAGCCTGCCACATGAGGACCTCCTCGTCCCTCTCCGAGAACTACCAGCCGGCCCCACGTTGGGCGCCAAATGCAGGCTCAGGGCCAAGGGTCGGCTGAAGCCCTCAGAAAGTACACCGAGGCAGAGCGAGGAAAAACACGTTTACTGGGCGGAGTCCCGGGCTCGACTGCCGGCCGCCGTTCCGCCGTGAGCGCGCGAGCGCGTGAGCCCGAGCTACGTAGCGTCTTCCTTATCCAGAGCGAAGGGCAATACCCACACTATATATATATATATATATATATATATATACAAACATATTTATACATATACGGTGCATGACGGCGGCGACGGCGACGGCAAAAACCAGCCGAGACTGTCCATATAATTGCTGGCGCAATAAAAACTATACGTAGCGTTAGCTAAGTTTCAGCTGATTATTCTTAGCTGTTTAGCCTTGTGCCGTTCGTTCTTCCTACGCTCAACCGCTAATAGCCAGGCAACTACGGGATCCGATGGGTTAAGCTTCTCCTCTCTTCTGCGCCGGTGAGTAGAATTTGCGCTCTCCTTCTCCATGGCTATACCACACTGGCAAACGCAAGCCAGAGGCGCTATCAAGCGGCTCCAGCGCTGTGTCAGACGGGGACTGCACAGCGAAGGCTCACAGCTGCGGGCGCGCAGACTGCCGCGGCTATGACGGTACTCCGCTGGAATGCGCAGACAGGCGAGTCGCGCGCGCATACCCAGGAATTCGGGACATCGCTTTTAGTTCACCTTTTTTCACACCACGTGGCGTACGGACCTTCAACGTTCAAAATTCGCGCGATGACGCTTGCCGTAGTCGCGCGAATCGAGAAAACCACAATACATAAAAAAAAGCACGACGACGATATCCGCTACAAGCAGCGAGCGCGAACCTAAATCGACGACTGATAACCGCAGCGCATGCAACGAGCGGCCGGTTGGGCTGCTCGACCGTGAATCAGCAGTTCTGTTGCAATGAAAGGAGGCTTACATGTCGCTGGGCTGCGCTTGATAACGACGAACTCTCGAAAGAGCGTGCTGCCCTTCTTCGCATCCCCTGGCTCTTCAATATATTTCGTCCGATTATATTGTTGTTGGCTCCGACGGGTTTCTTAAAAGTTCTAAAGCAACAACGTCCTTTAGCGCTGCTGTTTTTGTAGTGTGAAAAAAGCTAAATTCCAGAAAATAATACAAGCTTGTGAGGCTGTGATGACGATCGCGGGTTTCAAAATGTGTAGACAGACGCTTGCCGTCCCTAATTTAAGTTGTCCTCAATTTATGAATTCAATATTTTGCGCTTTTACAAGACGTCTTGCCGTGTTATATTCGCTGCCCACAGACATTTTTCTTTAAAGCTCAATTACCAGCAGAGGTAAAGCAACGATACCTTTGCAAGCACAATATTGTTCAATGATCTTCTTAAAAAGAATCATTTTAATAAAGTCACCTTAGTTTCAACAGCGCCCCTAACAAGCTCTCGCGGCTATGCGCCCGCGTGTCTGAGAAAAACAATAAGGCCGCCTGTGACATACAGCATGTAAAACCGTATTGCCGATGCGTAGTTGGGGTGGTTTACGAAATACCCCTCAGCTGTGGTAGGACATACATTGGACATACTGGTCGATGTTTAAATATCCGATTAAAGGAACATGAAGCCTCCCTTAACAATGTATCTGGTTTACACTTGCCTTCGCACTGCAAGTCCTGTGCATGCGCGCCCCGGTTTTAGGGGCGAAGCTCCTTAAGGCGGCACCCGTTCGTCCCTCGTCGTGCTCGTAGTAGTGAGTAACAAGTCTTACCCTTTGACCTCCAAGGTGGTGCCGGTGGGAGATTTCTCCTGTGCGTTGTTGAACAATAAAAAATTCGCAGCGTGCGCGTTAACTAAAAGCCGAATTCTTCTGTCTCTGTAGAAGTGTAAGTGTTAGCTAAAAGCCGACTTCTTCTGTCTCTCATTCCCATTAGCAGCCATTGTTTACCTCCAAGGTAGTGCCTGGTGAGATTTCTCCTGTGCGTGATTAAACAATAAAAATTTTGTTCAAAACGCCATTGATTGATGAAATAAACCAACGAAAGACGCCAGATGTTTTGTAAAAACAAAACGAAAGAACGCCAGATGTTTCTAAAGCAAAACGAAAAAGACGCCAGCTGCTTAACGAAAGACGCAAGGTGTTTTCTAAAGCAATGGTTTTCTAAACAATGAAAATTCACAGCGTACATGTAAAATTAAAGTGAGCTGCAAGTCGTCATAACTCATCGAACCTTTAGTATAAACGCGCCCGATCTCACGTCGGTGATGATGTACTGGGCAGAATTCACGGAAGATTCACGGTTTACCGATGAACCTCCGCAGCTTCGCCCACTCATCATCATTCACTCCGTGGATATGCTGTGATTTTTTTCGAAACCAGGGTGCTTGGGAAAATTCGAAACCAGGTGGCCAGAGAATTGTTGGAGGCTTTTTGCATAAATAAGAAGGGTGCCCAATGTGTTAGTGTGCCTTCCTTGAATTTATATCGTAACGAATTGCACTTCTTAGACAAGTTTTGATAACTCAGAGTAGGTTGTCATTCTGTTACCGTGATTGTCGATGTGACTCGCCGATACGCGTGAAGCTACCTGGAATGCAATGTTCTTTCCAATAAAACAGTTTTTAATTTGGCACCAGTCCTGTCATTTCTTGTCCTCGTTCCTTTGTGCCTCCAAATTTTTGTCAGACCATGCACCAAATAGCCCAAGAACGCGTTTTAGTCGATAACTAAAGGCGCCGGAAAGCACCGACTTCATTATGCTCATGACATGCTACCTTTCGTTTCCGAAAGGCCGCGTTTTCCTCTCCGCTAACTGTTGGTGAAAGAGGGATGAAACAGATTAGATTGATATAAAGTATCGTGAAACCCGCCTTCTTGTTTGACTGCCTATGCTGATCTGCATTCCTTCAGGGTGGTCTAGTGAATAAGGTGCTCGACTGCTGACCCGCAGGTCGCGGGATCGAATACCGGCCGCGGCGGCCATATTTTCGATGGAGACGAAAATGCTAGAGGCCCGTGTACTTATAGATTTAGGTGTATGTTAAAGAACCCCAGGTGGTCGAAATTTCCGGAGCCCTCCACTACGGCGTCTCTCATAATCATATCGGGGTTTTGGGACGCTAAACCCCAACAATTATTATTATTATATTATGCTGCTCTGTAGAATTTCAGAAGGTCGCGGCTTGAAACCCGGTTCTTGCGGCCAGTTTTATTCTGGACAAAATAGCTTGTTTCTATTTTTACATGGTAAAGTTCGTTAAAAAGTCTCTCGTCAGGACCCATTTAATATTTTCATTACGAGTTGAAATCTTTTGCTTATGTAAGCAAGTGACGTGGAAGGTTCTCGAAAAGCCGTTCTATGTTTATTCTCTGTGTCGTGCCTTCGTTTACCGATAGACAACGTAGCACCTCACGAGGCGATGTTTCTCAAATAGTGGATTACACTGAAAGTTGTAAAGGCAAGCTGAGCAACCTTCCACGAATATCTTTCTTTTTTTAGTCAATTAGTTCGCTGTTAGGCGTAAAAAAGCGCGCCGAGAGGGGACAGAAAACGTAAAGAAGCACACATACACATCGCTAGTGTGTGTGCAACTCTTACAATAGCGGGGTGTACCCACTATTATAACAGTTGCAAGGCATTGAACTGCCCTGTTACCGTGCTGCCAGAAGGTAAACATTGCTGTCAACGCAGGCCTTTCCGCCTCGGTGGAGCAGTAAATATGGTGCTCAGCTGCTAACCGGAAGGTCGCGAGTTCGATCCTGGCCGCGGCGGTCGCATTTCGATGAATGCGAAAGGCTAGGGGCCCGTGTACTGTGCGATGTTAGTGCACGTTAAAAAACACCGGATGGTCAAGTATTCCGGAGCACTCCACTACGGCGTCTCTCATAATCATATCGTGGTTTTGGGACGTTAAATCCCGGATATTATTAACGCAGGCCTTATCCTATACCACGGCGATGGTCTGCAAGTCTGCAAGCGGAGTTCTTTCCCTGCATTTCGTTACGTACCGTAGGCAACGTACATACTCTGTTTTTCTTACGTGATGAGCCCCACTTTTTTTCTGTGTTGGTTCGTGGCGCTTCTAGAGTGCCCGCATTGAGCTTCTCGCAATGGGAGCTTAACTGAAGCCACGTGCTGCAGTCAATGACGCTGAAATCAGTGTGTTGCAGTGCGCGACTCACACCTCGCAGAAAGTGTGACCCCCCTCTTAAAGGCATGGCCTACTTTTTGATTATTTTCAAACTTAGTAGACACGATATTCGCCTGCTAAGTGACGGACCGAATTTGTCAGAAAATCTTAAATGATGAAATTCTTCGGTTTCCTCCCATAACTCATTGCCATCGTCTAAATCGTACAGTAATGCCAATAAACACTAGAGGGTGCTAAGTAATATAATTAATTCAGAGGGCAGTGTTGTATGGCTTGTGATTTTCAAAGCTCCTAGTGACCCGGTGAGCTTGGAAGCGTGGGCTCGTGCCATGCCAAGGAAAGATCGAAAGCGCACGCCTCGTGACTACGTTTGCGAGAAGTACTTCTCGTACACTGAGGCCTATCATTCGTATAAAAAAAAAACGCACTGGACTAAGACGACTCGAAGGTGAAAGTTTTCTTCTTGTCGTCATTCGATGTGTCTGTTCTGCCCCCCGCTCGTGCAAAAGCTTTCTGCACCTAACGTGATTTTGCACTGCCTCCGTGATTGGCCAAGCGATCACAGAGGCAGTGCAACGCGACAATGTCATCTGATGAAGTCACGTTATGTGACGTCATCATGCCGTCATAATTACGTGATTTTGGGAATGTGTCACGTCATAATAACGTCCCATCGTGATGTCATCACGTGATGATTTTTTGTTGACGCCGCCAACGCCGTAGAAGCAATTGGCTGATAAAGTGTGGCGCTGCTGAGTAGCGAGGTCTAAAGTCCCTGAAAAATATAAAGTAGCGCCAACTGCGTCCCTTCGCCTCTGCCTGCTCTCCTAGCAGCTGCAGCAATGCCTCTAGGATGTCCTTCGAAAAGCGTCAGATTTTACCCGCTGTAGTGAAAACTCCTTCTTTCTGCTGTTGTACCGGTGGTTGCTGCCACTGGCACAGCAGGTCGGCATCCTGAAGCATCCAGAACCATCGTTCGAACTGACTCAAACGCGATCGACTACGCACCGTGCACCGATTAAGTAAACAACCCAGACGAGGACGAACAAGATGGCGCTCGGACGACCTTCTAAAAAGCTAGTGGGCCACTCGAGAGATTTCTTAGCGCCGCGGAGTTTGCAGTGGCGCTGCCGTCAGGAGCGAGCACTTTTGCTAAAAGATCATGTACCGTACAATTTTATGCTGCCGGTCACCATGAAAATACGCCCCTTGCTTCGGTATACATTACATTGCCGTATTTATCGCTATTCGGAGACAGCTCGCCAGGATCTTCAGCTGGGGCGAAGTCCAGCGCCGTAACCTGCGTCCATCCATTCAAAGCGTCGTGAAACGCGAAGAGGAACGCTAGGCGCGTCGTGTCTTCTCTCTAGCCTGGCCGTTAATTCTCACATGGCGAGCGGGCAACGCGGACGACCGCCAAGCGAGCGTCCGACAGCTATTTTAAATGCGAATGCATTTCTTAAAATGTACTAATGGGCTAGTTGGTGAGCCATAATTTTTATTGCGATAGCAATTATATGGACAGTCTCGGCTGGATTTTGCCGTCGCCGTCGCCGCCGTCATGCGCCGTATATGTATAAGTATGTATATATATATATATATATATATATATATATATAAGCCCCAAAGAAAAATAATTCAGAAAAATGCTTCCGAAGCGCGGAATCGAACCAGGGACCTCTTCCTCCGCAGCGAGTGGCGCTAGCCACTACGCCACGAAACGCAGATCCTCCACGTAGGTAACGGCGAGCATATACACACCCTTTACCGCTGGACGGGCTCAGAGACGGCTGCGCTTATAAGCGTTTCTTCATTACCAGCGAGATGGCGTTAGGAGCGCGACAGGCGCATTTAAAAGTCGTCGGCGAGCTCGCTCGCTTCTTTTTATACTTGCGCAGGGAGAACCTTGCCCTTCCGCTGTCTGCTCGCGCGGTTTTCTTGTGCTGAGGGGAAGAGGGATGTTTCACGCTTTCACCGTGATGTCCGCGCTCATGTTACGGAGCGTACGAAAGCCACTCGAGCTCAAGGGACGCCGCTAAACCGAACAAACAGAAGATGAGCGCCAAGTATCAAAAGTGTCACAGCTCGACACTTGAAGCACGCTAGTTTCCTTCGCTGCTTCGGCCGCCTTTGCAACAGGAGCGTTGTTCAAACTGAGTATCCATTGGCGAGCCTCACTTCATATAGCATTAGTTTCTTGCTATCGCATTCATTGCTTCGGTCTTGCGGCGAAGCTGTGACTTTTTTAATAGACCGCGCACAAAAGGGCAACGAACACGTACACAAAAAAGACGCAAACACAGCGCTTGTGTTTGTGTCTTTTTTGTGTACGTGTTCGTTGCCCTTTTGTGCGCATTTCTTAGTCGGGCTATGTCAGGCGTCGGTGTCCGCACGTCTCTCCGCTCTCACTCCGTCTCCCATAGCAACAGCTGCGGGCGCGCGCGCTTATCCTCGCCCCTAGCAACCGGAGCAGGTGGTGCGGGCGGAGTAGCGGAAGTAGCGGAGAGTGAGTGGAGAGGAGGAGCGGGCTCTGGCGTGTGCGGGCGCTCGCATCGCGGGACGTCGGCGGAGATCCCGCGTGTGTAAAGAGAGTGTAGGAGAGGGCAGGTGCAGTGCTTCGCCGCTCCTTCTCTCGCCATTCGCTCTCTCTCCTCCCTGCGCCACCGCCTTAATGCAGTGCGTTTGAAACGCGTTTGTAGCGTTTGTGCTGCCTTGGCACAGCCTGAAATCAGCGCGTTCTAAACGCGTTTGTGCTGCATTGAAGGCGGTGGCAACATCCCTGAGGTGATTACGAACGCACGTAGGAAGCGTTCGTTTAAAGAGGCGCCCAAAAGGGAGACAAAAGGGTGTCCAGCCTTACGCCATTAAAATTACTACGCCGTGTACTCTCGGCGCAAGAAATGCATTTGCATTTGCTCACGATTCCCTTCGGGGAGGTGGGGGCATTTTTTAGGGCCCCTTTGTCGTGCGCGTCTCGAGGGACAGTTTTCAAATTGAAAGAACATTAGGAGCATTGCGCCTGCAAGTGTCGACAAGGGGAATCAGACGGTTTTAAATATTTCTTTATATATACTTCATCAATATGGATAAAATTCTAAATTGTGTACATAGTTCATCAAAATTGAAAATTAATAAAAGATTGTGTATAAATGTATGTAGAACAACGTGTGTCACGTCTTCATATAATGGTAGAGGACTTGTACGGAAGATTCACTGGTTTTCCCGATCTTCTCCGAGCCAGCTCCTGAATCATCATTCACTTCGTGGATATGGCGTGATATTTTTTTTTTCATACCCTTTATTTCGCAGACTTTTCCAACTGCGTCACTTCGAACTGCAGCGCCCTCGGGCGCTCTAGCGGACGAATTGCACAAGCCTCTCTTTCTGGCCAAGAGCCATGCTCTGCGAGCTTCGCAGCTAAACTAACTTCATCTGCAATCTACAAAGCGCACGGGTAAGGGGGTGCCTGTACACTGACACGAATGGCGCTACTTCAGTTATTTTTCAGGGACTTTAGCGAGGTCGCGTGTTCTATTCCCTGCCACGGCGGTCGTATTCCGGTGGGGACGAAATGCAAGCACACATGTTTACTTAGGTCTGTTAGATGCACGTGCTAGACCTCCGGGTGTTTAAACCTATCACAGAATCTCTCACTGCGGCTTGGCGATAATGACAACGAGGTTATCGTACGTAAAGACCCTTAAATTATTATTATTTACGTAGGCCGCTTGGGGGCAACAAAAATAATGCACGAAAAACAAACCTCGTACACACGCGTCATCATTAATGCGGGAGTGTCACACACAGAGTTCTGCCTCAAATAATATTCTGCATGTTCCATCACAAGCATCTGCTTATCAATAATTCGGAAGTATCCATGTGAATGCGCACATGGATACTTCGGAATTACGTATGCTCTTGCCGCAGGATAAAAAAAATCGAGATATAAAGGGAGAAGGCTATGATATTCCTCTAGTCTTGCTTGCTTTATTCGCTAGGCCATCTTCTTGGGCTGCTGTCGCATCCGAAAAGCTACAGTGCAGTGTGTCCGTATTTTGGCGGTGTCTGTATTTTGGCGGTGTACAAGTAAAGAAATGGCTCCTCCTGGTCTCTGTATATATATTTTTTTTCAGTGAGATTGCAAGTTGTGATATCCACAACCAGACTAGACGCTTAATACGAGTGCGGTTTAAACTGATGCACCGTGGAGAAAACAATAAAACAGGTTGAATATAAATGCTTCAAGCTTTCATTTGTGGTAATTCAATTTACATAAACCAACACTCTACCAGTTTCACACCTTAGTAATACTACTACTACTACTACTACTACTACTACTACTACTACTACTACTACTACTAATAATAATAATAGCAATAATATAATAATAATAATAATAATAATAATAATAATAATAATAATAATAATAATAATAATAATAATAATACTTGTTATTATTGTTATTAGTAGTAGTAGTAGTACTAGTGGCGTTTAATGTCCCAAAACCACGATATGCTTATGTGGGATGCCGTATTGGAGTGCTGCAGAATTATTGACCACTTAGGGTTCTTTAACGTGCACCTAAATCTAAGATTTCTTCCAGTATTTTTATATACGGTTCGTCGACGCCGTGATTCCGTTGTGCCTGAATGACTGCTGCCGTCTCGACCGAATCAAATACCTCCTCGTTATCTCTGACGGCTATATATAGAGGTTGGTTATATTCCGCGCATTTCTCTATCACTTGATTGATCGTGTGAATATGTTTATTGTCGAGTAGCCTGTACGGAATCTTGCCATATTTTTAAATCGCTTGTAGACAACGGACAGTAAGCAGATCGGCATGTAATATTTCAAGCCCTTGACGTCGTCTTTGTTAAGAATTAAGGTGATTTTAAAATTATTCCAAGATTCTCGTACCTTCATCGTCAAGAGACACTTTCTATACATGGTGGCCAGTTTTTCTAAAACAATATGTCCACCGTCTTTCAACAGATCTGATGTTACCTGATCCTAACCAGCGGCAATTGCCTCTTTGCGTTCCCTCTAAGGATTTCTTTACTTCTCATGTCGTTACTGGTGGGTTGTCCGATTCCTCTGGCCTACTAATATACTTCTTACGTTATCGTCCTCGTTGTCCTGGCTACTGTACTGATATTTGTAAAGCTCCTCAGCTATTTTATCTTTCTTATCCATATTGACAGTGACTTTGCTTTCTTCATCCCTTAGTGCATACGTTTGGTTTTTGCCTGTGCGCAGTTTCCTCTTGACCCCTTTGAGGCTTCGTCCGTTCTAGAGATGACCAATAAAAAGATGGGACGAAGTCAGTCACGTGCGAGTCACGTTTGAGACCCCAGCCCTGCAGCAAAAATTAAATAAAACGATACAACGTGGCTTCCTAGATGAAGTCCAGGAGCGGTCTATACAATTCGCGCATCCACTTGGAATCAACGTCCATCGGCACTGTCGACGAGCGCAAGGTGAGGTTGTGATATTTACAGAGTACTCAAGAGTACTCGAGAGACTGATTAGACCGCGTGCGCGTCGCTCGCACCACGTATACATGTATATAACAAATGATAAGATTCTAGCGCCCTTCGTTGATACTAACTGCAGTTGTTGCATTTTAGAAACGCTGCTTGTACTTTCACGTGTTTGAACGCAGGTGAATGCATGCCGTAGATATGTGTAGCCGTGCGCAAGATGAGTCTCTAACACTGATATTATCTTTGAAATACGCCATAACGGCTAAACGCAGTGAGCAAGCGCAAAAGTGTTCATGACACCAAATGATGAGGCGGAAAATTCTATGGCATTTCAATACGACACATTCGCATTAGTACCTTTTAAGTATTCATACACTAAACATTAATTCGGTGTTCCGCTCACATTATTGACAAACGAAAGTCGTGACGGCATCGGCACGCGATAACGCACATATCGATTAACTGCTACGTCCGATATACATACGCTCGCCAATCCTACACTGACTGTGTTATTCCTTTCACATTTCATCCGTAGATATACAGGCAGATGCGTTTGGATAAGTGTAGTCTTTTACGACGTAAGAATATTCAACAAGCTGCGACGTGTGCGTTCCTTTCGTTACGTGCTCCCACGGCACCAACGAGCCGCGGGCGACCGAACGGCCGGCTCGCTCAATGTACAAACTTTTCCCATAGTGCGCCATGCTCCCGCGGGGCTTTCTCGGATTGCTTGAAAAGGTTCATTAGCAAGAATCTCGCTATGCATTCACTCTCTCTCTTTAGACTATCATCTGATGCTTTGCAATCATATGCGTCGACTTATTTTTATCATATATCTGCACTTAATTATTAATTTCCTAAAACTATCAGTAGATTTATTTACTCCTTTAAATTGCAGAAGGGTGTCTTGAAGGGTTAGTTGGTACATGTTACTTCGCTTCAAACAGCGCAAAAATGGGGCGAAGGCTTAGGAACAACAGAAGCGCTGTTCCTTTGTTCGTTAGCCTTCCTGCCGTTTTCGCGCGTTTTTGAGTGCAGTAACATGTAGCAACTGGCCCTTGAAGACACCCCTCTGCAATTTGTTTCTCTTACATCAGGCTCTTTTGCACCCAGTGTTTTGCATAACTCATCAATGTGCGAGCGCTTGTGTTGTTGTTTTTTCCTTAGCCTTCGTCCGATTTTCGCGCCGTTTTCAACGCAGTACTCCTTTAAATCGTCATCTCTCGTAAACATTTCTCTTGACACTTGTCGGTGATAGATGGTATCTATATTAAACGAATAATTATAATTTATTACGAATTAATGATATTTATGACTGCTAATAATGAATGATATTCTACTACTTCCCACCATTGTACCGTAACTGCATAGATTGAGATCTATAGCTGTATAGATCAGATAGTATCTATCTATTTTACTGATATCCTACACTGACAGCTTTCACCCCTAAATTGAACATATGTTGAATTCATTGTCACCATTCATTAGTAATGCACTGTGTAACCAAGGTGCGAATGTAGATCAACATTAGTAAGATATTCTGACCGTGAATTCTGCTTAGATGACCTAATTTAAAAAATTTGCGCAGCTTGCACTGAGTCGCGCAAACCTGGCCTAGAGCAGAGCTGGGGTGCTATGCAGGATGGCCCGAGCTTCTCGGGCACACGAGTTTGCTCCGAGCTCGCATTACGGCGGTCTTGGCAGGAAGACAGTGCGGAGCACGCGATAGCAGCGTTGATAAAAACGGCTACAAGAACGAGAATGGCGTCACAAACGCATGTGCGGCATTTGCGGCGGTTTTCAAAGGAACACCGCGTGCGAATGCGTCAGCGCCGCCACTCAGTCAACATTTTGACAGTGCAGCGACGTCAGCATGATTGTCGCGCTATCTTTTTGCCAACTGATCATCGCGCCTCCCACGGGCGTGTTCGTGGGCGTTTGTCCTCTTTCGGAAAATTATTTCGTTCCACCTGCAGCATGGAAATTTGCACTCTCGAAAGCAACAAGGGCGACCACGCAGCACTCTGGTGCAGCTCGTTTCGCTTCTCTGGAATATTACAGATAAATAAGCGGACAGGTTACTGGTATACTTACATTACACGTCTGAATATTTTTCTGTAGTAGCGAATCGGTAGAAAAAATGCCTCCACAAACGAGTAAATGGTAAACAAGTAAATAGTTCTCGCCGAAAATCCCACCAGGGGCGCTTGCTTCATAGCTGTGAGTGGTACGTCGTGAGAGCGGTGAAAGTGAAAGCGAGACATCGTAGCCACGTGATGATATAACCTTTTGTTCTTCGTGCGTGTGTGCATAGTCTGTGCGATTAGGCTAGTAGATGAATCGTGCCGCTTGCTGGCGTTGCGTCGTGAGCACTGTTCCTAGGCAAGAGGAAACGCGGTGGGCGGACCCGCTCTTCGCCGCGGGCGTCTGTCAGTCAAATTGATTGACGCGCGAACTCGGGCACAAACTCGTTGATTCTGAAAAGGCCCCAGTTCAACTCGTAACTGTCATAGTGCCGGTGTGCTTGTCAAGTGTTTTATGCGGTGGACGCTACTCAGCAGCTTCTTTGCATATAAAATAATTTGGTCAGCTTGCACTACTTGTGCAAGGCTGGAGCCATCAGAGGAGCTTGTGATCACCTATCTTCATCCAGCTTTTTACGTGGCTCGTCTACTCAGTACGCTTGGTCTGCTTCGAAGTAATGACCTTGTCAGTTCGGTTTCAATATTGGTGCTATTGATTAGGAAGGTCTTAACTAACATGATAGTGAATGTCCTTTCTTAATTGATAATGTTTTATTTATCACGACATTATTACCCAGGTTTAATTAGCAAGGTCCTGAATAGCACGGATGTAATTAGCACAATACTAATTAGCACGACCCTAATTAACACGACTTCAGTGAGTAAGGTCTTCATTATCTTGGTTTTAAGTACACGCCCCTAATTAGTGTCGTGTCAATTAGCACTAATTGTTGATGTTTTAATTACAGCGGCATTAATGACTCCGGTTTATTTCGCAAGGTCCTGAATAGTACAGAGATAATTAGCATAATTTTGATGAGCAGGATCCTAATTAACACGCTCCTAATTAGCGTCGTGTTAGCTAACATTATTTATAGCATTTTATTTACCACGGCATTAATTGCTCAGGTTTAATTCGCAAGGTCCTCAATAGTACAGATGTAATTAGCATAATCCTAATTAGCACGATTCTAATTAACACGATCTCAGTGAGCAAGGTCTTCATTATCTTGGTTTTAATTACATGCTCCTAATTAGCGTCGTGTTAGCATGATCTTAATTACCTTGTTCCTAGCTTTACACGACTTCATTAGCATGGTCTTAGTAAGACGTGGCTTAGCTCGGCCTTCGCATGATTTGGCCTAATCAGCTCCATCATAGCACGTCCTGACTTAGCTAGGTATACCGCCCAGCCAATTAGCTAATCAGTCTGGCGCACGTGCTCTGGGAGCGAGCAGACGATGAAGAAGAGAACGACGAGGGCGCGCGCCGGCCGAGCAACGCTCTAGAATGTACAGGCCGACCATGGTGATTATACACGTGGCCTCGGCGATTAGCTCTAGCCGCCGTGTTATAAGGCGCTCGGTCGGAACTAGTCTCAGAGGACACGGTGCTGATTATCCTAAAGGATACTTAATGCAGACAATAAACGTTTGAAAATGAATTCAAACGGCCCGCGCACACGCAAAAATATAGTTGGTAGAGCTTTCTGCCACTTTTCTTGCATGGGTGCACTTCTGCACTCAGTGGAACGACAAACAAATGAAAGAAGTTTGACGGCACCACCCAACCTTCCCGACCGCCCTTCACGTGACGCCGCGTTCCATCGTAACCAATGGAACGGAGCGCGCGCTGAGGGATGGATTTCACCTTCTCGTACTATTAGCTCGTTCAAAAGGGGGTGTCGCCAGAGCTCGGAAAGATCCCGAGTTTCGCCAAACTCGGGCCATCCTGCGTAGCACCCCTGGTCGGCACTTGGCTGGTCACACTAGACACACGTGAATTCACACGCCGATGCACGAAGTGTTCACGGGGTCACATTGGTAATCACGAGTATAGACTAGGCGTTGATCGGGTTCGATTGGGTATCGCTCGGCAGTCACAACACCAAATAGGTTAATTCGCTTAATCAGATTAATTGGAATAATTAGCGTAATAGGTCTAATTTGCACATTTGGAACTTGGTCTAGCTTAACTTGCATCCCTAGTCAAGCTAGCATTAATTATCTCTTAATTATCTTAATCACGCTAATGAGCTTAATTAATACAATCAACATACTCGAGGCTTCATCTCGACGAGCTTTCACCACAAGTCACTCTAGACCTAATGAGTTAATTAACGTAATTGATACTAATTAGGCTCATTCATAATTAATATATCGGTATCGCTTGGCATCTCTTGCCGAGCTCGGCATGACTACGCAGACTAGAATCTCAACTCGGCTTAATTAGGCTAATTAGCATTCTGGCTGTATTATGCATGGCTAATTAGTTTTCATCGTGCTCAACTAAACTCAATTACAATTGGCTATGATTAGCATGGCTTAACTAGGCACAGCTATGCTGATTGCGCCGGCATAATGATGATTGTGTTTTGTCTGCATCGCGAGTAGTACAAAGCGTGGGCATAACTCTCGTGTAAAAAAATATTAATATTAATTACGCTGCAGAGACCCTAAATGTCAATTATCAAACATTCCAAATGTATTCAGCCTCTTCCTATATGCTTTCATTTGATGCATTACTATGTTGTCGACCTAATAATTTATTGACCATATACCCGCACTTGGCAAGTGCCTACAACGATCACTAATAAACTACAATCGTCATCTTTGGCATATCTTTTATGTGATACCTTTAATTGCTAGGTTCCGTAGGTTTTCCCCAAATTATCCCTGATTACTAATTATCGATAACTATCACTAAAGGTAATTGCATGTTACTGTCTATCTCGGATGGTAATTTCATAAATTGAATACCCTATATATATCATGTACGTATCCTTCTATACTGAAAGATTTCTATATTATAACCTTAAAATTGGTGAATTCATTACAAGTGATTACTTATATGGTCAGGGTGCAAATGTGCATAATGTTGCTGAGTAAATCTCACTCAGTGTGAATTCTTGGGGGTCCTTGTCAACTGTGTTAATTTTCCATAGTAATTAAGCTAAAGGACCCCTAATCACTAATTAGCAACCTAAGATTCTTATATCTTTGATCCTCTTCGTCTCCACTTCCATAAGATACATTACAACGCAATCCTCCGATTAGTTGATTCTTATTTACCCCTTTTCTATTTACCTCAAAGTGTAAGTACTAATAATGACAGAGTACAATTACCATATCTCTTATACCTTTGATTACTAATTAGCTATAACAGTATCTACTGCTAGTTACTTGCATGCGACAGCCATCTAATATTAATGGCGTGCATTGCAATACTATATCTAAATATATATATATATATATATATATATAACATACATGTCCTTCTATACTAACCGCTTTCACCAATAAGTTTTAAGTAAATTGTTAAATTCATTAGTACCCTTGATTGCTTACAACCAGTGGAGCAAAATTCGTATCCGTATCAATATATTTTGTCAATTCTTACTTACTTTGAATTACGAGGAGCTATTGTCATTTTTGACCATCTGCTCTAATTAACCTAAGACTTCTCATTGTTAATCAACAACTTAAGACCTCCACAGTATTCATACCCTACATATCTTTAGCAGCTTCAAGAAAAACAAACTTATATAAAAACACTCACATTTTCACCTGTTTTAGGGCAACCGTAAACACTATGAAGCGTACCCTATAAGGTGGTTTCGCTGCAATGCACCTCAGACAAAAGTTCCCGGCGAACCTCAGAAACTTCGCCCACATCCGCCAAACTTCACAGGTACGAATATTGAATCATCGAGATTGGGTCCCTTCAGCGATTTAAGCAGGTGAGGGCGCATTGTTTTTATATAAATTTTTAAATTCTCTCCTATGGAGTTTCACATAGCACATAAAAGTGGCTCTCGAACCCAGGAAGTTAATGGGAATAAAGCAAAACTTCTCGCACTGTGGCCCAATGACTCCCATATTATATGGACTAAGTGATTTAAGCGTATATCGAAGCGTTACGCTACAATAAATGTTTAAAGGTCGGTTCCCATTGAGTGACGCTGCCACTTAGCAGCCAACACAACAGATGGCGCTAGTTGTCGATGTCCCGAATTCCTGGACACGGCGGCGGCGGAGTGCGCGGAGGTGGCGGCTCCAGTGTGCCATCTGTGTGACATCAATGCTCCTCGCGCATGCGCACCACGGCTCTTGTACGCGCACGCGAATCTGCTCCGGCTCGGCCAGTGTAGCTAACGCTACAAGAAATTACCGCGATTCTCCTCAAGCCGCCACTCTAAGCGGGAGTGCTGTCTGCAAGCGTCCAAGAGCAGCGACACGCGACTCGTAACCTTCAGGGGGCATGCGCGGCATGCGCGAGCTGGGAAAACAATAGACTAATCTCACTGGAACGGGAGAAGTACCAAGTTCGTTTTCTCTCCGGCGCCACGCGCTCCCCGCTCCATCCCCCTCGCGCGCGCACTCGCAATTCGTTTTCGGTGGTCACGTGGTCATTTCGCGCCGTAGATGGTCCTGCTCACTCGCTTCGCTTGCTCGTGCTTTGAAGGACGTTTGTTTATAGCATTGAGAAGAGCGTACACGGACTTTAGGGCATTGCTTTGACGGCATCAGTTTGAGGCTTGATCAGAAAGAAGCCTATCAAAACATCAAAGAATGCCTGGGTGGTGCGCTTTTCAATGCAGCAACCGGCGAAAATCAGCAAAGCGTGCTTTCCTATTCCGAGCGGCAA
The DNA here is from genome assembly GCF_013339695.2 of Rhipicephalus sanguineus. NCBI lineage: Eukaryota > Metazoa > Arthropoda > Arachnida > Ixodida > Ixodidae > Rhipicephalus > Rhipicephalus sanguineus. Next base: position 73,997,988 of record NC_051176.1, read on the forward strand.
AAAAAGCGCCAAGCGACCGGTTATGTGGCCGCACAGAATACGGTGGTAGAAATTTTGTTTCCATGAATGATTTCCGCCTTTGTGATGCAAACGTTTCGTTGATTATTCGCAAGTGTTTCTCGGAATTTTTACGTAGCCAGTATGCTAGTGCAGCGTGCTTTGCCCGGTTGGAGAAGGTTCATGCACAATGGCATTACGGGGTAGCTCTTATTGTGTTTGGCGATAAATAGACGCCTTTGGGCTCACAGCAAACAATCAGCGCGCCATAGAAACTGACTGCTACATTTCCACTACAATCACTTTCTATTAGGCTCACTTTTGATCGCTGCTTTGTTGACGTGCATGCTATTGTTGCTCGTGCTGATACTTTTGCAGCGCAACACGTACCGAGTTGCAAATTCTTTGTGAACGTTCGCCGTATATACACATTTTTCTATATAACGAAATATATGGCATGCTTGTTCTCAAAGCTTTTGAAAGCGAATTGAAACCACATTTCTTGATTGACAAGAGGTGTCTATGGTGTTTGGGGTGTCGGCTGCAGTCCTCCTTATTAGATTAACGAAAAAGCTGCCCTGATGTAGTAAGCGTTTCTAAAGGTTTGCCTAAGGAAAAAGGAATCAGGGGCTGCTCAAGAAAATCCCGAAAGAAAAAAAAAAACGAAATGCGGCTTCAAAAGCATCGGTATGCACGCAGCTGGCGCACCATTGGCGTAAAATAAATCTAACATCGGTCACTGTTCACCTGTATGGCTGCATGTAGTTCTACATCTTTCCGTACGCCTGCACGTCACGTATTGTAGCGTGTGCAGGCTTGAGAAAAAGTGCACGGACCACAGGATCGCGTCGAAGAATGCATCGACGCGCCACCTACCGACGTGGCGCCTGCTGTCGAGAGCATCACGGAAGCAGCGGTGCGCATGCGCGTCCCTTAATATCTGGTGGGCTGTCATGTCTCTCTGTCTGACGTCGTTCTGGCGCTCGTGGACAAACCGACAACTGGGTGTAGCTTTCTTTGCTCCATGGCATCTGTGCCGTTGTTTAACGTAGCGGCTACGGCGGAGCCGGCGTGAGCGGCGAGCGCGCATCGCTTTTTACACCGGTTACTTAGTCGAACTAAGCATAGCTAGCATCGTATAACCTAATCGAGTCAAGCATATTTAACTAAGTTTTCTGGTGATGCCGTGTGGCGCCACCAGAAAACTGAGCCTAATTTAACTGAGCCTAGCTTGCCTTTGTCGCGTTAAGCCTTTAAGCTTACTACATGAGCCTAGTTAAGACAAGGAAAGTATGGCCGAACCTATTGAAACCGAGTTCAGAATGGTATCAACTAATTAAACGGAGCGTAATTAAGCCTAAATAAGCCAAACCTAATTGTGACCAATATTCCAGTCGAATACCCCATGAGCCCAGGGAAGCCAAGCTGAGGAAAATACAAATTACTTCCGACTGAGTTGAGCTTAATTTAGTTTTAGTAAGACCAATGAGTGTTACTTAGGCATATTTATAATTATTACTGATTAAATATTGTGAGATCGAACCAAACACAACCGAGATACTCGAGTATTATGCGGCATAAATATGATACTTGCGCCTAATTAAGGAATTAACCGGAGCCAGGGTAAGTATAATTGAGCACAAATGTGGGCACCTCGCACTGGAGACGCAAGGCTTAATCACAGCAGAGCTGGTGGTTTCCTTGCAAGACCAGGGTTAGCTCAACCTCAATGAGCCTTAATTAGGGCTAATTAGGCGTAATTAGCATATTTCTGCGACATAAATTCAAGTATCTTGGGTCGGTTTAGTTCGAGGTCTCACAACTTATCAGTCTAACGAGACTTAGTCTTAATTAGCGTTATTTCGGCTTAAAAGAGCCTGAGTAGCCTCGACTCGTTCAGTGGTAGTTAGTATCTTCGTCAGCTTGCCTTCATTCGCTGCATTGGTTATTCGACTTCGACTGCTTGGATTTATTCTGAATAAGTAAATTTGGCTTAAGTAGTTTTAAACATCCTCAAATGAATTAGACGATGCCATTCTCAGCTCTGCTTAATCGGTTTGTCTGCACTTACCTTGTCTCAGCATAATTAGCTTAATTACGCGTAAATTCGCAATTATACCACATGAAACTCCAGTATCTCGCGTTATTTTTTTCGCTATAACACTACTTAATCACTGATAATTAAGATTAGCCATAAGTAACAACATTCGTTCTTGCTTGAGCATAATTAGTCTCGACTCGGTCAGGAGTAATTACTGTCATCCTGGGCTTGGCTTCTCTGGGCACATGGGAATGCGAGTTGGATTGCTTGGATTGATTATGAATAACTAGGTTTTGCTTCATTAGCTTCAATTATGCTCGGATTAATCAGATCGTGCCATGTCCAACTATGCTTAGTCAAATTAATCTACACCTACCTTCGCTCCGCCTAATTAGCTCAGTTAGGCGTAATTAGCATAATTGTGCCACATTAAGCTTTAGTATTTCGGGTGTCTTTTGTTCGATGTCCCACTATTGAATAAGTCGTAACTAGGTATAATCTTCATTAATACGATTTACAATTAATCGAGATTAGTGAGACTTGATTCGCTCATGAGTAATTAGTATCTTCCTGAGCTTGGCTTCGCTGGGTTTATGGACAGTAAGGCTGGAATAATTGGCCACGATTAGGTTTGGCTTATTTGAGCTTAATTATGCTCCGCTTAATTAGTTGATGCCATGCACAACTAGGTTTAGTTAGGTACGGCTACACTTACCATGGTGTCGCGAACGAGCGCGTCAATGAGGCGCGCGCGCGGCCGCTTTCAGACGACAGCGGGAAAGCACGGCGCCAACCGTTCACTCAACATGCGCGCGCAACGAAAAAAAAAACAAGTACTAAAAGACGCCGGCGCGGCGCTCCTCCTCACCCACTCGAAACAGCCGCAGATAACCAGATCAAACGCCCGGCAAAGTCTCGAAAGATCGCGAAGGAAAGCATGATGCGACGGCGAATAACGCCACCGCGAATGGAGCCGACGAGAAGAATCGCGCCCTTTCCCTAGCTTTGGATGTGCTGCACGCGAAAGAACACACTAGACGCTTCTGGAAGCCGGTAGCGAGGAAATAAAAGCATGCACCCACGACCAGCGAGAGTTAGTCAGTCCAGAGATGGTGAAGTTATGTTGAGTGTGTCTCCGTCAGCCAAAGAAGACGGGTTGTGGTGTTGTGCGCTCTGTCGATCGTCGATTTGGAAGAATCAAATGATGACGCCGTGTGAGCAGTGACAAGTTACGGGAGTGTTTCCTGGAAGAGAAACATTCGGGACCGACGACAGCAGAAGGGAACGACGACGATCAGCGCTGGAGTTTGCGTGAGTGTTTCCTGAAAGAGAAGCATTGAAGTTAAGTCCAAGAATTGTGGACTGCATGTGTTGTTGAAAATTCAGGACTTTAACTGTTCTTGAATAGGTTGTAATGCATGGCATTGCATTTGCAGCGCGTGATCAGTTTGTTTAGTTCCCGAAGTGTTAACACCATCTGAGTCATATTGTGACGTTGTAACTGGTACCAGCCGTGTGTGCATGTTTGTGTGATGCTTATACTGCCTTAAGTGAGAATATATTTTGTTTGTGTTATCAACTTTGGCTCTGACTCGGTCTTTGGACTACGACCGGCGTTCGCTGACGCACTAAAAGGACCAAATTGCCCGCGCTTTCGTGGTGCGTTTCGTGGGACCGATAAGTGCGCCCTTGGAATCTGCCCGGCGATTACCAACCTCATTAACGGGACAAGTGACACTTGGCTTAACTAGGCTGATCAAGTAAGCTTAACTTGGCTTGACGCGGCAAAGGCAAGCTAGGCTCACTTGTCTGATCATGCAATACTTAGTTAATTATGCTTTGCTTTCTTAGGTTATACGTGCTAGCTATGCTTAGTTAGGCTAATTAACCGGTGTAAAAAGCGATGCGTGCCCGCCGCTCGAGCCGGCCACACCAGAGCCGCTATTAAAACAACGGCAGAGATACGGTAGAGCAAGGAAAGCTACACCGAGGTAGAGTGTACTATTTCATGTTTACGTGGGAAGCAGCGCACTTAGACAAGGCACGACAAGGAACGAAGAAAGACAGGATGACTGCCTTCACTCGCAACTAGTATATGTCCTCCTTCCTTGTTGTGTCTTGTCTAAGTGCGCTGCTTCCCACGTAAACATGAACTATCGCTAACTCGCCCAACTTTCAACTTTACAGATTGTACTAGAACAGGGGAGTGCTCGGAACGGCCGCAGCACCATTTAATATACAGAAGGTGAAGCCCAAAAAGTGTCAATCCGCTTGTGGCGCTTCTATCCCGAGTCTGCAATGTGTCCTCATCTAAGAGTTGCGCGTGGCTCTGCCAAAGTGGTGCAGGGGCAGATTGCCCGTTTCCCACTCAAAAGGCCCGGGTTTGAATCGGAGCTTTAAATGGTGGGTTTTTATTCTTAGTGTCACCTTTTAGAGCTTTATTGGTTTTCCTTTGCTTCTTAAAGCTAGCTTCTGTTGCTACGTATTGCTACAGAAAGTAACGTAAAATGTGAAATCTCGTTTGGAGTCCCCTATTCGCAAAAATCTCGGAAGCCATACTTTACGTTTTTGTTGAACCTCGGCTGGTTCATATCGTATGGTGGTTTTGGGACGTTAAACCCCAGATATTATTATATTATAACCTCGGCTGGTGGCCCCGCAAATAATTGCGTTCACTGTCAAATTTCTTCTATTTTACTTCACATTTTGCGTTAGTGTCTGAAGCAACACGTGGTAGTTTTAAGAAACAGGAAAAACCAATACAGCTTTTCGCCTCGAGATCTTTGAGTGGCGCCCTCTCGCGTGTGACGTCAGAGAGATGACTCGGGCTGCCGGTCTGTCTAGCTCGAGTTAGTGAAACGTTAGTGGGCAAGTTCATAAAGTAATTTGTATTGAATGTTCAAGCAAAATGCCCACCGAAATCGAGTGGAGCTACCATTAGGAGCACGTTCAGTGTCGATTGCTCCTGGTGTTGTCTGCTAGCCGTCAATGTGCACATCTGCATGTATGGCGGCGATTTCTTTTCGTGACTGTTCTATGGCTGTGGCGCACTCAAAATGGACTTTCCGGCCCATTATCCATCCCTGGTTTCAGTGTTCGGGCTTCGGCTACCGTGTCTGCGTTAAAGCTCAATATACGTATACCGCGTGCTGTGTGTGCTTGGTTGCCAAGCCAGCTCCTTCGATACAATTCCTTTGTTCGGAGTTTTAAGTGCATGACAAGCGACGTGTGATGTCATTTAAATAAATTAACTGGTCATTACAGGCAACAACTTTTGAATACATGCAAGTTTTCAGCAGCTGCCATGTAAGCGCATCGTAAGTACTTGAAGTTTAAACAAGAAATGACAAGGTTGAGAGCACGTGTCAAAAGGGGGTGCTCAACGGTGATATGGAATATTTCGGAGGTTGTGCAAAGTTTTTTTTTTTTGCAGCATATTTTAATCCCTACGTAAATAAATCAACGTTTGCTGACTCATTCCCGCTCGTTTGAAAGTATGCTAAAAAGAATTAGTGTAATCATACTAACCTAGATAAATACAAAGTCACAGTAAGATGTATTTACAATAAAATAGTGTAAGTCCCTCTCAACGGTCGGCTCCTGATAGGGCGTGAGGCGGCCACTGTACTCAAGACTCGCAGGGTCCTTTATGCATTTGCCTAAGTAGACGCGAAGGCGAAATCCATCTTCTTATTTTTGTTCAGCCGATGTATTGTTCCTTCCCCGCCCCCTTCTCAATGCTTTTTGAACGTAACGTGGTTTCGCACTGCCTTCAGGATCGGACGCACTGCAAGCGATAGAATTTCTTACAATAATACCTGGAGGGGAATCTGGCGCTAGCGTCTACGCGGGCTCCTTGAGCGGCACTCAAGGAGCCCGCGTCTCGTGTGCGTCAAACCAGGACGCACGATGGGCAACGCTGATGGTTTTTGGAGGCTCACCCTGCCTGAAACTACAGAAGAGTCTGACAGCATTTTTTTTATTTTGCACCGATTCAAGGCCTTCATGTTACAGTTAAAGAGGTTGAGCTAGAGACAGCGAGAGGAAGTCCTCCGCGTTGTACGTGAATTCACATGGAGCGGTTGGCCAAAGAATGTTTCTGACGAGCTAAAGCCGTGCTTTGTAAGGAAGTTAGAAATGAGTGTGCACATGGGTTGTTTAGTGTGGAATAACGGAGTTGTGATTCCCGCTTCACTTCAAAGCGAAGTTCTTGGATTCCTGCACAACCAGCATATCAGTGTCACTAAGATGAAGGCAATCGCTAGATCAATGGTTTGGTGGCCTGCTAATGGATCGCAGTATTGAGGAGAGCACTAGAAGGTGTGATATTTGCCAGAGTGTTGCTTCGTCTAGGCAGCTCATTCCATCGCAACCGTGGAGAAGGTGCGAGAATGCGTGAGAAAGGGTACACTTAGATTTTGCAGAGAAGAATGGCAAATCATTTCTTCTTGCCGCGGACTCCTATTCGAAGTGGCTAGAGGTAAAAATCATGAACTCCACAACAGCGCAAAAGACAATCGTAGTAGTGAGGTGTATGTTTGCTTATTATGGACTGCCACACGAAATTGTTACAGACAATGTCCCTCAGTTGAGAGCCCAAGAATTCGAGGACTTTTTAAAAGCAAACGGTGCGAAACACACACTCACTCCTCCTTACCACGCACAATCAAATGGGGCGGCAGAAAGAGCAGTAAAAACGATGAAGAAGTCGCTTCTGCTGCAGGGAGTGAGTGACAAAAAAAAGCAGCAAACAACACTGCAACAACGAGTGGATAACTTCGTGTTTGTGTACAGAACCACTCCCCGTTCATTCACAGAGCAGATGCCAGATGAATTGTTCTTCAGAAGGAAATTGCGCTTGCGGCTCTCAATGCTGAAACCAGACCTTTCACGAAAAATGAAAGAAAAAGCAACTTACATAAAGGATAGCGCAGGCTATCACCGAAGTCGCTCAAGACAGTTTGAAAAAGGGGATCTTGTTTAGGTAAGAAGTGTTCGAGGTGAAACCCTTAAGTGGTTTCCTGGAAAGATAGTCAACAAAAGGTCAGCCATGACATATCTAGTGTTTGTATCAGGGCAAGTGAGATTCTGCCGCGTGGACCAATTCCGCAGCCGCAGCACGCCAGGCGATATCCTATTTCACGGGGACGATATTGGCGGCGAGTAGTTACGGAGTCGCCCTCTATCGGACGCGCCTCGATTGCGTGCTAGGCAGGATGCCGCCGGCGCGTGCCCCATAGGTTTTGCCGTCGGCGCTCTACAAAATGACCTCGTGGAAGCCATCCGGGACATTTCTACAGGTACTTTCGAAAAGAAATATGTTCTTTCCTGTCAAAAGAATAATTTTCGACGAACAGAAAGCGCAAGATAGTCTACAGTCGCTGTTTCTCTGCACAAAACCGAGCATGCGCTTCACGCGGTCACCGCGTTGGAGACCCCTGAAACCAGCCTTAATCGGCTTCTTGCGTGAAAGGTAGTCACTCACTGAGTGCAAAATATGTGAAATGTCTCGTTAGAATAGACTGCCTGTACAACCAACGGAGCATAACAGAAAGAAACCTAAAGCCAGCGATCGCACGGGCTCGCGACGACTGACGGTGCCTCTGCATGTATGAGCGTCTGCATGTATGCTCGTACTGATGGTTTCGCTTTTGCTACGAGCGCGTTTTGGCACCGCGCTGTGAACTTTAGGCCGTAAAATATGAGAATTTGTGAGTACACAAACAATTAATGTTGCGCGGACGCTATCAGGGCAGTTCAAAAACAATTTCGTTACAACTACGGCTTCGGTGCGCATGGCAACTTTGTGATGTGCTGTCCCGACGATTCAGTGTTTTCTTTTTCGGTATAAATTCGTCTACGTTTCAATGTCATTGGACAAGTTGTCTCGCACTGCGTATTCATCGGCCTTCTCAACGGGCAAATGCTGCTGCTTCTGTTTCTTTATTCAGTGCATTCGTTTCGTTTGGTGCTCACACAAAACGTGAGAAAATGCAACCCCCCTTTTTAATGCTCCTAATTATCATTCCATTTGCATTCCAGTGATCTTGCCGCTCTCTCTCATCAACAAATTCATTGTCCAAAGCTTCACTACTTCAGATTGCTGGTAGAAGGAGAAGTAGTCCACGAGTCCGAGCATATAGTAGAATGTAACGCCATGGAAAAGAAAGAAAATACAGTAACGTTCGCCGGACTTGTTCTGCAAACGTCGGTTGTGAACTAGGACCCACGTGAACTTGAAATGGCGGTGAATAAGACACAAGTTATTGCAGCAACCAGCAGCCGCAAAACAGGATAGTAAATATTTGACGAGTACCTCAGCAATTTTGTCAGCAGTGTCGTGTCTAACGATAACAGGGTGGCATCTTTCCCACGTAAATAAATGACGCTCCAAGAAAATACATGGGATTGGAGAGGCCCAACGTCAGTTTGAGAGGGGAACAAATAAATTTGGGCTTTTTAACACATAGTGTATGCATCAGGGGAAAGCAAGCTTGACTGAAAAAATGTTATTGCCAACATAAATGCAGCACACAGCCGCAGCATTTGACTCTCTCGCTATGTACGTCCACCAGCAAACGTCGCGTAGCTTATGAAGGCGAAAGCCAGATGCCTCGTCAAACGGGAAGATTGACCGTCGCGGCGTCAAGAAGAGTGGCGCAAAAAATAATCGTCAAGTGATGACGTCACCATATGACGTCACCATGACGTCACAGATCTCCTAAATTTCTAACTTCATTATGACATCACCACAACGTGACATAACGTGATGTCACATGATGACCTGTTCACACGACATGGTCCGTTTGCATTGCTTCCGTGATCGGTGGGCCGATGACGGAGGCAATGCAAAACGGGTTCTGAGATCGTATCGCACGTGGTAAAAGGTAGCGCCTTTTCTATCCTGTGGCAGATAAGCATCATTTGCCAGCGGGAAGCGCGCGTGAGCCATCGTCTCAGTGCGCGCTGCATGCTACTCACCGAAAATCGCAGGCCCGACGCAGTTGCGAAAGTCTTCGTCGCGGAAGTGCTTGCTGCACACAAGACTTGTGGGAATCGAGCGCGCCCACCCCTTTGGCGCCTCGTTCCCCAGCTACCACGTGTGTTGGGCTCGCGCGGCTCGAGCGCCGGGGACCGCCGTTAATTGGCAGTATGGCGACCACGGCGGCAGCGCCAGGCGTCTTTGTCTGGTGCGAGCCATGCGTCGGCTTCCCGGCGCGCGAGCACGCGTCCGGGCATGCCTCGACATGCTCACATGCTTACGCCACCAAGCTAGCTTACGTCACTGCGCAACGCCTGTTCTCATTGGCCGCCAGTGACAACCCCCTTCCCCATTGAGCTCTCTTCTGTCTGGCACTGGCTTCCCCGGGGGAGATGCACTCAGGCCGGCACGAGAGGTTGACGCGCTGCTCTGGCAGGCGGCTTCTCGTCCGTGCGCTCGACTGCTGCCCTTTGTGTGGTAGTCTTAGCGCCGTTGGCAAGCGTACTCGATCGGTCTTGCGGAGTTCCCTTTTACGGCCTGCAAGCCCGTGACTGTCGTACTGTGCTGCATCTTGGGTTATAAACCCGTGTTGTTTGTTGACATCCTGCTTCGAGTGCCTTTTCTGCGCCGTGCCGGAGTCGACGAACCCGGCCGTAGCGTCTTTGTTCGCTGCGGCAGTGGAGAACGTCGCGTCCCTTGCCGGTCGCCTCGTAGGGTAAGCGTCTCGCAAACCTATCTCCACATAACTGGCGCCCAACTTGGTTTCGGCATGGCAGCGGAGCCGTCCCTCTCGAGGCGCTCGTTCCTGCTCGATCCCGTGGCGACGGACTTGATCTCGTTCGATGCGGACGACGCCGGCAGCAAGAGGTAAGCTCGCCTTAGCGGCCCTCGGCTTTCGGCCACCGGGAGAGATCCCGTCTTTGGGGCCTCCTTTGGTGATAACCTCTCGAATGTGGACTACAGTCCTAGCCCCGCCAGTTTCGGGTTTTCTCAGCTGTTCGAGACACACGCGGAGTACGTGCTTTCGGGCCCCTCCAATACGTCGTCTCCGCTCGCTGGCCTTTCTTTGTTAGCAGCACAGCCGAGTGATTAACCCGCCGCACCAGAGCGTCCCTACCTAGGACACATGGTGCTGGCATTCACACGCTCGCTGGCCCATCGTTGTCACGAGCGTAAAGGGTTGACAGTGTCGTCCCCGAGCCAGCTCGCATAGGCGACACCGTTGCCGCGTTTTCCGACGATCATTTTCCTCATGCGCGCCTTGGCGACGCCTTCGGCAAATGTGAGGCACCAGTGCTCCGTTGTCGATTCGTTTGCCTGTCGCATGAGGCATCATGCATCCGTCGGTGCGGAAACCCTACTCTTCGCTGTGCCGTTTATTGACCGCTTGGGCCTGGCGTGCATGGCGGAGAACAGGCGCACGACCCTACAACGGCGGCGCCTGCTGCGGAGCCGCTGTACACAACTGCGGCACGGCTCCAGGCAAAACATTGCCTTCAATCTCGCGAGCAGAACCGCTGTTTCGTGCGGCGCTTCGCGGTTGGTTGTGCGCTGGGAGAATCGCGCGCGCCGACAGCGCTTTGTGCATCTCCCTGGTCTTTCGCTGCCCGTCATTCTCGGTCGCGTCTTTCTCGCGCGCACGGGTATCGTGAATGACTTCCCAAGCGGTGGCTACGGGGTCGTCCCTTTCGGCGCCCTACAACCACTTGCAACCCTCGTAGTGGCTACCGCTGCCTTTTAAGTTCGGGACGCCACTCGAGATTTCGCTCGCCGGAAGCTTGTCTGCTATGTCGATGGAGTGCCATTGGTGGAGGAAACGAACACCATGGCGCTAGTCTGGTTTAAGCGCTTGCGCGAGCCCTCGGGCCGCCTCGCGCGCTGGGCGTTGACTTTGCAGCGGTACAACTTTGTTGTGCGCTACCGGAAAGGGAGTTCAAATGTCGTGGCTCACGCCTTGCCGCGTGCCCCCGTTTCGGTGTGACACTTTTGTCCGCCTCTCCCGAGAGCAATCGAACCGAGTAGACCCCGGGGCCTCTGGCTCCAATGGGTCGAAAGGAGCGAACCCCGACGGCGAATTGACTTTTGAGTCGATCGCCTTGGGTGAGCACGTCACTTCAGCCGGTATCCTGTTAAGCAGAGAAGAGATACCAAAGGCACAGCAGTGCGATCCGTTTTGGGCTCCAAGAGCCGTGCTCCCAAGGAGCGGGCGCGTATTGACAGTCTGGTATTGCTGTCGGCGCCGTGTGCCGTTTACGCAGTCTGGTATTGCTGCGGGCACGTTGGATTCGCATCTGTTTGTCGCCGGCGGAGTTCTCCTGCGCTACACATCCCACCGGAAGAAGCTCCCAAGGAGTCTTTTAAGGTGGGGGTACCCCGCAGTCTAAGGAAAGTCACCCTCGGCTATTTCCACGACTCGCGGTTGGCTGGACATGCGAGTGGCCGTAAGACTTTCTAAAGGTTGTGCCGCTCTGCTACCTGGCCAGGCATAAACGTGACGCTCTTCACTCCTCGTGTGACAAGGCGTGCAGTCTCGTGCGGGCAAGCCCCCCCGGGCTCATGCATTCGCCCTAATACCCTTTCGTTGCCCGCAGCAGCGACTTGGGAGGGGGGGAGGCGGTCACACAGCCGCAGGAAAACCATAAGGCTGGCCCCAAGTCACGCCACCGGTAGAGAGAGAGAGAAGCAACTTTATTATCACGCCATCGGTAGAACCTGTGGAAACGCACTTATGCAACCTTTCTCCCACTGGCAGGTAGCTGGACGTTATTCCATACCATGACAGTGAATGGAAAATAACCGCTAAGGTGCGGCGGCACACGTCTGGAAGTGGTAGAAGGCCCTCTTGGCTGAAAATACCCTCTGATGTGTTGTCCAAGCCATAATCTGGCAGGCGTCCCCATTGGTGGGACTGTCAGGCAGGCACCCTTTTTGGCAAGCCGGCTATGCCGGGGGCACTCCTGTCCACTCCTGCATCGCCCCGTCGTCTCCCTGCGCCTACCGTGCCACCAGCCTGTTCCAGACCTGATGGCCTGCTGTTCCGGCCTACCGTTCCTGTGTGGCCCCCGTCCCAGCGACTTTCGGCGTTTGGCTGCCGCACGCAACTGGCAGCCACGCCTCGTACGTTCCCGGCTGCCAAGCTCTCCAGTCCGGCGAACTTCAAGCGGGCTGGCTGCCCGCCCTTGTGCAGTCTTCCCCGTTCCTCCTGGGCTGCGGACCTTCTCCCGACAGTGGGCTCTTCCCGGTGGGGGAAGTTTTGGTGGGACGTTTCGTGTGACCATGGCCGACTTATGGACTTGTACCTCCGGGAAGACGACACCCCCCTGTTGGACTTTGCCCCGTTGGCCAGCCCCCTTGCGGCTGAGCTGACCTTGCCACTTGGCCTCGGACAGCCTCTTTCACAGGCTGGCCTCGGTCTTTAGGAGGGGGGAATGTGGGAATGGAGCGCGCCCACCCCTTTGGCGCCTCGTTCCCCAGCTAGCGCGTGTGTTGGGCTCGCGTGGCTCGAGCGCCGGGGACCGCCGTTAATTGGCAGTATGGCGACCACGGCGGCAGCGCCAGGCCTCTTTGTCTGGTGCGATCCATGCGTCGGCTTCCCGGCGCGCGAGCACGCCTCCGGGCATGCCTCGACATGCTCACATGCTCACGCCACCAAGCTAGCTTAGCATCACTGCGCAACGCCTGTTCTCATTGGCCGCCAGTGACAACCCCCTTCCCCATTGAGCTCTCTTCTGTCTGGCACTGGCTTCCCCGGGGGAGATGCTCTCAGGCCAGCACGAGAGGTTGACGCGCTGCTCTAGCAGGCGGCTTCTCGTTCGTATGCTCGACTGCTGCCATTTGTGTGATAGTCGTAGCGCCGCTGGCAAGCGTACTCGATCGGTCTTGCGGAGTTCCCTTCACAGCCTGCAAGCCCGTGACTGTCGTACTGTGCTGCATCTTGGGTTAATAAACCCGTGTTGTTTGTTGACCTCCTGCCTCGAGTGCCTTTTCTGCGCCGTGTCGGAGAATCGACGAACCCGGCCGTAGCGTCTTTGTTCGCTGCGGCAGTGGAGAACGTCGCGTCCCTTGCCGATCACCTCGTAGGGTAAGCGTCTCGCAAACCTATCTCCACAGACTCTAGCCGACGGCTACTTGCCGGTTCTTAGCTTTACAACCCTTGCTTGACGCAGTGTCTTGTCCCGCGGTTACCGGTGCAGGCTGACACTGGGCTCCGTTGGGTAAGCCCGGCACTGCGGCACCGAGTAGTACAGCCCCATGTTCGTCGCATTCGGAGGCAGCCACTCTATTACAGTGGTTTCAGTTAAACAGAAAATGCGAGAAAACTTCCGTATTTGAACAGACCGCAGCGCATGTGGGAGTTGAAACTTGTTTTCAAAGCACGCGGCAGCGCTCCGCAAGCAGCCGATGCGGCCGCTGAGACCACGTGATCCTGCCAAGCACGTCACGCCGACGGTGGCGCCGGCGTTTCCAGTGGTGGGCCTCGAGGCAAATAACCTGCCCACAGACGGGTAATGAAAACGATGCGCAGACGGTCGGCACGGCACCGTCAGCTCCAGGCTTGACGCCGTCGCGTCCAGACACCGAGCCCTCGGAATCCCCTCCCAACACAGACAGTGGAAACGGAAACGCTCTCAGGCGCAGTACGCACACGAGACGTTTTCCTGAACGTCTCGTGCGCGAATTACGACACCTTTAGCCTTAAAGGGGAGAAAGATGTTGGGAACTACAAAGGCAAAACCAAAGGCAAAGTCTGCGTGTTGGACAACGTGAGTGTGTAGTGAGAGACCACATGGCCTCTCCGAGTTTACATCTGTGCGCAGCTCTGAATTATGTACTAGTGCAGCCGCCGTGAACTAAACACATCTAGAGTCACCATTCCCCGAGACGCCGCTCTGACCATGTATTGTAAACAGAGAGCGACATAACGGTCCACCTCCTCCGCGAGGACCCTGCCTCAGTCGGGGCAGTGTGCTCGAGGCTCTGTAACTACGAGCAGATCAACAATTTCTCTTGCACCCTCTGATCCTGCATTCCTGATATACAATAGTTTTGGCGACGAGGATGAGATCTCAGGTCGTAAATCCGATGGGATCGAAGATGGCATCTCCGATTGAATCACAAGTCCAGTGTTAACGACTTCTTGCTGTGGTGAAACTGGACTGATCAATCATGGCAACATCGGCAGACCGAATATCAGCATCAGGAGATCGCAGCGTGGTTACGACGGCAGTTGGAAGGCTTGCTGAGTTCAGTGCCGACACTGGAAGCATCGAAGTCTACATGGAAAGATTCGAGGTCTGCGCAAGCGCTAACAACATCGACGACCCGAAGAAGGCGCAAGCGTCTTTTACAGTCCTAGGTGAAAAAGCCTACGTGACACTACGAAGCCTTCTGCTGCTAGGAGTCCTGCTAAGTCCAAGTATGCTGATATCACGAAAGTGCTGCGCGAGCACTACCCACAAAGGACATCCAGTGACGGAACGGCACAGGTTTCATCGTAGGGATGAAGGTCCAAGTGAAACAATTGGAGAATTTGTCGTCAAGCTCAAGAAGCTAGCGACAACATGCGACTTCGGCAGCTTCCATGAAGAAACTCTTCGAGATCGGCTAATGTCGGGTCTTCGCGGCGAGGATATCCGATGTCATCTACTGTCCTTACCGAACAAGAAGACGACATGGGAACGAGTTCTAAACATAGCAACCGCCATGGAAACCGCAAAGAACTACACCAAAGAAATTCTCCCGGCTCCTGCGGACATCAACTGGCAGACCGAGCCGACGACTAAAAGGAAGCCAACGAGCAAAAGCAAAACAGCGTCCACAATAGCGACTGCCACCTGTAAACCAGGGAAGCAGCGGAAAGAACACTTTCGCGAGAAGGATAAGGGAAATGGTTCAGGTGTGGCGATGAGCATTTTGCTAAGGCATGTCTATTTTTGCAGAGTCAATGTTTCAAATGTTCGAAAAAGGGCCATGTTGCTAAAATGTGCCGAACTAAACAAACGAATTGCATTGACCAAAGCGCAAAAAAAGCGAAACTGTTGGCAACAGGGCATAACCAGAGAGGTAGTCAGACATCTCCTTTCGTAGTAAAGCTACGCATGAATGGCAACGATGTTCCAATGGAACTTGATACAGGATCAGCAGTGTCACTGATGTCGGAAATCGAATTCGAAAAATGTTTTCGCGATGCTGAGTAGTCGACAACTGATGTGCGCTTGGTCACATACAACGGAACACCTGTAAATATTAGGGGTTCCGCGGAAGTTGATGTGAGCTATTGCACACAGCGCCATGAGCTGCCGCTTGTAATAATCAAGCATGAATCGGGCTCGAGGATGCCCACACTTTTTGGGCGTACCTGGTTGTCGAAAATAAGGTTGGATCGGTCAGAAATCGTAGCTGTGTACAACATTCAGACAGAAAATTCTGTTTTGCAAAGGTACCATCAAGGGTTTGCAAAAGGATACAGTAAAATCAGGGGCTTCAGTGGAATGTTGTTCTGAAAGAAAATGTGTCACCCCTTTTTCGTAAGGCTACACCAGTTCTGCAAGCCATGTTGGAGCAAGCTGAAAAAGAATTACATGACCTTGAGAGAGCTGACATCGTGTATCGAGTCAAGCACAGTGAATGGGCGACCCCACTTGTGATACTGCCAAAGAAAGAAAATTCTTTTAGGATATATGGGGACTACAGAATTACTGGAAATAAGCGTATAGAGGTGGATCAGCGCGCACTGCGATTACCAGAGGACATCTTTGCATGTGTAGTAGGAGGCACAGATTTCACAGTTCTAGATCTCTCTAAGCCTTATCTGCAACTTCAGAATGATAAACGTGCCCAAGAGCTATTGACAGTGAACACTGATTAGGGTATTTTAGATTTAAAGGACTGCCGTACGGAGTAGCAAGCGCTTCGGCAATGTTCCTAGCAGTAAGGTACCAGATTTTACGAGGAATTCATGGCACTTCATGCTACATGATGTCCTTATTTCAGGAAAAGGTAAGCAAAAGTGCTAGGAATGAACCGAAAAAGTGCTTAAGAAGCTACAGGATCATGGAATCCGCGTTAATGCAGAAAAATGCTCATTCTTTCAAAGCAAAGGGCGCTATCTGGGACATGTAATTGACAAGAATGGGTTGCACCCAGTGCCAGACACGGTGGAAGCTCTCGTGCATGCTCCACTGCCAAAGGATGTTGCGCAGCTCAAAGCATTTCTTGGCCTCGTTAACTTCTATGCGAAGCTCATGCCAAACCTGGGAACTCTACTTGAGCCATTACGCAACACGCTACGCAAAGAAATTGCATGGAATTGGCTAAGTCAGTGTGACATATATTTCAGAGAATGCAAAGAATTGCTCTGTAATAAGCAGGTAATGGATATTTATGATGCCAGGAAAGATTTGCGTCTGACATGTGATGCGTCTGCATTGGGATTAGGGGCAGTGTTGACTTATGTGGTTGATGGTCATGAAATACCTGTTGCCTTTACGTCTCGATCAATGACCCCAACTGAACGCAATTACGCGCAAATCGAGAAAGGGGGACTTCCCATTATTTTTGGAATCAAGAAATTCAAGTACTTGCATGGCCGCACGTTTGACATTTTCACGGACCACCAGCCAGTGACTGCTCTTTTTGACCCTAAGCGTCCAGCAATCTCTGTGGCTGCTGCGCGAGTGCATCGTTGGTTACACGTACTGTCAAATTACTGTTACCAGGTCACGCAGAAATCAAGAGGTACGATTGGCAACGCTGATGGCTTGTGGAGGCTCCCCCTGCCTGAAACTGCTGAAGAGTCTGAAAGCATTTTTTTATTTTGCACCTATTCAAGGCCTTCCCGTCACAGTTAAAGAGGGTGAGCTAGAAAGAGCCAGATATGAAGTCCTCCGCGTCGTACGTGAATTCACATGGAGCGGTTGGCCAAAGAAAGTTTCTGACGAGCTAAAGTCGTACTTTGTAAAGAAGTTAGAAATGAGTGTGCATGCGGGTTGTTTAGTGTGAAATAACGGAGTTGTGATTCCCGCTTCACTTCAAAGTGACGTTCTTGGATTGCTGCATGAACAGCACATCGGTATCACTAAGATGAAGGCAATCGCTAGGTCAATGGTCTGGTGGCCTGCTATTGATCGCAGTATTGAGGAAACCACTAGAAAGTGTGATATTTGCCAGAGTGTTGCTTCGTCCGGGCAGCCCATTCCACTGGAACCTTGGAGATGGTGCGAGAATGCGTGGGAGAGGGTACACTTAGATTTTGCAGAGAAAAATGGCAAATCATTTCTCCTTGCCGTGGATTCCTATTCGAAGTGGCTAGAGGTAAATATCATGAACTCCACAACAGCGCAAGAGACAATCGAAGTAGTGAGATGTATGTTTCCTTATTATGGACTGCCATACGAAATTGTTACAGACAATGTCCCTCAGTTGAGAGCCCAAGAATTCGAGGACTTTCTAAAAGCCAACGGTGTGAAACACACGCTCACTCCTCCTTACCACCCACAATCAAATGGGGCGGAAGAAAGAGCAGTAAAAACGATGAAGAAGTCGCTTCTGCTGCAGGGAGTGAGTGATAAAAAAAAGCAGCAAACAACACTGCAACAACGAGTGGATAACTTCGTGTTTGTGTACAGAACCACTCCCCATTCATTCACAGAGCAGATGCCAGATGAATTGTTCTTCAGAAGGAAATTGCGCACGCGGCTCTCAATGCTGAAACCAGAGCTTGCACGAAAAATGAACGAAAAAACAACTCACTTAAAGGAGAGCGCGGACTAACACCGAGGTCGCTGAAGACAGTTTGAAAAAGGGGATCTCGTCTACGTAAGATGCGTTCGAGGTCAAACCGTTAAGTGGTTTCCGGGAAAGATAGTCAACAAAAGGTCAGCCATGACATATCTAGTGTTTGTTTCCAGGCAAGTGAGATTCTGCAGCGTGGACCAATTGCGCAGCTGCAGCACGCCAGGCGATATCCTATTTCACGGGGACGATATAACCTGCCTCCAGACGGGTAATGGCAACGAAGCGCAGACGGTCGGCACGGCGCCTTCAGCTCCAGGCTTGACGCCGTCGCTTCCAGACACTGAGCCCGCGGAATCACCTCCCAACGTAGATAGTGGAAACGGGAACGCTCTCAGGCACAGTGCGCGCACGAGACGCTTTCCTGAACGTCTCGTGCGCGAATTACGACACCATTAGTGTTAAGGGAAAGGAAGATGTTGGGAACTATAAAGGCACACATATATAAGCAAAGGCAAAGTGTGCGTGTTTGACAACGTGAGTGTGTAGTGAGAGACCACATGGCCTCTCTGAGCGTTCATCTATGCGCAGGTCTGAATTATGCACTATTGCAGCCGCCGTGAAGTAAACACATGTAGAGTGATGTTTCCCCGGTACGCCGTGCTCGCCATGTAATGTAAAGAGAGAGTGACGTAACGGCCCTCCTCCTCCTCCTCGAGGACCCCGCCTCCATCGGGGCAGTCTGCTCGAGGCTGTGTAACTACGAGCAGCTCAATAAAGTTTCTCTTCCACCTTCTGATCCTGCGTTCTTGATATACAACATACCGTAAGTTTTTTCTTGGCTGCTTGATGAAGCAGTTTAAGATATGCATTAGCTTAAGCTGTATGTGCCACGTAATAGCAGGTCTTATAATAGGTTATGCAAATAGCGTTCGTTGGGTGCTTATCAGTGTTGCGGAGTTGCCACTCCGGAAACGGAAATGGTCGGCAACTCGGACGCATATCCCAAACAGCGCTTCTCTAAAGTTCTGATGCGTAATGACTCTGGCGCGATGCTTGTGTTTACTGCTAGCTTTCGTATACCAGCTTGCGTGCCGTCTCACCTCATACTCCCCCCTCCCCCACCTTTCTGCAATATTGAAAGCAATGGAATTGCGGCAAGTTGTAATTCCCCGAAATGGAATTGGGGAATTGGAATGGAATGGAGGCGCCCATTCCGCAACACTGGTACGTAAGCTCTTTCCATCTCTTAACGGGAGTACGCAAGAGGATGGCGTGCGACGCATGCCCAGTAGCCAGTTTCACAATAGGGTACACAAAGAGAGCGTTTGTTGCGTACGTCGTGTATAACGCCTGTGCTGTACGGCAAACATCAACGCAAAGCTTTGCGTACAAAATTATAAAACCGCATAGCTAGAAGTTACGGCATCTGTCGTCTGCTTAATCATGTTACTGAGAAAGGTTTCTAGATAACAAAATATTGGCAGCGACAGAGCAGTGGTTCATTTGATGGTTCACTGATGGTTCTCATGGTTCACTAGGGATCATTTGATGCGGGCACGATTTTTCGAGAGCAGATTCGAGGCACATCAACGCTATAGCTCTCTTAATTGTCTTAGAATGTGCCGAATCAAAGGGCAGCAATCCTTTCTTAGCCCTATAGCGTTAATGTGCCTAGAATCTGCTCTCGAAAAATTGTGCCCGCATCAAATGATGCCTAGTTTCGAGAATCAGGAATGCCGTCTTTCGGCTGCAGGGTTCCCCAACTCGGTCTTGTCTGCTGTTTCTGCAACGCTCCTTCAATAGTTGAAACGTGGAATCGGACGTACAGTGGTCAACTCTCATATCTATAACGACGGAGCGTCGTGCTCCGAACTGCACGAGCGACATCTACAGTTGAAAACGGGGCACCTCTGAGCATGCGCAGCCCCACTGATGCGCCTACCTTGCATTTTCGATCGTTGGTTATCACCGCGAATGCAACAACTGTTTTGGCTGTTGGAAGCGCTGTCAACAGTTTATCACAAAAATAAAAAATAAAAAAAATAAAAAATGGAAACGAAGCGAAGGGAACCGTTGTCAGCGCGCGATGAAAGCTATGCTGCGTGTTGATTTGCCGTTCGCGGTCACATTGTCCCAGCAGCAGATTTGCGTCCACTTATAAGTTTATCCATTGTCCGGCGCATTGTCGGTGTGATATGATACTGCGAACCGAGAATAAGTGCGCAGTATAAAACACGCCGATCCTATGATTGCACTCTCTTTTTTTTTTTTTTTTTTTTTTGGCGCTATGTATACGGTTGACAGCGCTTCTCACGGCGAAATCAGTTGTCGCGGCCGCGGCGATAACAAAGACGAAAATTACATGGCGAGCGCATCAGTGACACTGCGCATGCTCTGATGTGGCCCGTTTGAAGCTGTAGATGTCGCTCATGCAGTTCCGAGCAGGACGCTCCGGCGTTATAGACATGAGAGTTGACCACTGTACAACGGCTCAGGACCACCGGAATGCCCTTAGGCCTGAGGTTGTACCATATGTTCATAAGCTTTCCCACAATCTTAAAAAGGTGGCAAGTAGGCACGGGGTCCCAATTTGTTTCTGCCCCCAGTAAGCTGCGAAAGCTACGCCCACGTATTTGCAACGCCAGCAAACGTGGACATCAGAACCACCAAACGCCTTTCGTTAAGTGTTCATTGGAATGATGTATTGCATTCCCATGTCATGTGGGATATTCTACTTTGGCGAAACTGGGTGCTGTGTCAACGACCGTTTGGGGGAACACGCACAAAAACTGAAAAGGATTGATTATAAGTACGCGCATTTAATTGCGCATGTGATTAAGTGCACAGGATGTGTGGCCCGGTTTCAAGGGACAAGGGTTATTGCAAGGAGTGAAGCCAAGACAGCACGTATTACCTTAGAAGCCTATCACATTAAGAAACTTAATAACAAGTGCGTTAGCGCCCCATATCCCGCCCTCCTTGATTCTGAGTTTTATCTTCTAGACGCGGCTGTCGGTTCCCAGGTCACGTTTACTTGCGGTTATTCCTTGGTGTGCTGTCTTGCGTTGTTGGCGCTATGTGTTGTTAAACCCTGTTAGTCATCCCTATCTTTGCCTTTTTCCTTTCCATGCTTCGCTCTGGAATATATAAGGTGCGTCATCCTGCCATTAAAACCACTTGTCAGTCAGCGCTTGTGTGTCCGTGTCGTCTCTCTTGTGGGTGTGTGTTCGCGCTGTTACTCCCTTAACTCTCGCTCTTAGCAACTCGCCCAAAAAGAAGTATTATTGACATTAGACAAGATATACGGCATTTTCTCGACTCTGAGCTTCTATTCCGTGTAGTCTTCTAGACATTTTTATTGCCTCGCATAAACGTTTAAAACACGTCAATTATCACTGTAGTGCTACCTGGGCAGAGTAATTCACATCTGTATCCGTCGTTAACGCTGAAAAACGAGGTCGCACGGTTACGCCACATGTTATTAATGAGCACATGTCGACACCCGGAGTAAACACAAAGAAATCAAGTATGAGAACTGAGTAAAATGTAAACAAAGTTGATCTTAGTGAACCTATGACCAAATGACGGCGCGATAAGTGTGGTGTTTAGCTTCAGTGAGTATTGCCTAAAAACATGCTGCTTCATTAATGCTTTATCACATGCCATGAAATCATATCGCACAAAATATCCTTAAGAAGGCGGACTCGCGCGTCAGAATGACTGGCCGTACGAAGCATGCATTGCATTCGCAGTAGTTTTTATACGCGCATCGGGCACCTCAAATTGTTTCTATGTGCGCCCAATGCCCCACTACATTCTTTTTTTCTTTTGCTTTTTATTCTACTTTCCCCTAGACACAGTGCAGAGCGACACTTGCAGCTGCCTGAGCGACGATACGGACGAGCAAACAAAAACAGGTTCCAAAATGTACCGAGCACGCAGCATGGCATCATCCTACTTGGTAGTCGCAGCGGCAGGCTCGCTCGAGACTCGAGGCCATCGCAGAACCAACGCGCTTGCAGTATGGCATGTTCTACTGTCGCAGGGTTGCCACTGACTTTCGAGTAAATGTCGCCAAACAACGAGCAGAAAGTCGCCAAAAGTCGCCATTTTTTTAGAAGTTTCGCCAAAAAAGTCGCCATTCTAGATGTGTGCGGCATATCCTAGTAATAGGAATTTTCACTGATGTATAGCCCCGTAGAATACAGTGCCATTCAAAGCCCTTAAAGTATCTTGACATTTCTCAATGCCAGGCGCATCGCCCCTTCACCATGGGAGTGCTTGGTGCACCTGGTTCTCCGACTAGCCGCAAGATGTACGCGGCGGCGCAAGTATGAAAGGATAAAAAGCTCATGATATCCTTCCATCCCTGTCCGCTCGTTTCAAAGGTAAAAGTGTGGTAAACCTTGGGCGAAAGCCGCGAAGGCGTTTTTGTAGACAGCTTTACATCCCCTCATATGAAAAAAAAAGGATTAACAGGTTTATTGAAAGTAGTAAGACAGAATTCTTACAGGTATCGCTCATTAGTGAGTCTTATACCTTTCAGTGTGAACTAATATGGTACCGGACGCCACCTTCCCTTTCATATATAATCACTTATATCTACCCGCGTCGATCCAGTCCGTTATAATTGAACAGGTAGACATTGTAACATGTTATATAGCAATTGTTTTCATTGCACACGCTCACCGAGAACAGTAGAAAATGCCTGAATAAATAAATTTTTATTGCACGAACACCCGCGTATCCGCCCATCTTCGCTATACGAGCTCGATTAGGGGATACTGCAGCGGTGAATAGGTCGCCAAGCTATTCAGAATAGTTGGAGCTTTGGCGGAACAAATGGCCGGAACACACGACCAACCCGTCATCTAGCCCCTTTAGAAGCGAAACTTTAGCGAAGCTCTGAAGCACCTAGATGAATCTAGATGAATTGAGTTAGAAGCATCTAGATGAATTGAGGAGATACACACGAGTTACAGGACGGACATACAGAAGGGCGCGCAATGTGCACCTCAAAACCCAGAAAAATACAGAGAATAGTGCCGCTCATTCGTTGGGAAGGCACTGAGCTTAGGATGCATAACTCAGTGGAGACCTAAGCTGAAAATCGCCAAAAATTCGCCATGTCGCCATTCCATAATTTTAGATCGCCACGGGCCTCTCAAATTCGCCAATTTGGCGAAAAGTAGCCACCATTGGCAACCCTGTACTGTCGTCGCAACGCGCGTTCACTTCCAGCGTCGAGAACACAGTAAAGCTCCATCATAAAACAGCGCACACACACAAATACAAAAGAAGAAGGAAGAACCGACACCACGAGCGCTGACTATGAAGTGAAAGTTTTATTCAACACGCACATATATATATACAGATGACCATCACATGATGAAAGATATGCGTATCAAGGCGTATCTGTATACGTATATATGTGTGTGTTGAATGAAAAATTCAGTGCATAGTCAGCACTCGTTCCTTCTTCTTTTGTATTTGTGCGCGCGCTGTTTTATGATGAAGTTCGACCAACTCGCCCAAGTAGCTACTCTGCACAGTAAGGCTGCCAGCGCACAACGCGCACCCACAGCTGACATCGCTGAGCAATTCATCAACGGCCATTACAAGGCAACGGCACAAAATGGTGAAGACCGTGACAGCGTACGCGCCGGCCCGCGCGCCCGCGGCCAGCCTCCGCTGTGCGGCTTTCTTCTCCCGTTTTTTAGGGGCGAAGCTCCTTTAGCTGGGGACCTGCCTCCCGTCGCGCCGTAGCCAGCCGCTAGTAATGGAAGCGCTCGCGCCAAAGGCAAGTCTTCTTCCTCTTGTTCTTCGAGCGCCTTGATCATGATGGCAATGAGGAAAATTTCAGAATCACGGCATATTTACCGAGTGAATGATGACGAGTGGGCGCAGGCAAAACAACATAAAAATTGACAAAGAGGAAACAAGCGAGATCTAGAGAGAAAGAAATAAAAAATAAGAAAAAATAGAAATAAATATAAATAAAGAGAAAAAAGCGAAAAGAGAAAAAAGAGAGGAAGAAAGAAATAGAAAACGGAAGAGAGAGAGAGAAAAGCGAAGGAAAGGCAGGGAGGTTAACCAGGTTGTACCCGGTTTGCTACCCTACACGGGAGAGGGGGAAGGGGAGAAAAAAGAAGAGAGAGAGCAAGGAGGAAAGAGGGAACAAGAAATACGCGTGCACACATCAGTGTTCACCGCATACACACAGACAGTCACAACGGGAAAATATTTGACATCAGTTCCTCTGCGAGATGCTAAAAAAGGCTTGCAAGGATTGGCTCCAAGGAATCCAGTACTTGCAGAGCGCATTGAGCCGACGGGGTTGTCATTCCGTTGAGGAGAGTGCGCATCGTGGTCATGAGAGACCTCAACACAGCGAGGACTTGTAGGTTCTTGTCGTGACAATCATCTGTGGACGATGAAGCACACTGCGGGGCATTCTGCATCGGCTCTTTATGAGTGCGCAGCGGTGGCAGTGAGGGCCACGCGACATCCGCCGCCGCTTTCAAAGCTTCTGCGTCTTTGCGGCTCTCCAATTGTGATGCGTTGGGCGGTGGTGGTGGCGGCAGTGGTGGTAGCTGTCGCTTAAGGGAAGTCTGACGATCTGTCGGTGTAGGAGATCGCGTTGTCCGTCCAGATTGGGTAGCAGTAGTCTTAGACCTTCGTCGCCGACGCGAGCGTCGTTGTCTATTTCTCACCACATCAGCAGCCTCTTTGTGCGTCGAGCCGTCCCGTACGATCTGTTTCATGACGCTCCATTCTTTTTTCACTAATGGACAGTCCCTTGATGAGGCTTCGTGTGCTCCATGGCAGTTGGTACATTTGAGGGCAGTTGCTCGGCAGGATTCCGCATTGTGTGGCTCTGCACAACGGGGGCAAATCGCCACGTTCCTGCAAACTCCGCTCACATGACCCATTTTTTGACATTTACGGCACTGGAGTGGTCTTGGTGTAAACGGACGGACCACGTGACGAAAGTGTCCCACCTTCACGTGGGATGGCAATATGTCACCTTTGAAGACAATCTTCACGCAACGCGAGCTGCCAAGACGTGAGACTTGGATGATGTTGCTATGGTCACTAACTTCCTTGACGAGCATTGGAAGGTCGCCACAAGGAATGGAGATGTCTACATCGTATATTACACCTACCACCATGTCCTTGTTAAGTGGAAGGTGAGCTCGAACCTTGATATCGTCGAAGTCTGTGACCCTGGTCAGAGCAAGCAGAGATGCCTGGTGTATAACGTCGATAGCCAAGACATTCTTGCGGGGGTTGACTCGAACATCCTTGATTTCGTTTGGAGCCAGAGACTCGAGTTTCCTCGAGATGGTCTGCCGATTCAGGTGTCTCAGATTGTCCGATGGCGTAACAGGCACAAATAGGACGGTGTAGTTCATTGAAGCCTTCTTCGGCTTCACAGTAGGTGCGGTTGAAGCTGTTGAAGCTCCCATAGATCTTCGTTTTGGTTTACGACTGTAAACAGGCGTGAATTCATCCTCGGAATCGTCACTGCTTGCCGAATACAGTTCGGTGGACTCACTGTCGGCGTCGCTGAGTTCGCTGTTCCGTTTCCTCGAGGGGCCCGCCAACGGCGGAGGCATGCCTGGAGGGTCTGAAGGCCAGTCTACTTCCTGTGTAGCCAAATAAAATACCGATGGCTACGCGAGGAACATGAAAAATCACCAAAAACTGTCACCCGGTAAACAAAGCGCTGTGCAAGACGCACATTTCGTCGGAAGAGAAACAAAGAAGGTGCCCAGCTCCGCACTTCGTTCAGGCTCGATCAGAGGGAGCTGCATTGATCTCGTCTTCAAATTTCAGGTTGGATCCCATACAAGAACCTTTGGCTTTACATTTCACCGATCATAAGGCGGTCGTAGTGAAAGGAAAACGCCGCCCACATTTCGACACCACATACGCAGTGTGATTAACAAACAACTTTTTATTACTGTACACACGTGTTGCCACGTCTTTGCATGATCGAGTGGACAACAAAGAGAAAACGGAAGAGAAACAAAGAAGGTGCCCAGCTCCGTACTTCGTTCAGGCTCGATCAGAGGGAGCTGCATTGATCTCGTCTTCTCAAATTTCAGGTTGGATCCCATATAAGAACCTTTGTCTTTACATTTCACCGATCATAAGGCGGTCATAGGAATGGAAAACGCCGCCCACATTTCGACACCACATACGCAGTGTGATTAACAAACAACTTTTTATATACTGTACACACGTGTTGCCACGCATGATCGAGTGGGCAACAAAGAGAAAACGGAAGAGAAACAAAGAAGGTGCCCAGCTCCGCACTTCGTTCAGGCTCGATCAGAGGGAGCTGCATTGATCTCGCCTTCTCAAATTTCAGGTTGGATCCTATATAAGAACCTTTGGCTTTACATTTCACCGATCATAAGGCGGTCATAGTGAAAGGAAAACGCCGCCCACATTTTGACACCACATACGCAGTGTGATTAACAAACAACTTTTTATATACTGTACACATGTGTTGCCACGTCTTTGCGTGATCGAGTGGGCAACAAAGAGAAAACAGAAGAGAAACAAAGAAGGTGCCCAGCTCCGCAGCTTCCTTCAGGCTGATCAGAGGAACTTGCATTGACCTCGTATTCAAAAATTTCAGGTTGGATCAAATACAAGAACCTTTGGCTTTATATTTCACCGATCATAAGGAGGTCATAGTGAAAGGGAAAACGCCGTCCACATCTCGACATCATATATGCAGTGTGATTAATAAACTACTTTGTATATACTCTACACACGTCTTGTCACGTCTTTGCGTGATCGAGTGGGCAATGTACGGGGGATTCGCGGTTACGGATCCCCCGAGTTTCGCCCACTCATCATCACTCACCTCGTAGATATGCTGTGATTTCTTTTAAAACCGCTGGAACAGGAAGAGCACCGCGAACGCCTGGATCGCCGCCATATTTGATCTAGCGCGGCTGAAGCGGCAGCGGCGTGGAGTTCATTTTACGGGGAATAACATATGTTTTATGAAATACGCGCGCGTTCGCAGCCCCGAATTAGGCATACCGTTCTTCACTGACATGAAAGAGCTGCAGTTTTAGCTTACCTACACACGCAAGCACACGATGAAAGATATGCGAACTGTGCGGCACTTATGCGATCGTCTGTCGGCATTTATGTTCGACTTCTTGTAACCTAACTGTTAATAAAACGGCACTAGAGATGCGCAATATGCAATCAAGGATGATTCTTACGTATGTGAAAGTGCGATGAATACAAATGCGAAGAGTGGAGCAGGAGGGCGCCAGGCTGTTTACATTTCCTTTGATCGCCTCGGCGTGGTCAAAATTATACGGACCACGGGATCGCGTGGCCGTATGCATCGACGCGCCTCCTCTCCAAAGCACCACTGAAGCAGCGGTGCGCATGCTCGTCCCGTAATATCAGGTGGCATCTCATGTCTCTTTGTCGGACGTGGTTATGGCGCTAGTGGACGAAACGTCACCTGGGTTAGGGTGTGCTAGAACAAGGGAGTGCTCGGAACGAGCTTCAAAAAGTGAAGCCCAAACAGGGTCAATCCTCTTGTGGCGCTGCGATCGGTAGTCTGCAATGTGTCGTCGTTTATGAGTTGCGCGCAGCTCCGCCGAAGTGGTGCAGGGGTAGCATGCCTGCTTCCCACTCAAAAGGCCCGGGTTCCCATCGCAGCTGTAGATGGTGGGTTTTTATTCCTAGTGTCACCTTTTTGTCGCCTCGTGCGCCACTGATGGCGACGCTGCGAACGGCGCTCCGGTGACGCAAAGGCGGGGATTCCGCTGTTGTCGTCTGGCAGGCTCTGGCTCGAACAGCAGCATTTTTGCTATAGTTCGCTCGCGTCGCACGGTGTTTCTCGACTACTAGCTCTATTTTCTCGCAATAATAGCTCTTTAAATGACTGCTAGCATTACAGGAGGTCAAGAAACGTTAACATTGCACGTACCTTCTATATACACAGAACCGTCGTGGTCAGAATCATGCCACCGAGTTTGTAGCGTCACTCACTGCGCTGGATGTCGTTGAAATAGCTCACGTCAAAGCGTGAGGAAGGCAAGGAAGGCCAAGAGAGTCTACGCTACTTTGGAAGCGAACCGAGATCAATTTTACGGCTCATTCGCAAATGATAGCGTTATGTAAACAGACTTGAACGAAAGTTCATACTTCACTACCAACTGTAGTCCCGTGCGCAAAATGTTTGCAGACAAATTAAAATTGATAACTTCATAGACGAATGGGTTATTGCGGACAACAAGCGTAGATTGGGCGAGTTGGATACACATTAAAACTTGTTATACGTACTATCCGCTCCGAATGGAACGCCAGCAGTGGTGCGCGTGGTACTGTTCGCACCCTTATGGTTAGATATAGATACGCTCTTGCGGTTTGCCGCTCGTGAGCCAGATCAACGCCTCCTCTAGAAAGATGCCTGCGGCGGCGCTGGCTATCCCATTGTAGCCGTCCTGCCTTACGTTGCGGTCGCTTGTCGAGAGATGGCGCCACGTACTACCTTACTGTTTTCAGTGGGGCTGGCGTGGTGTAACGCCGGGGGTGGTAATGTGCGCATGCGAAATTTTGTGTTGCAAGCGGCCACCGCAAAAATAGCCAGCTACCTCCTCTATTACAAACGAGGAAGGAGGGAAAGGGAAGGGCAGAAAGTTTTTGGCTTACGCTGCAGGCATCTTTCTAGAGGAGGCGTTGACCAGAATCGTGCTTTTGATTGCGCAGTGCTGCCCAATCGGGTGCGCATCCCTGCCAATGGTGATGACAGGACGGCGCGCATTTTACAGTTCCTAATGCTTAGGGAACGCGCTCCGCTGTTCGTGTTTCATTTGTCACCGATAATACAGCTTGGTAAACAGCAAGAAAAATTGGCGAATATGCCCAGGAACAGAAGAAAGAGAGCTCTTTCCCACCATTTTGTTGCAAAGGCCATGACACGCTGAACACTTTTTTCTTTTGCAACTGCTCTTAGAGACTTCTCCTCTTTCGACTGCTCTTGGTTAAGGACCCTCGAAGAAGAATTCGAGCCGACGAGGGGAAGCTGCATCCGGTCGGTCCTTTCGCGCCCCGTGCCCTAAACGAGCAGGCGCACCGCAGGGTTGCTGCGAGATGACCGGAGACCGAAATCTGAGCCCGTGTATGCGCGTCGTCGCCGCTTGCTGGAATGTGCTGTTTACAGAAAGTGCATTAGTTTTGTTCCAAAGCAGGATTCACGCGACCACGTAAACTCGTCTGGGGATTGGTTACTTTGGGCCTGCCTGACTAGTCCGAGTAAGCCGAGTGCCAATTGCTGGAAAACAGTGGTTCTCCCCGAGGTCCGCGTCTCCGTGAATGCTGCAAAACCCCATTTAGGCAGCGACTCCGGCCCATTTTTGAATGAGCGGACTCGGGGCCCACATTGCATCGCACCACCAGAGACCAGTCATCCAAGCCGACGGGGTACGCCATCATTTTCTATGTTTTGTATTCGTTGCCCAGTGTATTTTGTAAATTCAAGTTGTGTTAGATAAACAAATCCCCAATGAGTGCTCTCCGCAATCATCGTGCTGACTCCTCATCGCTTGCTTCTGCGGAGTTGCTCCCACACTTCTTCGTCTCCCTGGTCTTCCTATGCGCTTAGCTTTTAACAACCGCGACGTTTTGCTACAATTCTTTTGGCCCCTTTTGCTGGTTATTGCTATTCTTTACCGGGCTGTAACAAGATTGAATATTTTACGGTGAAAGCTTTGGATTCCTGATCAAATGCGAAAATCCTTTTCTACATTCCTTCTCTCTCTCTCAGCGGCAGTCGGCAGCGTCAACACGAGTGATGCAAAAAATCATCACACGATGACGTCACCTTATGACGCCCTCATGAAATCAGAGCGCCAAAATTTATGACGTCACATCACATGACATCGTCGATTTGTATTGCCTCTGTGATCGGTGGGTCGATCACGGAGGCAATCCAAAACCAGGGGATGTGTAGAAAGCTTGCAACATAGAGTTTCATACAATAACCTAGAGAGGAAACTGTCGCTGCAGTTGTGCAACCACCATGGGAATGTTGGGAAGTACACGCTTCGGATTGGGTTTTGTTAACTAGCGAACTCTCTACGGATATTTTTCTACAGTTGTCAGTTTCGTTCTTTGCGAGGCGTGGGCAGTAGGGTGCGTTGCAAAGCACTCAAGCAGTGCCTTTGTTGTTCAAAGAGGCTGAAGACCGCTAGGTTTCTTGCTTTGCTTCCACGTTGCAGCCTTACAGGTTGTATTTGACAGTTTTAGCAAAGCGTCGTGCACTCACCGCTGCGCATAGATGCAGCGTCCCATGCCAGTGTAGGAAATTGCGTAGAGTTCACGTTTTGTGATAAGTGTTACTTGCCAAACTCTTTCATATCGACTGCAAAACGACGGCGAAGCTAAGTAGACGCACCGTCACGCTCTTCTGACTCGACTTCAGAACAAAACAAGGTGCGTTGGGGGCAGGCCACTTAGACAGACGCATCTGGCATCGCAGCAGATGATACGTTAAGTGCTTCTCACTCACTACGGTACTGTTATTTCCATAAATAGATAATGCGTACTTTCGAGGGAAAAACGAGCGTGCTTGTTTCAAGTGTTGTAAAAAAATGTTTCATTACATAGTGATGCCAAATCGGGAACACAATTGCAGAGCAATGCATACCCTGGTGGATGAATTTGTCCAGGTTTGAGTTCCATCTCAAGGTTACGCTTTTTTTTGCAATACGCTTCACGTACAAAAGAATGAAGTAAGTTTTAACTGGAAATAACTTCAATATCGTTTTGTTCTACACTCGGCAAGCAAGCATCGCAAATCTCAAGAACCTAATCCATCCGAAGCAAATCCGAAGCCTGTACTTCCCATCATTCCCATGGTGGTTGGAGCGCCGCTCAAGGAGCCCGCGTAGACGCTAGCGCCAGATTCCCCTCTAGGTATTATTGTAAGAAATTCTATCGCTTGCAGTGCGTCCGATCCTGAAGGCAGTGTGCGAAACCACGTTACGTTCAAAAAGCATTCAGAAGGGGGCGGGGAAGGAACAATACATCGGCTGAACAAAAATAAGTAGATGGATTTCGCCTTCGCGTCTACTTAGGCAAATGCATAAAGGACCCTGCGAGTCTTTAGTACAGTGGTCGCATCACGCCCTATCAGGAGCCGAACGTTGAGAGGGACTTACACTATTTTATTGCAAATACATCTTACTGTGACTTTCGATGTGAAAGCTTTGTATTTATCTAGGTTAGTACGATTACACTAATTCTTTTTAGCATACTTTCAAACGACCGGGAATGAGTCAGCAAACGTTGATTTACTTACGTATGGATTAAAATATGCTGCAAAAAAAACTTTGCACAACCTCCGAAATATTCCATATTACCGTTGAGCACCCGCTTTTGACACGTGCTCTCAACCT
The DNA here is from genome assembly GCF_013339695.2 of Rhipicephalus sanguineus. Classification (NCBI taxonomy): domain Eukaryota; kingdom Metazoa; phylum Arthropoda; class Arachnida; order Ixodida; family Ixodidae; genus Rhipicephalus; species Rhipicephalus sanguineus. The sequence goes on from NC_051176.1 coordinate 74,029,189, forward strand.
TGTCATTTCTTGTTTAAACTTCAAGTACTTACGATGCGCTTACACGGCAGCTGCTGAAAACTTGCATGTATTCAAAAGTTGTTGCCTGTAATGACCAGTTAATTTATTTAAATGACATCACACGTCGCTTGTCATGCACTTAAAACTCCGAACAAAGGAATTGTATCGAAGGAGCTGGCTTGGCAACCAAGCACACACAGCACGCGGTATACGTATATTGAGCTTTAACGCAGACACGGTAGCCGAAGCCCGAAAGCTGAAACCAGGGATGGATAATGGGCCGGAAAGTCATTTTGAGTGCGCCACAGCCATAAAACAGTCACGAAAAGAAATCGCCGCCATACATGCAGATGTACACATTGACGGCTAGCAGACAACACCAGGAGCAATCGACACTGAACGTGCTCCTAATGGTAACTCCACTCGATTTCGCTGGGCATTTTGCTTGAACATTCAATACAAATTACTTTATGAACTTGCCCACTAACGTTTCAATAACTCGAGCTAGACAGACCGGCACCCGAGTCTTCTCTCTGACGTCACACGCGAGAGGGCGCCACTCAAAGATCTCGAGGCGAAAAGCTGTATTGGTTTTTCCTTTGTTTCCTAAAACTACCACGTGTTTCTTCAGAAACTAACGCAAAATGTGAAGTAAAATAAAAGAAAATTGACCGTGAGTGCAATTATTTGCAGGGCCACCACCCGGGATTCAACAAAACCTAAAGTATGGCTTCCGAGATTTTTGCGAATAGGGGACTCCAAACGAGATTTCACGTTTTACATTGCTTTCTGTAGCAATACGTAGCAACAGAAGCTAGTTTTAAGAAGCAAAGGGAAAGCAATAAAGCTCTATAAGGTGACACTAAGAATAAAAACCCACCATCTTAAGCTCCGATTCAAACCCGGGCCTTTTTGAGTGGGAAACGGGCAATCTGCCCTTGCACCAGTTTGGCAGAGCCGCGCGCAACTCTTAGACGACGACACTTTGCAGACTAGGGATAGAAACGCCACAAGTAGATTGACCCCGTTTGGGCTTCCTCTTCTGCATATTAATTGGTACTGCGGGCGTTCCGAGCACTCCCCTGTTCTAGTGAACTCTGTAAAGTTGAAAGTTGGGCGAGTTAGCGATAGTTCATGTTTACGTCGGAAGCAGCGCACTTAGACACAGCACGGGAAGGAAGGAAGAAATATACTAGTTGCGAGTGCGGCAGTCATCCTGTCTTTCTTCGTTCCTTGTCGTGGCTTGTCTAAGTGCGCTGCTTCCCACGTAAACATCGAATAGTACACTCTACCTCGGTGTAGCTTTCCTTGCTCTATCGCATCTCCGCCGTTGTTTTAATAGCGGCTGCGGTGTGACCGGCTCGAGCGGCGGGCACGCATCGCTTTTTACACCGGTTAATTAGCCTAACTAAGCATAGCTAGCATCGTATAACCTTATAAAACCAAGCATAATTAACTAAGTATTGCATGATCAGACACGTGAGCCTAGCTTGTCTTTGCCGCGTCAAGCCAAGTTAAGCTTACTTGATGAGCCTAGTTAAGCCAAGTGTCACTTGTCCCGTTAATGATGTTGGCAATCGCCGGGCAGATTCCAAGGGCGCACGTATCGGCCCCCCGAAACGCACCACGAACGAGTTGGTCCTTTTAGTGCGTCAGCGAACGCCTGACGTGGTCCAAAGATCGAGTGAGAGCAAAGAGTTGATAACACAAACAAAATATATTCTCGCTTAAGGCAGTATAAGCATCACACAAACATGCACACACGGCTGGTACCAGTTACAACTTCACAATATGACTCAGATGGTGCTAACACATCGGTAACTAAACAAACTGATCACGCGCTGCAAATGCAATGTCATGCATTACAACCTATTCAAGAACAGTTAAAGACCTGAATTTTCAACAAGGCATGCAGCCCACAATTCTTGGACGTAACTTCAATGCTTCTCTTTCAGGAAACACTCACGCAAACTCCAGCGCTGATCGTTGTCGTTCCCTTCTGCTGTCGTCGGTCCCGAATGTTTCTCTTCCAGGAAACACTCCCGTAGCTTGTCACTGCTCACACGGCGTCATCATCTGGTTCTTCCAGATTGATGATCGACTGACCGCACAACACCATAACCATTCTTCTTTGGCTGACGGAGCCACAATCAACATAATTTCACCATCTCTGGACTGACTAACTCTCACTGGTCGTAGGTGCATGCTTTTATTTCCTCGCTACCGGGTTCCAGAAGCGTCTAGTGTGTTCTTTCGCGTGCAGCACAGCCAAAGCTAGGGAAAGGGCGCGATTCTTCTCGTCGGCTCCATTCGCGGTGGCGTCATTCGCCGTCGCATCACGCTTTCCTTCGTGATCTTTTGAGACTTTGCCAGGGGGCGGAAACTCGCTATACCTGCCATGGGACACGCTCTCGGATGCTGATACGCTGCAGAAGCGCCGCTTCCACCACTGGCGGCTGCCGGGTATCCAACTAGAAATAATTCACAAGCAAAACAGTTCTGTCATGACGCCACTGGTGAAGTCAGCAACTAGAGGGAAAGGGCTCGAAACCGAGAGGAGGAGGGTAGCCGGGGAAGCCCTCCTTTCCCAATTGGCATGCGAGCGGAATGCGCTCGTGCCCTCTTGCAGGTCCGCTGGCCGCTTGGGCGACGCGGCCGTTCGTGAAATTTAGTTCACGATTTTTTTTTATTGCGTTCATGTGTTGCTAAGTGGACAAACTAAAGCTGTCCGATTTCTCAACAAGAGAAAACTCGATCAACACAAGTAAAATATAAATCTTTTTTTGTTAATCGCACGTTTCGTGCTAAAAGACAGAGACATGCACGAAGTGCGAATTTCCAAAAGCAGCTTTAATTTACAACTGGAATATGTGCATAATGAGCAAACATTGAACACACAACATACGAACCAATGCGAAAATGATTAACAGTCAGGACCAGGCCACGTCGTACTTGACTCAACCCCGTCTGTTATGACGACGCACATATTTTTCTGGCAGAACTTGAGTACCAAACCAGACAGAAGTTCAGGGGAGGATGGAGGCGTGAAGCGATGAGAAACAGGGAATGCCGCTGGAGACCATGTTTCGGCAAGTTGACTTGTCTTCGTCAGGGCAGCAGCATTGCCTTGACAAAGAAAATTCCACTTGTCAACATGTTGGCTTCAGGAACACTTCCTGTTAAGCGATTTTTCAAAGCATCCGTGAGTCCATTACATGTATTTCAGTGGCAGTATTAGAAGCAAAGGCCTCAAAGTGTCCAACTGGCTACATGCTTTTCCATGAACTCGAAGGAGCCTATAATTCATTGACACCATTTGAACCAACGTTACTAGAACAAACTCAGTTTCAAAGCTCCGTATCTCCGCCATCGGAGGAGGGTGGTCCGAACGGCGGTCGCGAGAACTAGCGGCGCTGCAGTTCCGTCTTGCGCCACTATCGGCGCATCGTCTGCTGCCACGGCATAACGCTGCGGTCCGCCGCGCAGTTGCTCGCGGCAACTGCGCGGCAACTTTCTTATTGTACTAGTTAGGTGGATACTTAGGTGGATATGCAAAAGGTCGTCTGTATGCATTGGCCCGCGTGCGTTGTTCATTGATAGGCTAAGAATCGATGTTCGGTCTATATTGCCAAGCCCACTTCTTGTTTTATTTTGATGTATTCGGGTTTGACCAGCAAGGACGGTTATCAACGCTCGACGCTGTCCGCGAAGCAGTGTTCGAGAAGCTTCGCATTTGTAGTAGATCGTTTTGATAAGATTGCGCGCCGCACGCGAATGTTCCAGCTTTGTCGAGAGATAACGCCGCCACCAGCAATATCGCTGGAAAGTTCGATAGCGCCTGTATAAAAGCCGACGCGCTTGACCGCTTGTCAGTTGATCGACCGTCGACGCTATGTTCGCCGCTATCAGTGTATTGCTGTAGTTTGACTTTCAGTTTCCCGCCACAAGTTCGGCCAAATAAAGAGTTTCATCTGGGACCTGCTGACTGCCGCCTTCGTCGACGTCACGACCCTGTGACAATATTTGAGCTGTCTAAATTGCGCTTAACTTCCAAGCATAGGAGTTTCTAAGCGAATGAGGGTTTTAGCGTAATTTTTATAACTACCACCACAATTTTAGCCGCTGCCGTCTAATCTAGACCAAGAACAACCCAACACGTTTGTAAAAGCCTTTATAGTGTACAAAGAAGCGTACTTACTGCAGATACAAAAACGTTCTAGAAAAACAGTACTCATATTTCTACAATTTATTGAAAAAAACTTTCTCGAAAAACATCACCAATGCTTTGAAATGTTTACAGGACACGTTTTCGCGACGGTTAAAGGGATACTGACCCAAAATCGGGAAATTTTACGAGAACTCGGTAAATGAAATCTCAGTGTGCGATTACATCGAATAGATGTAGTCTCTGAGCAATTTTTTTCAGTGGATATTTGTATTTTCGGTGTCTCATCTTTCTATGTCGCATCCTTCTACGGTGCCTTAAACAATTCGAACAGATCGGCCGTGATGTGAGCACCGAGCTGTTATTCGCGCGTACTCTGTCGCTAGAAGAGTCGTCAGTATTCAACGTCAGTTTTTCAACTTCAACGAGCAGATGTTCCATGCCCGCAGCACTTCTTAAACTGTACGACAGCCGTTTGCGTTTCGTGCTGTAGCCGTTCACTACGCAGTTAAAGGGACACTAAAGAGAAACAATGAATTGGTTTAGATTGATAAAATGTGTTCGGAGAACTCATGTGTAGTTTATTTCACCGCCATAGGTTTATTATCAGAGGAAAAAACCAAGTTCAAAGTTTCATTTTTAAATTTCGCGCCGAACTTTGTAATTCGTGACGTAAAAGACTTCAAAGAGCATTTAACGTAATTTGGCGCCACTGGCTCGACGAAATTTCCACAAACTCGTTATGTCAAGTCTCTGGCGCCCTCAGAGGAAAATGTACTTCGATTTAACCGATTAGGAACTACGTAGGCCCAAGCAGGCGCCGTCAATAATGTGTGACGTCACAGCAAACGGTGCGGGAATTCCAAGGTGGCGTCGCCACCTGTATTTTCTTTTTGCGCGTTTTCTCGCTTATTAAGCGTCTTCGCGCAGAAAGCGTGGTGTTTTTGGTATCGTGGAAGACTACTTTACTAATGCGAGAAAAATCGTTTTGCTCTTTAGTGTCCTTTTAAACTGCTCGTCAACTACAATTATCTTTTCCACAAGTAAGTCTCCGTTCCCGAAGCAAAGCGTGGGATTGGGCTAGTTGGTATTCTTTTATTAAACTGCTCAGCGCAAAAAATTTGGCACCGTACACATAGAAAAGACGAGGACCAGCCAGTGGCGTAAATCCAGCAAAACAGCAGGGGAGGGGGGGTCCCGGACTTTGCATGGCAGCCATCTTGATTATTAGAAATGTGCATTTTATTTTACACAAAAATGAAAACTTTACAATAAAACAAAAAGAAAACACGCAAATATTCATATATCGCGTTATTGCAATGCTCTTGACGATCTGCACTGCGCGACGAATGAGTCATACAACGTTCTGAACTAGTTTCTACAACACAGTTCCAAACAGCCGATGAGTATTCGATGAATCTACACACTGGATATGAAACAAACGTTAAAGGAACACTGACACCAAAATTAAAACCTCGAGATGTTTGTATTATTTGATTGTCTGTATGCGTGCAAGGGTACTTCTGGCCGTTTATAACTGGCGGACGTTAGCTTTCAGTTAACTTAATTCGATTTTGAAGCAAGCGTGAATGCTCATCTGAGTTGACAGCACCTCGCGACATCTTCACTTGTATGGCGAAACATTGGTATTAATGAGAACTAACACCCAGCAATGCCAAGGAAAGTATAGGGGGTGTTATTTGTAGTAATTAGAATATAAATGTGAAGAAAGTAAAGTGGACGAAAAGATAACTTGCCGCCGGCAGGGACCGAACCTGCGACCTTCGAATAACGCGTCCGATGCTCTACCACTTCGCTACGGCGGCGGTCATCTCCCCGTCCACTTTATAGGGTATATATGTGGATTGAAACTTCAGGAAACTTAGGAGTGTTAGGATTATTGGTCAGCTGCCTGCTCGTATATAGATCACGTGCTACGTGACGCCAAGAAGGCAGAAAAAAGAGTGTTCCACACTATTCCCCCTCGCCTCGTTCTCTCCGAAAGAGCATATGACAAAGAAAGTTAGAGGTGACCGAAGTCACTTTCATGTCCCTTTCATCAGGTGCATACACAAAATATTTTTACAGATATCAAAAACTCGTTGCGCAGCTTATGTTTGCATAACAAAATTAGAGCCCGGTATAGACATAAAGCCTTCTCCTTGCTTTCTCACCGCGGGAGCGGTTGATTGAAGGAGCCATGGGGCGACGCCCTTGGACGGTTCGCTCTGTGTTACATCACTTTCTGCTTGATGTCCGAATAAACACGAAGAGGGCATCATGCCATCGTGGGATGTTTTGTGTCATTAATATACGGGAGATTGAAGTATGCGCCTTTTAATATTTTTTTTCTTCGCAAATACGCAACTCTGAGCCTTCACATTGCGAGGGTGCATGGTTTCTAAAGCCCTAACCCCCCGTACGCGTTACAACGCGTCAGCTCGTGGCGTGTGGACTCGGCGCCGCGCCCTTTCCCTATGGAGTGAGAGGACGCGCGGCTACACGTAGCTGCGCGACCTCTCTTTCCATAGCAGTCGAGAAGGTGTTGAGAGGAGAGACGAGCTTATGAACGAAGGAAAGAGAGAAACGAGCGAGGGCCTTTTTTGTATCATCAAACACGTGTAACTCAGCTATTACAGCAGCGTTTCGAAAAATTCTCGTGGCTACGTGTTCGTTGATTGTAAACACTTTTGTTCATGAATAAACAGACTGTCCGAAAGTTAGCCACCAGCCTGGAGATCGTGCGTGGGGAAACTTTCGCCTGCTGGCGTATTGCAGGAAAGCTGGGAGGTTGAACATTACAAAGTTTCGAGGTTCCTTCGCGTGATTCAAGAACCGCACTAGGAAAGCCATGTAGATGGTGCGTAGAAGAGTTTTCGGGTAGCTCGTCACTGGACTCAATGCCTTGATAACATGTCACTGCTGTGCGTGCGCTTCTATCAACTCCAAGGCGATGACGATTCATGCTAAAATGACTGGGCGTGCAAGCACGGAAACAAGAGAGAAGTCAAGACACCACAAACTGCGCTTGCGGCTCACTAGTTCGTCTCTCTGTTATTATTCTAAGGTAATGAAGAGTTGGCCGAAGCGTCTAAATCACTCTTCTAAATGGCATTAATTCCTTCGGTGCGTGGTCCTGGAACCGGTGGATGAAACCACCAAACATTCCTTGCTTTTTAGCGAATTGTATGAATTAGGGTAGTCCTAATCATAGCTCCATTGAAGCTAGTTGCAACGTAGTTCACGGAACCACTGATTTAAAAGTTATCTAGCAGATTTCTGTTAGTTGTTTAACGTAACGTGGTGGTTATCCACCTGTCTAATGACTGCAAGCCATTTTGGGGCTTTCAAGGCGGCATTCAAGGAACTGTCACTTCCCCCTTTTTAAATCAGAATAAAAATCATTGTATGTTGCACTAAGGGTACCCGACAAAACAAAATTATAATCAATGATCAATTACATAAAAGGCTCACCTCATCAGTGTTTTTGGTGACATTGTCTTCCAAAGAAGGTCGCTTGGAGTTCGGCAGAAAGAACGAGCTCAGCGAACTCTGCCGCTTGTGCGGCATCTTCCCAGTTCAGTTGAAAGTCACAAGCACATTACGCCAAGAAGGTTGCGCGGCCGGTTGCAGTGCTGGCAGCATTTCTGTGGACGCGTGCAGGCTGAAACTGCCGAACGACTGACAAGTGATGTCGTATTTGTCGAATATTGGGAAGCAGCCCCCACTTCGAAGCAGCTTTAATTGGAAAACCCCGCAGCGAAAAGGAGGAAGAGGGGCAACCCGGGGGACGCATTTTCGGTGTTGCAACCAAGGAGGTTGAAGGCGACGATGAGTACGGGAAGAGCGGATAACGTCATTGGCATTCGTCGTTTTACGACCCACGCGCCCACCCCGTGAAAGAACACTGAAAGCCACAGGGAGCGTTACCCAACACAGGGAAAGCGTTTTCTCCCTCTGTTCTTCAAGTTTGTTGCACGTGCGGGGTGCAGAGAAAATCTTTTGACTGTGCTTGTGTTTCTGTATTTCTATTTTCCTTTTCATTTTGCCTCTCTACGAGAGCACTGTAAATAGTAAACAAACAAAGCAGTCTTCGTGATGCGTTCAAACCAAGCGGACGTGTTGATTCTCTGTCGTCGTCCAACCTACTAAAGAAAGTTTTGCCTCCCTGCTTTTCCGCCACAAAGTGAAACCGGAGGACAGGCGTCTTCGTTTGAACTACCGTGTACTAGAATTGGGCAGTGGGCTCACTGCCGTATCTCTGCGCCGCGCCTCCACGGCCCTCTCCGCGTCGATTGCTTGGGCGCCCGCCTGGGGTCTTGCCGCCAGTTTCTCCTGAAAACTTCTCTTGCGGGGTGTGAAGCGCGTCCTCTTGGTGGGGGTTACGCTGGTTACGCTGTAATTCCGTGGGGGGGGGGGGGGGGGGTATCAACAAACGCGGGGTTGGAGGCGGAGAGAGGGCCACCACAATGACACAACAAGAGATCACAAAAAAAAGAAACAACGGAGTGAGAAGGGGGTTGAGCATTTTATTCTTTTTTAAAGCTGACCCAAGTAGTAGAAGCTACTGTTTCCATTCGTGCATGCCCTGCAGCGCATGTTCCCGCCATTCATTCGCTTGAAGGACCTTTGTCGGCACCACGCGAGCAGCTTTGCTGCACTTATGTATGCTTGTTTTTCTGAAGGAGCGGCATCTGTGTCTATCCGTACACTGCAACTGTCTCAAAGACGGCCCGCCGCTGCATCTGGACGGGAGGGAGGGCTTTTTACAGTCTCCGGCGGTCGTGCACATAGAGCATGCAGCGTACGTGCAGAGAAATTTCTGGTGCAGCGTTTGACAACAAAAAACAGCTGGACCCAACGAAGCTAAGAGTGACCGCGCAAAGTCAAGTGCGATAACAATAAAAGCAAGAAAATACGAGGGCGGTGACAGCAAAACCTTACTCGTGCTTTTGTAAAGCGGTCAGGGTACTTCTAAAAATGATAAAGAATTCTGGCTGCTTGTTTCGCTCGAAGTCCTAAGCACAGAACTACTGCCAGATGAAACGGGCTGGGATCGATGTACAAAAAAAAAAGATTTAGGGGGGATGATTGAAGTAGCGGGGGAGGCCCACGGGGATTGGGCTCCTTTGAGATGCTCCAGTTAGATCGACGGTCGTCATCGGCAGTTTATTGTTTTATCACGAGTGACCATGCATGCATTGTTAATCCATATTGTGATATGGCCAGCATTTGCGCATACATAGGCAGGGTTTCGTGTAAATAAAATTAGTTTGTCAGCACGTGACGCTGTCGAGTGTTATTCTGGTGGTGCAATTCTGCGGTGTAATAAAAATGTACGCACGTAATGTATGTTATTTCTTATGTACTCATAATACCTATGTATAGGTTTTTTTTTTTTTTCATTGGACCCGCACGTACCAATATATATCGCCTACGAGTCCAACCAGTTTCGGTAACCTTGTATGATCTATGTCTGCAAATAAAAAAATTTAAGATTACCGTGCGGATACATTTAATACAAAGCCAAGTGATTCCACCGATTATTGATTCGCGAAAAAAAAAACAGCATTAAGTAGGTTAGTCGCAGAGACCAGCTCATGCGAAAGCAAATAAATAAAAAATGAGGCATTGTTTATATCCGGCATAGTGGGGCTCGAAAGGCGGGAGTGAAGTCGCTAGGATCGCTACAGTGGCGAAAGGGCATTGAAAATCGTATCGACTAGCAGTAAAAAAAAAAAAAAAAAAAAGAAAGAAGAAAACTTGAACGTCCCACACGCAGGAGCATTCATATTCATCATAGCCTATTAAAATATCGCCCACCCTCTGTAAATCGGTCACAACGACAGCACTTTATTTCACAACTCACAGAAATTTGCATGAAAAGAAGTTTCGTGTGTTGCGCACCGTAATTCAGATTTTTCTTGCGCGCAAAACAGCAACGCGAGCTAGCCGCGCCCTGCAACCCGCCGGAAAGTTTCAGGTGACGTAGAGTTACTGCATATGCTACCTCTGACTATAAGTGACTCTAAGGTGTCGCTGCGAACACTTCTAGAACACTGTAGTTTGAACGATCGGGTGGATCGGGCCCAGAAGTTCGTCAAAAACGCGCGCGCAGCCAGGGGCTCCGGAAGTATACATATGGGGGCGACGGAATGAACAGGGGGACTGAAAAATGCGTGCAGTTTCAGTTGGGTGTGAAAAGATGACTCATTTGTGGCGATATTTGCAAGCAAAGGCCGAATATCTCTTACTCAATTTCTCTCGCCCCAGACTCGGTGCTGAAGAAATGTCTTCACGAATCTCGTTGCTCTCAGCGAGTTAGAAGGCGCAATGATACATCACCACGTGGATAAACGGCCGCTGCATGGCAGCGGCTTTCATGATTGGCGCTATGGATGTGGTTGCAGACTTTGAACATCGCAGGGAAGATGTCGTAAAACTATTATCGTAAGTTGTTGAATTGTGCTTATTTCTTTTGTTGTATCTGAGAGCTGGAACTCTGAGGCGATTTTGAATGGCACGTGTGAAAATAAACTTCAAGCAAGTCAAGATGGAAGATGTTCGAATGCAAAATCTCAGGGGGGGACCATTGCATAGGGGGTTCCCCCCACTCTAAACACAGGGGGGGTCAGGACCCCCCCCTGACCCCCCCGGGATTTACGCCACTGGGACCAGCACTGGTCCTCGTCTTTTCTATGTGTACCGTGTGAAAGCAGCCCGTTCCGGAGCCGGCGAGTGTAATATATTCCGCACATCTTGTTCGATACCTCGTCGTAAAATCTCTCGAAAATCCACTGCTTTAAAGGCATAGCGACAGCTGACAACTGATCGAATGTCAGTGTGATGCAACTCTCAGTCTCGGTAGCGTATATAGGTAATCGCCTGCCTTTCGTTTTGCTGTTCTATTTCTGGCGGCTCCTCCAAACTGGGCACAGGGCTTTCGCGGGACGCCGTGCGTTTTTTTTTTCTTGGGGGGGGGGGGGGATTTGCACCTAAACCCCGAACATTTTGGCTTTGAAATGTGGGGTGGAAGTGCTGGGAACAAGCGCGGCACCGGGCGCGAGTTCCCGATTTCCACGTGGTATCAAAACTTCTTGTCCCGCAACGACACGACAATAGTGCTTTACAATGTCGTCACTCTCAAAATGAACGTCACAGACCTTGCATTTCGCAGTAAGCTTTCTATCTTTGCGATGCAAAGCTTGAATGGCGTAGGGTCTTTTGGAGGTCCGAAGAAGTGTCGTGAAGCGGAGACGTCGCTGCGGTAGCCGCTCTTGCAGGCCGGCGCAAAGCAAGTCGGCATACCGCACTGTGAATCTGTTCGCCCTCGTTACGCTTCGTACATCATGCACGTGTCTCCGTACAAGACGCTAAGCCTGGTCAAGAACAGTCGCAAAAATGACGAGCGGACAAAGCGCAGACGACGCTGTAACCCACGTGCGCTCGTACATCGGCGGCGCCGATCGCAACAAGCGCCAGCCGCGGGAGCTAGACGTGACTGCAGCGCCGCTAGTTCCCGCGACCGCCACGCGGACCGCCTCTCCGGCGGAGCTTTTAAACTGAGTTTGTTCTAGTAACGTTGATTTGAACTACATGCCAAAATGAAAAGATGAACAAACTGTGTAGGCTAACCAACACGCATTCAAGCCTTTCATTAAACGCATTTTGTCGGCAGCAGGTATATAGGCTGCTGTCATGACGAATTAGTCTAGCGACACTGCGCTTATGACAGTTCAGTCAGGCTTGCAGTGAACTGGGTTTACTCATGTACTCATGCAAAATGAATACCTGCGCACATAATGGACCCAAACACTCGCGCTCACCCGTTGTCACTAGGAAATCTGGAAAACCTTCGCAGAATTGGAAATTCCTTGGTCAACACACCAGACAGCCGCACAGAACAAGTGATGCCCCGATTTAGCCATCTTCGTATAATGCGTGGTTGACTTGCTCGACGTGGTTCACTGCGGCTTCCGTTCGCTGCACGCCACATCGAATGTCTCATCTTTCCCGCATTCATACTTGGCACGTAAACCGAGCGAGATAACAGAGCGCGATCCAACTTGTGATATCGCTGAGCGAGTGTCAAGGGTGGGCGGAGGCAAGCGCTATACATAAGTGAACCAGTTCCCGCGCTTAGCCCGATTTAAAATTCACAAAATAAGAAATTAAAAAAAGACAAATTAACAAAAGAAAAGAAGGGTTCTTCACAGTTGTATCAAATTTCTTCATTTGTAAAAACTGGTGCTTTGTCTGCGGCTGTTTCGAGTGGGTGAGGAGGAGCGCCGCGCCGGCGTGTTTAATACTTGTTTTTTGTCGTTGCGCGCGCATGTTGAGCGAACGGCTGGCGCCGTGCTTTCCCGCTGTCGTCTGAAAGCGGCCTCTTGCGCGCCTTATTGACGCGCTCGTTCGCGACACCATGGTAAGTGTAGCCGAAACTAACTAAACCTAGTTGTACATGGCATCAACTAAGCGGAGCATAATTAACCTCAAATAAGGCAAACCTAATCGTGGCCAATTATTCCAGCCTTATTGCCTATAAGCCCAGAGAAGCCAAGCTCAGGAAGATACTAATTACTCATGACCGAATCAAGTCTCACTAAGCTCGATTAATTGTGAATAGTATTAATGAAGTTTATACCTAATTACGACTTATTCAGTAGTGGAGATCGAACAAAAGACTCGAAATAATCAAGCTTAATGTGGCACAATGATGCTAATTATGCCCAACTGAGCTAATTAGGTGGAGCGAAGGTAGGTATAGATTAATTTGATTAAGCATAGTTGGGCACGGTATCATCTAATTAATCCGAGCATAATTGAAGCTAATGAAGCAAAACCTAGTTATTCATAATCAATCCAAGCAATCCAACTCGCATTCCCATGAGCCCAGAGAAGCGAATTCAGGATGACAGTAATTACTCCTGACCGAGTCGACACTAATTATGCTAAATCAAGAACAAATGTTGTTAATTATGGATAATCCTAATTATTAGTGATTAATTAGTGTGATATCGAACAAAATAACCCGAGATACTGGAGTTCCATGTGGTATAATTACGAAATTACGCCTAATTACACCAATTATGCTGAGACAAGGTAAGTGCAGAAAAACTGAATAAGCATAGCTCAGAATGGCGTCGCCTAATTATTTTAAGCATGTTTAAATCTACTTAAGCCAAACGTACTTATTCCCAAATAATCCAAGCAGTGGAAGTGGAATAACCAATGCAGCGAACGAAGGCAAGCTCACGAAGATACTGACTGTTGTTTTGTCCACGAGCGCCAGAACGACGTCAGACAGAGAGACATGACAGCCCACCTGATATTAAGGGACGCGCATGCGCACCGCTGCTACCGTGATGCTCTCGACAGCAGGCGCCACGTCGGTAGGTGGCGCGTCGATGCATTCTTCGACGCGATCCTGTGGTCCGTGCACTGACCGAGTCGAGCCTACTCAGGCTCCTTTAAGCCGAAAAAACGCTAATTAAGACTAAGTCTCGTACTGATAAGTTGTGTGACCTCGAACGAAACCGACCCAAGACACTTGAATTTATGTAGCACAATTATGCTAATTACGCCTGATTAGTCCTAATTAAGGCTAATTGAGATTGAGCTAAGCCTGGTCTTGCAAGGAAACCACCAGCTATGCTGTGATTAAGCCTTGCGCCTCCAGTGCGAGGTGCCCACATTTGTGCTCAATTATACTTACCCTGGCTCCGGTTAATTACTTAATTAGGCGTAAGTATCATATTTATGCCGCATAATACTCGAGTATGTCGGTTGTGTTCGGTTCGATATCACATTATTTAATCAGTAATAATTACAAATATGCCTAAGTAACACAGTTTGATTTTAGTACAACTAAATTAAGCTCAACTCAGTCAGGAGTAATTGGTATTTTCCTGACCTTGGCATCCTTGGCTCATGGGGCATTCGACTGGAATATTGGCCACGATTAGGTTTGGCTTATTTAGGCTTAATTACGCTCCGTTTATTTAGTTGATACCATTCTGAACTAGGTTGAAATAGGTTTGGCCATACTTTCCTTGGCTTAACTAGGCTCGTGTAGTAAGCTTAAAGGCTTAACGCGGCAAAGGCAAGCTAGGCTCAGTTTTCTGGTGGCGCCACACGGCATCACAAGAAAACTTAGTTAAATATGCTTGACTCGATTAGGTTATACGATGCTAGCTATGCTTAGTTCGGCTAAGTAACCGGTGTAAAAAGCGATGCGTGCTCGCCGTAGCCGGTACGTAAAACAACGGCACAACTGCGATGGAGCAAAGAAAGCTACACCCAGTTGTTTTGTCCACGAGCGCCACAACGACGTCAGACAGAGAGACATGACAGCCCACCTGATATTAAGGGACGCGAATGCGCACCGCTGCTTCCGTGATGCTCTCGACAGCAGGCGCCACGTCGGTAGGTGGCGCGTCGATGCATTCTTCGACGCGATCCTGCGGTCCGTGCACTTTTTCTCACGCCTGCACACGCTACAATACGTGACGTGCAGGCGTACGGAAAGATGTAGAACTACATGCAGCCATACACGTGAACAGTGACCGATGTTAGATTTATTTTACGCCAATGTTGCCCCAGCTGCGCGCATATCGATGCTTTTGAAGCCGCATTTCGTTTTTTTTTCTTTCGGAATTTTCTTGAGCAGCCCCTGGTTCTTTTTTTCTTAAGGCAAACCTTTAGAAACGCTTACTACATCAGGGCAGCTTTTTCGTTAAGCTAATAAGGAGGACTGAAGCCAACGCCCTAAACTACAGACACCTCTTGTCAATCAAGAAATGTGGTTTCAATTCGCTTTCAAGAGCTTTGAGAACAGGTATGTCATATATCTCGTTATATAGAAAAATGTGTATATACGGCGAACGTTCACAAAGAATTTGCAGCTCGGTACATGTTGCGCTGCAAAAGTATCAGCACGAGCAACAATAGCATGCACGTCAAAAAAGCAACGATCAAAAGTGAGCCTAATAGAAAGTGATTGTAGTGGAAATGTAGCAGTCAGTTTCCATGGCGCGCTAATTGTTTGCTGTGAGCCCAAATGCTGCTGGTTTAAAGCATGCCAGCCATTACAAAGGGCATACACATTAGTGCGCGCATTCTCTTACTCACACGTAGTTGGTACACTGTTCCCATAAAAGTGCTGTTGAAGAGGGCGGAAACCTTTACCTTTACTATAGGTATGTCGAGTGTGTGTGTGTGTGTGTGTGTGTGTGTGTGTGTGTGTGTGTGTGTGTGTGTGTGTGTGTGTGTGTGTGTGTGTGTGTGTGTGTGTGTGTGTGTGTGTGTGTGTGTGTGTGTGTGTGACAGAGACCGGGCGACTGAACATAATGACAAGCGAAACAGAGCACGATGAGGATGGGGTCAGATATCGCTATCGCGTTCAACTCCTAAAGACGAAGCTTAAGCGTCCCCCAATTTTTTATTAGATAATTTTTAGATGTTTCGTGTACCATTGCGAGCCAGAATGACATGAAATATTAGGCAGTGGAATATATTTCTGCGTTCATGAATTTTGCTCAGAAAAAGGTTCCATTTGGACATTACGGTTCGGTTTTCGAAGCGAATCATGAAAGAGTCGAAATATTGAGTCACCTCGCTGTTAATCGCATTAAAATTAGTTCTGTTATAATCCTAATGCGCTTTGTCAGTTTTATTTTCTCCTTAGTGAGAATAGGAAAACCAAATGAAATAGCCAAATGATCACTTATTCCAGGTAAGTAAGATAAATCAGAGACAAGACCAGATTGAGTAGAAAGAATTATACCTAGTATATTACCATTCTCATTAGTTATGCGAGTTGGCTGAAGGACAAGTTGCGAGGAGAAAAAAGACAACACAAGTAAAGAAATTCTTGACTCTGCGAAGAATATGGCGACAAGGCAGGCGGATAAAGAGCCCATGATATGTTAGGGTAATTAGAGTCACCCAGTAATACTATCGGTGGCGAAGGATACTTTGTCAGTATTCCACTGAGTTCACCGTGTAAGTCTGAAACAGAGGTAGCGGGGATATTGGGCGGTCGATAGCAAACGCCTACTATGATTTTCTGGCGCCCGAATAGAACGCATGCCCAGACAGTTTCTATTTCTGTCTCGACATTGATTTGGAATGATTTTAAAGTGTTAGATATGGCGAGAACACCTCCCCGTGACGGTCAATGCGATCACGGCGGTAGAAAGAAAACCGACATGAGTCATGAAATATCTCATCGTCGCGCACAGCAGTGCTGAGCCAGGTTTCCGTTAGAGCGATGATGTCAGAGCCAGCGGTATCTATAAGGGAAAGTAATGAATCGCGCTTGTTAATTATGCTTCTAGCCTTTGACAGCAAAACGGATGCACTGTGATGAAGTGGCAATACATTACGCTCCCTCGCACAACCCTGTGATGAAGCGCGATTTGTAGCTTGAGCAACGCTTAAGGATGTAGCAGCTGATGCATCATGTGAGGGACCGCTTTTAGCAGGCTGGTTGAAAACGTTAACACACTTCATATCGGCATCGTACACATAGCATGTCTTGTCCACAAACAGCTTATTATATCGCAGTCGAAAATGGGGAGACCGAGGCAACTTCTAGCAAATTCTCGCAAATATTTTCTTGCTTGTCGCGTACTGGGCGAGAAGTCTTCGGGCACAGATACGTTGCCAGACCGCAATTGCGATTTCGAAGATAATATCTTGTCTTTTGCTTTGTACGAGGAAAACTTTATGATTATAGGCCGACACTTGGAGGCAGACTAGGCATCTATAGATGCGTGCGTTCTATTGCCACGCAAAAAAGTTCATTCCCAAGGGCAGATGATAAGGTGCTGAAACTTTTTGCTCAATCGGGTCCCATGTTTCCCGACAATCAGGGATATTATACACGATTGAATTGTTGCGCCTAGACCTGTCTTCTAACTCGTCCAGACGTGCTTGCACGCTGTTTGGTGTCAGACTGTTCTGTGGGTTGGCGTTTGGGGATGCAAGGGCAAGCTTGCTGATGGCAGCCGAAAGTGATTCAATTTATTTATGCAGATCGCCAGGAAGTGTCATGTTAGCGGGAACAGACGATGAAAGTTCAAGGGTAGAGAGACGTCATTCAAAAGCAACAAAACGAGAATCTACAGAGAGTCTCAGATCTGCAATGTATTTGCTTATTTGATTTTGGATATCAATTAGTTGGACCAGCATTTTAGGTATAGAGCGGTCGTTATCAGCAGTAGCTCTAGCAGCAGGAACAGACGAGGCTGCGTGACTGGACCCAGGATTAAGCTCAATATCACCGTTTAACAAAGGACTGGTAATGCGATGCATAATTTGTGCGAACAGCGAGAAGAATGACATAATGCGACACTCTGGGCAAGGAAACAGCAGCAAGAAGCGGTCATTAGACCGAAAACAACAAGTGTCAAAATGCCATACCTGCGCAAAGAACAGGCAAGATTTCAGCATTGCAGCCGCGCAGCTGTCTCCCTGTCCACTGAAGAAGTGCGACAGCGGCGTGAGTAGTTTATCTTGTCCCGGTAGTGGTGGTCGTGACACTCCAGAAACCCGCGGTTGGGCTGATCCGAGTGACATCACTTGGATTGCTGTCGTACTTCGCGCGAGCGGGAACGGGGCCGGATGAAGCGTAGCAGTCTACCAGAAAGCAGACAGGAGACTCTGTGTACGCACAGCTGTGGTCAGGCGAGTTCCGGCCAAGGAGCGACGAGGTCATCCCAGGAGCGACGAAAGGCACCCGAGGCCAAGGCGTCCAAAGTGGCCTCAGCGCACTGGCAGTCTATGTTGCCGACAACAACATATGTTACTGTTTTGATTCCAATAAAACACTACAACTAACATATATTGTAACACTTGCTGATGTATGACATTTGTCATGCATTAAACAGAACGAGTACTTCGGCATACAAACAAATTACTGAAACACTGGCCTATAAATGTTAATCCCCGTGTTCTACAAAACAGATTGAAGCGATGATTTTCGCAAAACATTGTACAAAAGAAATAAACGGAACGCAGTTATAAAGTAGTTATTAAATTAGTTTTATAGTAAGAGTAAAGTATTGTAGAAAGCCATCACGAGGGACGAGATCGCGATGGAGAAGTACCTAGTACAGGACCTCCTTGAAATTTGTGACGACTTGAGCATTTCCGCCGGGTCCGCAAAAACAAAGCAAGCGATTCTCGCGGTGATGCGGGCGGAGAATGTGACGATAGAGGAGGCTGACGAGACTTGGGAGGATATTTGCGAGAAAAAGCGAAAGGCGGAGGAACGCGAAAAGCGGAAGGCGGAGGAACGCGAAAGGCGCGAAGAGAGGCAGGCTCAGAGGCGTCGCGAAGAGCGAGTACATGCTCTTAAGATGAAGAAGCTTGATGATGAAATTGAGGCGATTAAGTGGCAGCGAGCACGATACTGTCTCCCCGTCTTCAACTCAGGCTTGAACATTGAGACGTTTCTCGCTGGTTTTTCTCGCTAGCAGAAACCTTTGGTTGGAGAAGCTTGTCACGTTGCTGCCGCGCCAAACTGCATGTGTTTTGGAGCGCTTATCCGCTGAGGAAGCGCAAGACTTTGATAAGGCCAAGGAAGCCTTGTTGTGCCACTTCGCAGCTCCAGGTCCTGCTGACTGCGAAATTCGAGACAGTAAAGACAGCGCTGAAGCGCGTCGTAAAGCGCTAGAGGCTGAGGCCCATCGCGAAGCGCTGCAGGCTGAGGCGCGCCGCAGGGCGATAGAAGAGGAAGCACTTCGTGATGCGCTCGAGGATGACGCGCGTCGCGGGGCACCAGAAGCTGAAACCCGTCGCCAGGCGCTAGAGGCCGAAGCCCGTCGCGAAGCGCTAAAGGCCGAAGCCCATCGCGAGGCGCTAGAGGCCGAAGCCCGTCGCGAAGCGCTAGAGGCCGAAGCCCGTCGTGAGGCGCTTGAGGACGCCGAGGCGTGTCGCAAGGCGCTAGAGGAGGAAGCGCGTCAAAGAGCGCGAGAACACGAAGCACTTCGCGTGGCGCGAGAGCACCTCGAGGACTAGGCGAAGGAGGAAGAGGCGGTTCGTAATGCGTCTGAGGATGACGCGAGCCGCAAGGCACTAGAGATTGAGGCCCATCGCGCGGCGCTACAGGCCGAGGCGCGCCGCGAAGACCAAGAGGTCGAGAAAAGTCGCGACGTGCTAGAGGCTGAAGCTCCTCGCGAGGCGCAGGACGCCGAAGTGCGTCATAGTGAAGAGAAGGCCGACTTCGAAGGCCAAAGAAAGGGTTGTACTCGCGAGGTTAGTACACCGCCACGAAGTGAGACATCTCGGGGCGAGCCGGCGAGGTTAGAAACCGTCGGAACTATCGTTCTGCCAGAAGGGCAGACACCGATAAACGATCCCGAGGATCAGCTGGTTGAGCAGTCTCAAGCTTTGGCAAAGCAAATCGAATGCAGCGTACTTGCGAGTACGAGGGCCAATGCTGCGAGCGTTGCGAGCCGTTCGGACAGAAAAAGGCGTTGGCGAAAAGGCGAAAACGCGCGAAGGCGAACGCGAGAGCGACGAGTTGCGTTAAGCGCACTAGTCAACACAATTTCAACACATATTTTACCACTGTAGGCCCAGAATTGGCAGCTCAATTACCATACTCAAGTAGAAAACATATTCCTGCTCCAATTTCACTCATAAATTCATTTATCTTAAGTGAGATAGAACTTCATGACATCGTTTCAACTGTATTAAGTACACCCAACAATAAAGCGACAGGACTCGATGGCATAACTGTCAGGTTGCTTAAGGATAACATTGACATCCTAGGCCCAGTACTATGTCGCTTGTTCAATCATTCCATTACACAGATTCAGTATCCAGCTCCTCTGAAAATTGCCAAAGTCATTCCTATTCATAAAGACGGTGATCCGGCCGACCCTGCAAACTATAGACCAATCTCGGTTCTAAGCATATGCAATAATATTTTCGAAAAACTTATTTCCAATCAGATGAAAACATTCCTCGAAAAGTACAATGTGCTCTGCCATCAGCAACACGGCTTTCGACCACGCTTCTCGACAGCAACCGCAGTCATCACGTTATCACAAAAGATAAATATGGCTTTACATCTAAATAAACTAGTAGGTGTTGTTTTTTTAGATTTAAAGAAAGCATTCGACACAGTGGATCATAGCATATTGTTGGACAAACTTAAACATTGTGGATTTCGCGGTAAAGTGTTCGACTTCTTATCAAGTTACATGGAAGATCGATTTCAGGTCGTGACGATCAATAATATTACTTCTTCAAGACAAAACATCGCTACCGGGGTTCCACAAGGCTCAGTATTGGGTCCTCTTCTTTTTTCGTTATATATAAATGACCTGCAACAAATAATCGGCTGTGCAGGAATATTGATGTATGCAGATGATACATGCATTATAGTAATTGCGGATAATATTGCTGAACTTCAGCATAAGTTAAATGTAGAGCTAAATATTATCTCGGAGTGGTTCTTAGGTAATAAATTAACAATTAACACGAAGAAAACAAAATATGTTGTATTTCAGTCTCGATTCAAAGTAGTAGATACCACAGATTTAAACATACAGATCAATAGCATTTCGCTAGAACAGACAAGTTCTTACAAATACCTTGGAGTGGTTTTTGACAAACACCTACAATGGGAAGAACACATAAACACTGTCTGCTCCAGATTAGCGTCTGGTTGCTACGGCTTAACACTAGCTCGTGAGTACTTTGACATCCCAGTTTTGCGACTCATGTATTTTGCTTTTATTGAAAGTCACTTGAGGTATTGTATTGACTCGTGGGGCTGGGCGTATAAAACCTTACTAAACCCAATTATTAAACTCCAAAAACGTGCAATAAGAATTATGTCTCACTCTAAGAATAACGATCACACGGCCCCATTATTCTGTCAATATCACGTATTACCATTTGAATACTTGCGACAGCTGAGCATATCACTGTGCGTTTATAAGATCGTTAGATTCAACCATCCATTCAGCTCATTCCTATTTAATTCGTCCTCGCGCTGTACTAGAAATGTAACGGCAGGTCACTTTAATCTCGCGCCATGTAACAATGTGTATGGTGAACGCATGCTTCAGTTCACAGGAATTAAGACCTGGAACAGGCTCCCAGCGGTAATCATTAACTCTGTGAACTTCCCTAGCGCCCTGAAACAATATTTTCTTTCTTTGTTAAGGATAGAGTAAATTATAAATACCTTGCTAGTTCTAAACGAATTATAAATTTTACTGCTGATACCATGCAATTAGTGTCACATGATAATGTTGTACTTCTATGTAACAAAAAAGTCGTATTTCTCCCGTTTTGTTCATTTGCACTATATGTACGCATTTCGCTCTTTAACAGACATATCTTGCCTGATAAAGGTTTGATAAATATGCACTTCTTATTTTTTTTTGTATATGTCACCGTACCTTTTCAATGTATCTGTACGTAGCCCCAACCTTATTGTTTGGGACTGCTATAAATGTTAATTATAGGTTCTTTTACTTACTAAATTGATTTGTGAAATCAACAATGACATTTTTGTTCATTGCAAATGTTACAACTGCTGTTTTTTTTTCATTCTATTCCATGCTGTGTTAGGATTTCCTATATATTCTTTTTTTCGGACCTACAACTAGCCTTTGGCTACAGGTCCGGTAAGTGTTTGTTATCAGTATGTACAATATGAAATAAACAGTATCTATCTATCTATCTATAAATGTGGCTAGGCGCGATGACGTCATCTCTCGAGACGCCAAGCTCCAGGTTGGGCCTAAGAAATTGAAAAGGCCCGCTAAGAAATGAAGTTGAGACAGCTGCGGAGATCTAGAGTTGGCGTCAGGCACAGTAAAGTGGCCAGGCGCGATGACGTCATCTCTCGAGACGCCAAGCTAAAGGCAAGGCCTCAGATCACGAAAAGGCCCACCAAGAGAAAGGTCAGGCAGGGGATTCCGAAAATGCCTGCTAGAAAAGGTCTCAAGTTGAGACTCCTGCGGAAACCGAGATTAGGCGTGAAGCGCGTCGCGAAGAAAAGAATTTCAGTGAAATTCAGACGTCGAAGTCTTCACCTGGTCTCAACCTTTTCACGGCCTAGTCGGGGCAGGAGCGCAGCGAGGTGTCGCGTACACCGAAAGAACGACAAAGGCTGTTCCCCACAGTGGCGAAAGGGTACCGGCTTAGCTCGGAGGGGTACAATAAGCAGACAAAACAGCTGGTATGCCGGTTTGTCTGAGTTCGGCGGCCACGGTACAAAGGTAGCCGCTACTAAGTGTGTCGGACAGGTTTGTTCCCTGTCCCTTTGTCGAGATCGGACCCCTCGAAAAGGGTGGAATGCGCGCCTCCCCAGAGCTCGTCTGAAAGGGTGCCGTATGGAGATAAGCACAGTACAATGACGGATACCAAGACTTTCTCTTGTATCGAATTTTGATAACTAATTTGTGTGCTTACGTTTGGTCGTCTGCTGATGAGCAAGGAATGCGTCCATGCTTTTGTAAGTTTAATTTCCCCCTCATTGCAGAAGCAAACATTGAGATGTTTGTTTGGTTATTTGTTTGTTTTGTTAATGTTTTGTACATCACCGTTAGCGCTCGTGTAGAGAGCTGTGAACTCTTTTAACGGAGATGTAGGCTAAGTGTTAAAAGCATCCGATTAAGATACCGTTGTTTTGGTATTTAGAAGCGCGAGCGTTAGCACGCGTGGGAGGAACTGTTCGTTGTGCTTACAGAGATGAAGGCTGAATGTGAAAGGCCTCTGTTTAACATGCCTTCTTACGTGTTTTTCAGTACGTGTTAGTATACGCGTCAGTGTAATTTTGGTTTCTCCTTGTTTTGTGTTAAACGCGTGAGTTTGATTTTCAGTTTTCTTTCGTATTTAGTTTGAAGCGCTTTGTTTTCTTTATGTAATACTCATTTGCCAAGTGCAATCAGGGAAAACGTTTGAGCGAAAGGCTAGTGTTGTTTATCTTGAAATGGTTGTTGACAAACATTTAGAACGCTTGCGAGTGGTGCCAAGGCGCACGATTTAGGGAGCACTTAGTGAAGTGTTTGTAGTTTTGGGGCAAAATTGAGTCTTCCCCAGCTGCTTCGATCGTCCCCAATCTGCCGATGTCACCATTGAGAATCGCTCGCGAAGAAATTCTGACTGGTTTAGCAGTGTCACGTACTGACACTTAGCTAGAGGCACGTCCTCATTTTGGTACTCTTCCTGAGATACGTTGCTCATGATGCTTTAATTTTAGCTTAGCGTAGTCTCTAGGAAATGTTTTGTTCTGTTATGCTGGTCTGGCGACTTGATCAGCATTTGGAGGGCACTTGCTTTGGCCAGAGTGGTTTGGCTTTGTGTTGCTTCTCGGTTATTACAGGGAACCGCTGCTGTGCCACGGAGGTCCCTCCTCGAGGAAACAGCGGTACGACCACAGTTGACAACGGTCAACCAGCATCGCATCATCCGAGCTGCGTTTGACAGCTCGAACTCTGGATGCATTGTCTTGTGGCGGGGGTGCTGTTGTGCCAGAGCACCTGACCGAACGGGGAAACGAATAAACACGTGCACTTCGTTGGAAGTTCACGGCATCACGGTCAGCGTCTGCCCTGCGACCAAGAAAAGGGCCTGCACCGGCGACCTGGAAGCAGGGATCAACACCTGCACCACGGCAGACCGGATAACAGTACAAAAGAGCGGTCACGAGCCGTGTCAACACCTGCTACCTAAAGGGACGTCAAGATACTAAAAGAGTGTCAACACCTGCTACCTAAAGGGACGTCAAGATACTAAAAGAGTGTCAACACCTGCTACCTAAAGGGACGTCAAGACACTAAAAGAGCGTCAACACCTGCTACCTAAAGGGACGTCAACATACTAAAAGTGCGTCAACAGCTGCGGCCTAAAGGAGGGTCACATCACAATAGACTGGGACCTTATTTAAAAGCGGCCTGGTCCAAACTGTAGCCCCATGGCCGAGTCTCTCTGGCGTGGGGCCGTGAGACTGGTTACGTCTGTTTGGCGCTTTGCGCCGAGCGGTAGCCCCCTTGTCCGGGCAGGGACCGTCTTTCCGAAACAAATCTTCCCCTCCTCAACCCGGGGGGAGGCGGTACAGGGATAGACGTACGGATGATGATGGGTTGATGAGTGTCGTAGAACTCTGGGACAAAGCGCCTCCGGGTGCCGCGTCTCCTCCCATCTGAGAACGGTACCTGCTATAACCTGCTATAAGCTGCTATTACCTGCTATACCTGCTATAAACGTTGTTACGTTTTCTAAACGTTTTGCCTCCTTGTCCTGCTCCTCAGCGATAAGTCCGATTTTTGGCTACATCGGTCCGCCAGCCTCCCGGCTTTCCTCGACACGGAAAACCCATTCGTAACAAATGATACAGCATAGGTGGGTTGATTTTTTATCAATGGTAGCGTAATTACGTGATGAATTTGAACATAAAGTACAGGTTCACGAGGCAGCAGGAGAGCATATTCCACGGACTTTTTCACTTTTTTGATAATCTATATAGTTATCGTATTCCAGACTGGCATGTGTAACCTTGTATCATGAGCGAACATGTGTACTGCTGTGGCAATAATATTCTACTGGTTATAAAAAAACCTGATTTTCTGAAAAGCATCTGTTTCATTGAGGTATAGAATAACAATAGGTTTTTAAGTTCGTATTGCACCATCTCTTAAAGAGTAGGTCCAACTAAACGCGGACATTCGCAACATAGAAATACAAAGGCATTAACTGTTTAATCTGAGGGAGACCTGCCATTCGCAAACTTGTGTACGTCATACTTGACCTCGGTGCACGCCTTCGAAATTTACTTGAACGGCGGCGTGATGCTGAGTAAATGTAAAAAAAAATACACCATCTCTCACTTAAGGGAACCATGTGGGGATGTGAAGCAGCGTATGGGTCGACTTAAAGTTCTGTTCATCACGGGCATTTTGCCCGATGTTAACGCATCCTTGCAAGTGGCGCACACCATGAACTCACTGTAGTTGCTGTTGCTGTTACTCATCCCGAACTCTTGTTGGGGCACGCCACGCGGGTTCATAGCGCGTCTGCAGAATCCCGTTCCCCGACGCCATCACGTGACTACTGAGAGAGTGTAAGGAGGAAAGGCCACAGCGTCGTACCCAGCCCCTTACACAGGCCCGAACGCGCTAGCGCTTGCCAGCGCGTTCTGACTAGGATACAACGCGTTGGTTCACGGCGCGTCTGCAGAATCTCGTTCCCCGACGCCATCACATGATTGCTCAGAGAGTGTAACGGGGACAAGCCACAGCGTCTTACCCAGCCCCTTACACAGGCCCGAACGAGCTAGCGCGTGCCAGCACACATGGTTTTGTCTGCGTTGCGCCAAGCTCGGACAGCATACGGCAGCCCGGGCCCCTAAAGTGCTCTGCGCGTATCATCATCAAGGCGGTCGAAGAACAAAAGGAAGAAGACCTCCTTGGCGCGAGCGCGCGCTCAGATGTCTACGCTGGGTGGTAGAAAGCGGACGGTCGCCAATGGAACTACGGACAATGCCCCGAGCGAAAGCTGCTTCGCATCTTAAAGGGAGCTAATCCCCATAATAAAATCAATTAAATAGCAAATATGACTAATTAAAACCACTCTATGTCGTGCCTTAGCGCGCATAAGTGCTAATTACGAAAATAGATTATAGTCGAACTGCTGAAAAGGTGCCGCTGCCCCAGCGCGCAGCTCGCGACAGTGCACGCCGTATACGCGCATTATGTGCACATGTGGGTGCAGGCACGTTAAAATACCCTTGTAACTCTAACACGTACATATGCAACGTTAGTATACGAAGGTACACGGTATTCGAACACCTGCTAACGCGCTGCTGTCCCTGAGGCGCGTGTAGCTCGCGGCACAAATAACCGATATTGCTCGCAGCACACGCACATGGAATAAACTTGAGGGGGTTTCGAGACCTGGAGATACCTTCGTCACGCTGGTATCCGGGAATTTTCGGTAAGCGAAACATCCGCAGCTTATGGAGAAGCACTCTAAAGGACACACGTCAATCGTAGTGGCGGCACAGCGCACGACGATCCGAACTCGGAGACGAACCAAAGATGCGTACTGTGGTCTTCGCGAGTTCATGACACCCTGAAAACTATTTTCTGAGCAAATGCACGCTCCAACATACGCATATAGCAGAAGAACACAGGTTCAAACTTCCGGCCACAGTTTACAAATAATTTGGTAGATATACAAGCTTGCTAAAAAGCAAGGAAGCATGTGGCGGCGCTGTAGTGCAATGGTCGAGTAGACCAATGTGGTTTTTATACATATGTATTGCTTTATTTCTCAATTAAAAGGTTATTAAGAAAAAAGTGGCGCTGTAGTGCAGTGGTTAATAGAACTGATTTCGGTGCATGTTGTCATGACTTCGATTCCCGTGCCGTGAGTAATTTGCATTTTGATGTCACACTTGTGTATAAATGCATCGATGTTCATCTTCTAATTACTCCTAGTAATGAATAGTGCCGAAAAGTGGCCGTAAAACGCCTTTACAGTGTCAAAATGTACTTTTTTTAGGCGGCCCGCTTCAGGGCCGCCTAAAGGCAGGACGTCACACGTAAGCGCAGGCCATACCTAGCCAGGAAAAAAGAAATTAGCGCAGCTTGCACCTCAAACCTGCAAGATCAATTGTGGGCCATCCAGCAAGCCCGTGAGGCGTCGAGGAGACAGGGACTCCGGTCCTCTACGGAGGCGGCCAAAGCCCGGGCCACGAATTTGCCGGCGTTCTTAATAAAGTTGCTACCACCACCAGCTTGCACCAAGTCGCGCAAGGCTGGATGAGAGCGGAGTTGGTGGACTGGAGGTGGACCAATCGGCACACGTGCTCTGGGAGCGAGGCAGAAGGAGACGAAGATGAAGAAGATAACTAAGAGAGCGCGTGCCGTTTCATGAAAATGATACTTTTTCTTCATCACACGGCAAAGCATACTTTCTGTACTGTACTATACATGGCTATGATTTCTTTTTCTTTTCCTATGATCTTTCTTGTATATGTCGCTTTCTATCTATTTTTCTCGCCGTCTTTTATGGCGATAGCGAATGTATGGACATTCTCAGCTGGTTTTTGCCGTCGTCATCGCCGTCATGTTCCATATATGTATGTATATATTAATAAAACCCACAAGATCAAAAGAAAAAATTTTTTCCGAAACGCCCCACCGGGCTTCGAACCTTCGACCCTTCGCTCCGCAGCGCGCTGCTTTAAACAACTCTGCAACGCGCCACCGACTGTTTAGCATAACAACGGCGAGCTATACACCAGCTAACGCTAACGGCACGGAGACCTCGGAAGTGCTTCAGTATGTGTAGTATCACCCATGAGATTGCCCGGAGGGCTCGCTTTAAAGCAACGCTCCTACATTTTCCTTCAGACGCGCACTAAAAAGTGGCCCATTTCTGTACCCGCTGGCGATGTGAAACGCCTAGTAAGCGATGTGTCGAGCGCCACCGTGCGGCAGGAGACGTGGAGGGGTCACTCCACGCGCCGCAGTTTTAAAGAAAAAGAAGTCTAAGAGCGCAGGTTTGTAGCGCGCTGCTCAAACACGAAGAAGTAACAGCCGTAACAGTTAGTTCGCGCTCGTCCTGTGCGTAGCTTTGCGTTCTTTTTGAGCATCCTTCCTTGTGTTTGAGCAATGCGCTGCAAGTGTCGAGCTGTGACCGTTGTTAGTTCGCGGTCGTCCTGTGTGTGTTCTTTTCGCCAGTCCTTTGCGCTCGAGCGACGCGTTGCAAGTATCGAGCTGCTTGCCGTTCTTTGTGTGACATTCTAATTTCGGCGAAACCGTGACTTTTTTCTTTCTCTGTCTTTCCACCTTTCCATCTCTTTCTTCTTTTTTCCTTTTTTTTGCTTGTCTTTGTTTCTCTGTCCCTCTCTGTATTCTCGGTCTCTCGCCTTTTACCTTTTCCCTCTTTATCTTCTGCTTTCGAACTCTTTCTCTATCTGCCTCTTTCTCTGTCTTTGTCTTTTCCTCTCTTTCTTCCCTTTCGTTCTCTTTTTTTTCTTCCTATGTATTTCTTTCTATGTCTCTCTTTCTGTGTACTCGGTCTTTCGCCCTCTATCTTTTTCTCTGTTTCTTCCCTTTCTTTTCTATCTATTTCGCTGTTTCCATTTCTTTTTATCTCTCTCTCTCTCTGTACTCGTTCTCCCGTCCTCCTCACCCTCACTTTTCTTTCCGACCACCTTGCTACACTATACCATGCAAGGCTATGATGCCCTGCTCTGCCAGCGTCCCTGGATAGCCGTGTGGTTAGGTCGGTCGCGTTCGGATTGTGGGTACGCGAGTTCGAATCTTGCCTTGAAAATATTTTTGCAACAAGAAATTCTCTCTTTCTCTTTCTGTCTAGTTATTTCTCTCTCTCTCTCTTTCTTTCTATCTCCCTTTCTTTCTCTGTGCTCGTTCTCTTGCCCACTATGTTATTGCATCCCTCGCCGGAGAAATCGGCGCATATCTTCCTGTAGCGAAGCAGAAGAGGAAGGCGATGAAGAGGAGGACGAAGATGG
Organism: Rhipicephalus sanguineus; assembly: GCF_013339695.2. Classification (NCBI taxonomy): domain Eukaryota; kingdom Metazoa; phylum Arthropoda; class Arachnida; order Ixodida; family Ixodidae; genus Rhipicephalus; species Rhipicephalus sanguineus. Next base: position 74,057,868 of record NC_051176.1, read on the forward strand.
CGTGTGCCAGTTCATGATGATGATAATTTTCTATCAACGACACTCGGCCAACCTTGACCTTAACAACTGTGCTGCTAAGCAACGTCACGGCTATTCTGAAGGTTACTTAAAACTGGGCCGCTTCCTCTGGGAGACGCCTACGGAGTCGCGTAGCGAACTTACCAGCAGCGGCCGTAATTTGACAGGATTTCCGCCCTGCAGGCGTGCATTCTCGCCAGGAATTGCCTGAGAGTGTACGTCGCGCATTTGTCTTGACCTTTTTCGGTGTTTGTTAACGCTAAAAAAGTGCTGCGAATAACCCCTGGGGGAACTGTGGTGTGTGTGAAGTATTTTATCAATCAGAGACGTTTAGACACATACACACAGGGACGAAGCGTAAGGACGTACTCGCTGAAAATTCTTCGCCCTCAGAAACAATTGGGTTCATTAGGGCTCTCTAATTGGCATTAAACACCACAGGGTAACATAGGTAAACACGTGTTGCCTTTCAAACTCATGTTCGTACATTTATGAGCATTTCGTACATTTATGAGCCTTCCCCGCCAAGGTGGTCGAGTGGTTATGGAGCTCGACTGCTGACCCGAAGTTCGCGGGATCGAATCCCAGCCGCGGAGGCTGCATTTTCGATGGAGGCGAAAATGTTTGAGGCCCGTGTACTTAGATTTAGGTGCACCTTTAGGAACCCCAGGTGGTCGAAATTTCCGAAACCCTCCACTACGGCGTCTCTCATAATCATATCCTGGTTTTGGGACGTTAAACCCCAGATAATATTAATATTTATGAGCATTGTTATGTCCCAGACCTGACCTCTTCCTCCTCACAGCATGTCCGAAAGGGCTACTTAATGATTGCTTTTTAAAATAGTTATTTTATTTGTATTTCCTTTTTATGATGCTTCTGTTTGTTAGCCTTTACGCCCTACAGTACATTGTGTTTTTCTCGCAATTTCCACCCAGGAAATGGTGTTTCTGATGCTAAACGCTACACTTGATCCGCAGAAATTCTTGTTGGCTTCCTAGAAAATGCTGCGCATCGCAAAAAAAGAAAAAGAAAGAAAGAGAGAGAGAGAGAGACACAAAGCAGACCTCAAACGCGAGGCGACGTTATCGCATGTGGCCTTCGCACGAGGGATATGGCCGGCTCGTTTCAGTTCTGCTTCAGCCCCGTTCGTCGGCAGCACTCGCGCGTAGGACATGCGACGCGCGGGGCGATGGTATCGGTTTGGACTTTATATGGAACATGACAATAACGGAGACAGTAGAGAGCTTCGGAGAGTGTTTGTGTTACTGTTGTCGCAATAAAATGGCTTATTTTGTATTCCCCGAAAACACCGGTCAGGAAAGTAAACTCACAAGCAATTCCTGCCTGACAAGCAATTCCTGCCATACGGTGTGTTGGTAAACGCGTAGCGTCCACTCTAAAAAATGCAGAATTGCCGCTACGGCGTCTATATCATACGCTACAGCTAGGATGCGAATAGTACCCGCGGCGGTGGTCTAGTGGTTATGGCGCTTGAGTGCTGACCCGAAGGTGGTGGGATCGAATTCCGGCCGCGGCGGCCGCATTTCGATATAGGCGAAATGCTAGAGTCCCGTGTGCTTAGATTTAGGCGCCCGTTAAAGAAAGACAGGTGGCAGGAATTTTCGGAGCCCTCCCCTCTGAGAGGGAGCCCTCCCGCTCGGAAACATATCGTGATTTAGGGAACGTAAGACGCCAACAACTGTCATTATCTGACGCGAATAGTGTTCCGTGCTTGCGAAGTAGCGCGAATTATATGATGAGCCGTCGCCAACGGAGGGAAGTGAGGGGGTGGAGACGGCTGCAGCCCGTACGCCTAATCTCTTACGAACGTAATTCTGCGGAGGCCCTGTCTGCGGAGCAGAATGAAATATTGATGCGCCCCGTTCTCCGCATTCCGCCTCACGCTCTTCTCACCATCGCCGTCTTTAATCAACGCCACTTAGAGAAACTTTTCTTTCTGATGTTTCCGCTTCCCCTTCGTCTGCTATCGTCCTCTCGTTATTATCACAATTGATGTTGCCAACATCGGCTACGGTGTGCGTTCGCTCTCTCTCATGTTTCCCCTATGACAATCGTTCTTACCGTTACGCCCAAAACGACGCGAAACGCACGAGCGAGCTCTTCAAGTGACACGAAAGAGAAGAACGATTTTTTTTGTGTTAGTAAATTGCTCTTTCACGGTACCAAAAACACCACACTGGCTGCGAGAAGACGCTTGGCAAGCGAGAAAACACGCACAAAGAAACACCGGGTTGTGTCGCCACTCTTAAGTTCTCGCACCAGTGGCCGTGACGTGATTAATTCTGACTACCTTTACTAAGGCGTGCGTACCTTCTAGTCGGTAGAAATGAATTATCTTGCATTGTGAAGCAGTCAGAGACTTAACACACCAAGTCTCGGGAAATTTCGTTTAGCCAGTGTGGTCAAAATACGAAAAAAAAAACAATTTAAAATCCGTGACGTCACCGTCGCAGATATCGGCGGGAAAGTTAAAAGTGAAACTTGTGACATTGGTTTTCTGATCTGTTTCACAGTGCAATTTATCAGTGTAAAGTGACTTATTGATTCACTTTAGTGTCCCTTAAGAACTGCGCTCGAAGAGAATGAAAACTGCTACGAGAGCAAGATATTTCTGCAAGAACATCAAATAAAGCTGAACAAGAAACGTTCGGAGCTCACTCCCGCCAAAAAAAAACCATCATTATTCCTTAATTGACATCACATGTGCGTGCAATAATCCAGCATGTCGGTCATCGTGCAGTGCTCACCAAAACAGCCCACGGCAACGCAGCTCAACGGCTGCGCACAGTTACAACACTCCGCTTCCGACGGAAATCAAATGGGCGCAGGATGACACAACTAGATCCAGTCACGCTTTGGTATTGGCGACTTTTCGATTTCTTTTGCACGCCTTTTCAAACAGCTTGTCAAGGAAAAGAGACACCTCCGAGCCGTCAATTTTGTCTTGCGACAGCAACCATGCGTTAGTGAAGTGGAACGTCAAGGAATCGCTCTTTCAAGATACACCCTCGGATGGGGGATGACGAGGCAGTTGAAGTTGTGAAGTTGCTATACAGCTGTTTGAACTGTACAAAATATCGAAAGGACTCTCAGAGAAGTCCTCCTTGAGGGTAGAGAGCCTCAACGGTTGGCCGCGCAAACACCACGAAGCTACTCCTTGAGAGCGGACAAACAAAAGGAGCAGTTAGTGCTTGTTAGCGGCTTAGCGGCGTTTTCATTCTTGCGTATTTTCTCGTTTAATCGATGGAGAGCTGCGAAATTGCGTTAAAATCTGCCGAACTTGTATGCAATCATATCGAAAGACCCATAATCGTGTTGGTGAGTCTCTGATAGCTTATATTTCTGTTGGGAATATGTGTATTCTTTTGACGAAACATCAATGTGCACGTATGAAGCGGATCGATGACTGCTGATTCTGTGCAGTTTCTTCCCTTTTTGTTCATTTTCTACGGAATGAATTTTTCGACCAATCAATACAGCAAACTGTACATCCATATATAAATTTTCTTTGCTATATGTTCTACTGTATGACAGCAAAATTTTGCGTTCCTCTGTCTTGGGAAATGTTCGCTTACCACCTTGGTGTGCATTTGCTTATTGTTGATCTTCCCGAGAGAAAAAAAAAAGAGCTGCAGATGACCCCTAACATGTTGTTATAGTGTTCCGAGTTGTGTCACATGAGAAGCACAATGATCGCATCCACATCTACACCGTTGGTTCTGTTACGGCCAGTAGCTCAACCGCCACAGTAATACTTCCGGCAAGATCTGTCAAAATACAGCTGAAGATGTACGACGCAACATCAACTACACCTGCTGAACACACCTTCGTGCAGCTCTTCAGTTGTCACAGAAGCAGCAGCTAATTCGTGGTCTATACTCTGTGACTGAAAAGCAGCCCTACAAAGTTTGTTTTCCGCTTTACTTCACGGCGCACATGAACAGCTCGTTGCCGAAATGAGGCACGTTCACCATGAATCCATATGGAAATGACACAACATAATGTTCCAGTGGATACCAAATCACTGCGGCATTAGGGAAATGATCAAGCGGATGCATCTGTCCGATCCTCCCACGATGACGTCAGCAGTGTCGCCATCCCGTTATCAAGATCTCTCGCAGCAAAACGCCTTCGTGTGCCAGCACGTCATTTAACGCTGGACCGGTAGAATTCGCCAACTTTTACAGTCCACGCCTACATGCCTTAGACCCAGATCTTCAATTACGGGTACCATCTAACCTATCACGACGTGATTCTACACTGCTCGTCCGTATTTGGCTTTCAGTGGCATTCTCGAGTGCATATTCATTCACCACTGGAATGGCTGATAGCCCATTGTGTGAACTTTGCGGGTGCAGCGAAACAATCGCCCACCTTCTATGCGAATGCACCCGTTTTGACACTCAAAGAGCAGCCCTCTCAGCCGCATTGCGCCTTCTAGACAATCGACCTCTCACAGAGCACGAAATCCTAGGGTACTGGCCTACCCGGTCTTCAGCGCGAGTGGCTTTAAGGGCGCTGCTGCTGTTTCTTCGGCAAACCGGAATGAACGATAAGTTATGACTAGACTCACACAATGCTTTTAGACAGTGACTTTGTAGTGTCGTTACAGACTGACTCATTCTCTTTCATTCTTTCGTAACCGCTTTCCCCTTCCCCAGTATAGGGTAGGCCAGCGGGGTATATTCCTGGCTAACCTCCCTGTCTTTCCTCTGCCTTTCTCATTGTCTCTCTCTCTCTTCGAGTTGTGTTTTAAAGAATGAGCCAATGCGCGAAGCCTAATTGTGTTTATTTGCATGACTTGTTACAGCCGAAGAGGAATCGGCAACAGTAGTGTATATATGTAGTGCAGCCGCCACGGTGGTGTGTGTGGTCTCTTTCAACAATCTCCGGTGTCGTGATCCTCTTCTCGTTCCGATGGCGGACAACTTACGGCCGTGCGCATAGGCACTATCACAGCCTTGTTATCCCAGCAATAGGTGGATAGTTACCTCACATCTCGCACCACGTATGAGATGTTGATGTATTCGAGGTGGATGCACGTACATATCGAGGTCGTCATAGCCTCAACGGGCGCCTTCAATTTGAGATGGACCTCCGTACACATGATGGCGAGGAACGATGGGCAATTCGGCGCGTTCTGAATAAAATCCACAACCACCAAGGCCTAGCGCCCGCGCAGCGCAGGCGGAATGTTCTTACGAATCCCGCCGCCTCCTTCTGCGACTTACCAAACACTGTCAATCAGAAGAGGCAAATTAATACGGCGGACAATGGTGCGCTCCCATCCAGTCGGGAATTCCCCTTCTGCTACAGGGATCACCCCCTCCTAAAAAATATTTCTTGCCGAAAGCAAGCGTAGCCATGTCTAGCACAGCAAACGGTAGGAAAGAAAGAGGCGAGCCATGCCCGGATGGTGCCGGCCAGCTCTGCTGTGACCCATCCTTGCGCGGCTCAGTGCAAGCTGCGATAATTTTTTAAGGTGCACGCATGTTTACAACTCTCAGGGGATTATGGCGGCACCCAAGACGCACTTCTTGGAAAGGTGCAGTTGTCGTAGGCGTCGGTCAGTTCCGGTCGGAGAGGCAGCGTGGTTTCCGGAACACGGATTTTGTGGACTGCCCGCGTGCACGTGTTTTCGCGTTGATATATCTACATGAGTATCACCAGATTACAGGCATTCAACGCCTGTTTCACCGGCGCGATCCAATCTTTTTGCGAGTACGCTTGTAGAAACTTAGCTTCAAGGTTTTTGCCTGTCTGCGGTGCAGAATATCGCGAGCATTAGCATACCGGAAGTTGGAAGTGGTGTCATTGTCATTCTCGTGTACCCTTACGCCGCTCCATGTAGCACGCTACGCTCTATTCCACCTGTGGCGAGCGTAGAGACTCGCCCACTAAAGTTTGCGCTCAGATTCTCACGCCCAAACATCCGCACGGGATGTGAACCATATGCCGTGAACCTCACTTTTGTGCATTGTTTCGTGCACCGTACTTTTGTTTCCACCTAGAGAATCTCCCGTGCACGTTTTCCTTCTCCTCCCCTTTATTGCTCCTCGCGGCGGCGTCCCTCTCTTCACAGCCGCCGCAGCTGACTAGGCAGAGAAAAAAACGCACGGACGTCTCGTGTGGCAGTCAGTCGACACAGGCCATCCGCCGCATGTTTACGTTGCTGCAAACAAGTTAAACGGAAGATAATAAAACTCCGAACATGCTAACTTTGATGTTAGTGCTTTCTTTTAAAATAATTTTCGTGGTTTTGTCGTGCTCTGGTTGACTTCGGAATTGGACTGCAACATAAGTGGTTTACCAAAAACGCCGAAGTTTGTAAATAGTTTTCTCAAAAAGTCCAGTTTAATTTTGTTCAAAATCCCTCTGACTGAAGTCTAGAATGTCGTCTACCATTCTGCGTAAAAAAATGTTGCGTTATTTTGGTTGCTAACAAGTTGTAAATGCGTCACATGTGACCAAGTCAGCATAGCGGCCGCGCCGTTCTTTGTGTGCTGAAGATCGGATAGAAGTTGTTCAAAATAATTGTGCGCGACATATTTATAAAGCACCAGCTCGAGAACAGCAAATGTACAGCCCGGATGCATGGCGGAGCAAGCTTTGTCTTGCGGTCAGCCACTTGACAAACCCGCAGCAGCGGCCGCTCGAGGCGGCGGGCGCTAAAATTGCATGAGTGCCGCTTCTACTGTAAGCGAGATCAGCTTCCGCATGAAAACTACGCTCGGAGGACGAATCAGATAAGAAATGCATCTATGTGAAAAGGAAACGCGGTTAATCGCCAACAAGGTACATATTATACAACGAAAACTCTGCCGGGAATTTTGCAGTTAGCGCCTCCAGTACATCACGCATGCATTTTCCCCCTGCTGTTATGTCCGAAGCGGCAACATATCGTGATAAAAGCACGGCTTGTGTTGAATATCATATCTCGAGACACAAAATAATACACCATTGTAAAAGTGGTACTTTCATAAACCAAAGGACTTGGACAAATTTTTGTTAACAGGCGGCTGACACCAGTGTTCTCACACGAGAAGGTGAACAACGCCAGTTTGATTTGATCTGTCATCGTGAGCACGTACGACAGCCTTCTTTAGATGCCACAAAGATTGCTTTTGTGTCATATGTTGCCGACAGGTTGAACCTAATTATTTTTAGACAATCAGGAGAGAGGAAGCAACACATGAGCGCACTACTGCAGGTGCTCATATCGTGACCAAAAAGTGCACCGTATTTTCCCTAGGTGCGCTCAAAGTTAAGATATCGCGAAATTGGCGGAAAGGTGATTTTTGCGGCCAAAATGAATAACATTTTTTTCATGCGAAGCATTTTTTTTCGCAAAGCTAACTTTGAAAGCATTGTTCTGGGCCTAATACTTGTGTCTACAGTAAATTTCATCAAAATCAGGAATGGTGACCGGGACCTCGTGTTCGGTCTATCTGGACACATCCGCCTATAGTGCATCGATGGTTGCCGTGTGGTGCTGCCCCGCCCTACTGGCATTTTCCCAAACTACCTGTTCTGAAGCTGCTATTATCGAAATATTAGCAGAGTTTCAATTTTATTGAACAGACGTGGCGTTGCATAAACACAAGATTAAAACTACATTGGTACGCCACAGAGATGATGCAATCACCAGGGCACCTAGCTACTCATTGCGCAAGATGCGGATGTGATCACATTTTTAGCCAAACGCAGACGTTGGCGCATTGCAGGTCTCAAAGAACACGCGAAATTATCGAGGCGTTTTTCATGTTTAAATCACACAGTCACGCGAGCTCTACACTCTTAACCGCGTAACCTTTAGTAGAGGCATACATTTTTAAGATTCGTATCTGTCTAATTTAAAGGTTATGCATTACCTTTTATTATGGTAACTTCTACCATATAGGTCACGGTAGTTTTATAAGTCACAGAGAAACCTTTAAAGTAAAAGGTAACTAGCAACCTCTAAAATTGTAACTTTTATTAGAGGTATAGCGTGTTTGTCGGTATAGGTATTGGAAAAACTTCTAAACTGAAAGGTTATACAGTAAACCTTCAAATGTAACTTTTATGACAAATACTGCACACCACTGCATGGAATCAACCTTATACAACCTCTGCATGCCTCGTGCAAGGCTCGTCCATTAGAGGAAGAACATCACACGGGACATGCAGAAGTTGTGGGTTCATATTCCTTCCATTCAGCAAACTGCATTTTCCTTTCAGTCACCTGGAAAATAAAAGTGCCCTGAAAGAAAGACAGGCGTATCGGCTTACCATGCTTTTTAGCTTAGTGGTACACAAACTTTCTAATCAATAAATGTTTATAAAGCCTGCGTGTGCATGGTAATTTCTGTGAGAAATATGTGAAATTGTTTGGCATACACAAAGCCGAACAGTTCATGCAGGAGCATAGGCTCTCAGACCTTCGTTCGGATGCAAAGCAAATTAAACGAATTAGTCAGAGAAATAAAACGCATGAAGCACTTTATTTAAAATGCAAAAATATACAGTAATTCAGCTATACGTAACTGAAAAGTTTTTCTTGGAAAAATATTTATATGAGAACTTCCAAACATCTGCCCAAATAATCTTTGGCAATAAAGTTTGACCAACCAATTGCATACATAGTGATCAGACTTTTTTTTTTCTTCAAAAGCGCCAAGAAACACTTCAATCAGTTGGAAATAAGCCCACGTGGGATAGGTTCTTGAGGGCTTAACAGTTTTTGAACCATATTCAGGGTCTGCGAAAAAGCAGACGGTTACATGAGGTTTTTCAGATAGTATATGAGAAAGCATATGACGACGGCACGCTCAATGTTCAGTTCCTTCAGTGAATTTTTTCTTCCTTGCTGCCTCCATATACCCAAGCTTGGTCCTTGTATACGTATACATGTGGTGCAGCAATTTTTTTTTCTGTCGGTAGAGCAGCCTGTAATTAGAATCATCAAAGACCCAAAAAAGAGTGTTATATACTGGATGCAGCCATTTGCTAGACATTCAGCATTAGTCCAAGTCTATTTTTCGCACGTCATTTGACACATGAGCACTTATCAGTGCGTCTTTCACGCTTTTCGAATACAGTTAGGCAGAGAAAAAAGAAAATAACTTATCGCAGTGATCAGTGAGTGCTCTGACGAACCGTGTAAGTGCTTCGAGAGCTCTAAAAATGAAGTTTCCCTTCCTTCCTTCTCTGAGAAAACTTGTGCCGCCTTTTTTAGCCGTTGTTCCGCTTCATCCACAGTGAACCCAAAGTGCAGTTGAAGCTCAGCACAAAGCTACGGCAGAAGCAACAAAACAAGAAAAACGCTTATTTTCCCTTCGCGTGCCTTAAAAAAGTGAATTTGAAACAAGTCATTCGGCTTGACCTATGTTATATTAAACCTTGAGAGTAAAGAAAAATCAATCGGGCCTTGAATACAACGCCACAAGATTAATTTTCCTGTGTGAGTTTAAAACTCTACTGTGTGCCACTGCTCAGAAACAGATGCTTTACGATGTTTAAATCGACGCTGATATAAAGTATAAATTTACAGTTTCTTCCACCAAAAAATAATTTGGCAAGGGGTCTACATGGTGTTAGCAGCGGTCTTGGTATGTGACTCTCAAGAGCCACAAAAACCTTTCGTAGTTGTCTGTGGCCCCTTTTAAGCTGTTCGAAGCCAATAAGTGGAATACACGAAAACACAAATATGACAAAACAATTAAGGCCCCCATTGACATGGAAGGATAAAGAACATAAACGTCCTTTGGGAGCATTTTGCCTCGTATGAAAATTGAATAAAAATTGCAGCCTACCTGCAACTTTGCCAATGCCACATCTTGTTAGTTCTGGCCTGGATTCCTCCAAGAGAGCAGTATTACTTCTTTTCTGTCGGTGCCGCTGCATTTTTCTTTGCAGAGAAAGCCCCCGTATGATGACACTCTGTGGAAAACAGTAGAATGTTTTGCATAACGATACGCTACTTGATCATCTAGAGTACATTTTGAAAGTTGTATGCCACTTCAAAGAGTCCTGACACATAACTTTGAAGGCTAGATAACTTCTAGGATAGATATTTTTAGACACATGCATCATCTACAAAATATCGACGGTGAATATAGGCTAGAATATCAATAAACTGAATTGTGATGTGCATGTCGCGCAACTGCACGAGAAACGCCCGACATCACAACATCAACGCCACCTTGGTCTAACGGTAAACAACCAACGGCCACCTGATTCACGAGTTCGTGTTAGCTGTCATCATCCTAGCGAGCGCTCTTTTCTAGCACACCTCTGCAACGGAAAGAAGGGGCACCACCTTAATGGACTTGCACTGCTGTACAAATGCTGACGTCCTTGCCCCGGCAATGCATATGTAAGGGAGAGGGGTGGCGCACATATATTTACAACATACCAGAGGGGATTGCAGCAGCACCCTGAGAGCCTTGGTTGAAAAGTTTTCAATTCGGTGCTCATGTGAACGCGGTTTTGAGAGCTGACATAACCAGCTATGTTTACACGAAAAGCACTTTGGGTCCCGCCTCACTCAATACTCTTTTGAACCGAAACTTCACTGGGCACCAGAACAGTCTTCCAATTATTAACCATCACACGCTCAAGTAAACGAGCTTTCCGGCCGTGATAAACGGGCCGTTAGCAACAGAAAACACAAGGTGCAGAATTATTTTTTTTCAGTGCCTTTTTAATAATAAATACGCAGGGTTTCACTGCTCACGCCAACCAGTATATGAGCCTGGAGGACGGTACAAACGGAGCACACGGTCAATCAAATCACACCGAGGTTGAACATGGCTCCGCGAATGCGGACGAGCCCGTTTTAATTCGTGAAAAGGACACGAAGCACCTCATCGATATCACTCTTCTCGCACCACTCAGCATTGATTCATGAGCAGATTAGATGCAATGACACTCCGCAGGTGCGTAGCCACGCGTAGCCGTGTTCCCGAGGCGAGGTACGCACAAAAACCACAGCGCAGATTAAGAGCCCACGACTGGCCTCATGGCCATATGCCGTCTGGCATACGTGTGCTCATATACCTAACACCGGCAACAAGGAGGTCACACATGCACGCATATTCTCCGACCATATATATGCTTCGGTGCACCGCATTGGAAGCGATTATTTCGCTTTGCAGCCGTAGACTCGGTTGTTAGATGAAGGAACGCACTGGTAAATGCTTATCCACTCATTTCAGCATTGTTCTCCCACTGCGCTCGCGGTGGCATGAGAAGAACAAGGTGGTCGTGGAGAGCGCGAGAGGCCACACAAGTGCGCCACCGAGAGAACATAGAGCCGCCTTTTCATTCGCCTGCGCCTGAGTGAGGTTTGCATAAGTCCTGGGGCGGACAACGCTTTTAGCACAAACACTACACCGCTAAACGCTACATCAGCCAGAACATGGTACGTAACACTCCTTACCTAACAACGTTGCGAAAAGATGCCAAGCTCACACGTGCAGACAAAGCAAGTATTGCGTGCTCGCGTGATAAGTCCGTCAATTGCAAGTGAGCACTAATTTTAACAAAATAATGTCACAAAATGTATACCTTAATACTAGATTAGCTAATTCTTGTATACGAGAGGCAACAACATTTGTCAGGGCATACAAATGGGAAAACGCACAACGGCTGCAAAACAAAACTTTGCTTACCGAGATCAGCAATCCTGCTGTGGGCGCTGGGACTGTGGTCGCAATAGTCGCATCGAATGCGAACCTCGGCATCGTCGACGGCGCACACCACTATATATTGCTTGCAAAAGCACTGGAGCTCATTGCACCGGCCACGTAACAGGCCACAAATGTCTTTGTGCTTGACGGGCATTTTAAAATCATACCGAGCACGCCGCCACACGTCCACAACGAGCGCGTCACATTCAGGTAGTGGGATGAGACTATGGTGTAACATAGTTGCCGTATATGGGCTCCCTGAGAGACTCATAGTGGCGCGAGAGGGCGCTGAGCGCAAGAGAGGTGCTGTAATCGCGGAGCAGACAGCTTCGTGAACAGCCTCTGTAGCAGTTATTTTCGTGAGACTTCATATCGCGCAATTTCGTTGTGATTGTAGAAGGCAAAATTTGTAAATTGCTTGTTTCAGCCACCACAAGCTGAATTTAGAGCATAAGAGCGTTCCTGTTAGCGCTTCATGGGCGTAGTTTCCTGCAGCCCTGGCTGTTGGTCGCTAGCGTGTGCTTCTGTTCGGTGTGCGTATATATATATATATATATATATATATATATATATATATATATATATATATATATATATATAGACAGAGAGAGAGAGAGAGCGAGGCTTGTCGATGGTCTGCCACCGTATTTGCGAACAAGGATACAGCTATCCGCACAAGGGACCATCGTTATTGACACTCGTTAGAAATAACGCCTCGTCTCCCTGGACTCGTCGTGTTTTCGCAGTTCTCTTCGGCAAAAATTGCTCTAAATCACGACCGCCGAGTAGCGGGATTAGGCAAAAAACGACGCAGGAGACGAGGTACAGAAGCAGGTACCATACTTTTTTTCTCCTTACCGCGAACGTTGCGGTAGAACGCCTCATAGAGCCACGGCCCTCTATGTATTTCATCGCTCTAACAACCACCTCGCCCACATTGCCGCGCGCCGTGGACGGCGCACTTGCCAGTATTCTAGCACACGCAAGCACCAAACCCAGGGCTGCTTGCGCGCGATTGGAGCAATAGAATTTCCTTTCCCGATGGCCCTCGCCGAATCTGTAACCCTTGCCCCTTGAATGTAAACACCTAAACGTATACGGCGAAGACTCTGTCAGCTCTAAAGGTCACCGTTAAAGGTATACACGAGCCATATACCTTTAAATTTAGATTGTAACCTCTGTGAATCAGCATGTAAACCTTTAAAACTTGGGAAGACAAAGAACACAAAAACTTCGACCCATGTAACCTATAGGATAAAGGATAAATTTTGGTAAAGGTATACATAGAGGATACGCGGTTAAGAGTGTACGTCTATTGCCCTCAGTGAGGCAGCCTTTAACTTTATTGATCACCGCCAGATTAGTTAAGAATACACACGCGAAGCATGCCAGCGCCAAAATGACCTGCTTCCATGAACAACACGTAGTAACGTAGTCTTTGTTATCGTCAATGTTTTTTTTTATATATCTTTGACGTGCTTTTGCAAAAATACACAGTTGAAAGTTTGCGCACCACTATAGTGTAGTCCTCCTGTTCCGTTACTGGTTTGTGCATTTCGCTCAGCGCATCTACATTACGATATTATCAAAAAGCTTTTCCGACGCGTGCGGAGAAGTTGATGACAATATTCCTGCATTATTGTGCATGCCTACTATTTTTGTCCAAGTCTTCGTCAATTTTTTCTTCACTTTCCTATCTCCTTTCCTGTTTTTCTCCTCCTAACTTCCTTTCCTCTGTCTCTTCCCTCCTCCCGAAAGAGCAGGCAGGCCTTGTGCCCCTCTTGGTGGCAGTTGCCAGCTTGCTCTCTCCCTCTTTTCTCTGTCACGGTCCTTGTGCTTTTATGTATGCAAATCAAATAAATAAATAAATAAATAAATAATAAAAAATTGGGGGGACGCTTAAGCTTCGCCTTTAAGAGTTGAACACGATAGGGATATCCTGCCCCTAGTGCGCACTTCGAACACTACGAGTGTTTAACAGAATGCGCGCACTAAGGTGTGTGCCTTATCTAATGGGTAGCATGCTTTAAACCAGGGGCAATTATGCGCGAGAAACTTTTTCGAAGTTGCGATGCACCCACTACGTGGTCTTAAAGGAATACGCGCAGTAATGTGCCTTCTGTAATGGGTGGCTGTCTTTAAACCACAAGTCGTTATGATAATGACATGGTGTGACGCGCGACGGCAATGTACGCTTGTACCACGCAATATTACTGCGATATTACATCTCGTACTGTGACACTTGTATACAAGACGCGTATTTTTCGGAATCATCAAAGTTACTTTCAGTGCAGCTCCAAGCAGAGGCGTGGCTGTGTGGTAGAACACCTGCTTGCCACGCAGACGGCCTGGGTTCGATTCTCACCCGGACCCAATATTTTATTATTTATTTTATTTGCAGCTTTTTCGATTTTTTCGGTCACTGCAAGATGATGATTTTTCGCTCACAACCAACGGTGCCGACGCCGACGGCGGAATTTCTGCGATACGAGCTCTTTAACGCTATCGCGTTAAAAAACCAGGCGCCTCTGAAGCCATTGTCAGCTGGAAATTCAAATTAGGTAATAGCGGAGGTATGCATATGCCAAGGTAGAGTTCCGTCTTCAAATTATTCTTTTCTTCGAAATACCAGGTATTTCTTTGCGAGACGCATAAAATGTGTTAACTCTCTAGCAAATCTGGACTTCTGGGTTCCATTTGTTTTTATGGGGCAGAAAAAAAAGTGCACATCCTCAATCGGCCATCGTCAATGCCCACAGCGTAACCACACGCTGTCTCTAAGTCATAAATTGAACTGGACTTAATGTCAAACTTGGAAAGAGCCCGAGCATATGCTTTATTGCCGCGTTGGCGAGTACGTTCCTGCTGAAGGCGGGGCGTGCGCACTTTCGTGACCTTTTGTTCCAGGACCACTTGCGCGCCGTTTTAAATATCGCTCTCTCTCTCTCTCTCTAGCTTCATTCTGCGTATGCCTGGTCACACAGACTACCATTTGCTCGCGCCGCCTACACACTGAATTTAATTTCTTACACCCCTGCGTGTTTTACATAATATTAAATGCAAATTTCGGTTCGTATCCCCACTGCAGCCCGTTGCCTTACGGGAATTACTTTTCGAATACCGGAATTCACACCACTGAAGCAGACTCAGCCAGCCGCCGCAATGACCTTACTCGGCATTTTGCTCACATCGACACCACTTGGCTGATGCCTGGCGCAGAATGTGCTAGGATTTTATACGCAGACAGGCATCGTGCCTAGGGCCACGCCCTCTCGAGACGCAGCACATTCGTAAAAGATGACACATAAAGCAGACCAGGAGCTAGAGTGAAGTGTGCTGTCTATCTCTTTGAAGTTTGAAAATTGGGACGGCCGGAATAATGGAGCGGCAGGCGTGGAATACGCGTATCATTTGCCTGGGTACAGTTATTACAGTGAGGACAGCAGCTCATTCCTTGGGTGCTATGCAGAATAGCCCGAGTTTGGCGAAACTCGGAATCCCTCCGAGCTCTGGCGACACCCCCTTTGAACAAAGTAATATTACGAAAAGCTGAAATTCAGCACTCAGCGGGCGCCGCGTTCCATTGGATAAGATGGAACGTGGCGTCACGTCAAGGTCGGTCGACGAAGGCGGGTTGCGTTTTCAAACAAGCGGCATCTTCTTTCTCTTGTTTGTCGTTCCAATGAGTACAGAAGTGCCCCCATACAAGAAAAGTGTAAGAAATTTTAGTAATGATAATTTTTAGAGGTACGTACGGGCTAATCAGATTCATTTTAAAGCTTTTAATGCCTACTCTAAATATTCTTTAGAATAATTAGTAACGTTGTCTCCGAAATTAGCTTCGGCCAAACGCATTTCAACAGCGCGGGGCCAGACCTAATCGCCGAGGCCACATGTATCATAATCATGATAATCGTGATCGGCCTCTACCTTCTAGCGCATTGCTCGGCCAGCGCGCGCTCTTTTCGTCCTCTTCTTCATCTTCTGCTCCCCCCCGAACACTTGCGTCAGGCTGATTAGCTAATTAGCTTGGTCTAGCTAATTAACTGGGCGATAGACCTAACTAATTAAACCAGGACATGATATGATCCAGCTAATTAAGCCAGGCCATGCTAAGAGCGAAGTTATTAAGCCACGTCTTGCTATGAACATGCCAATCAGGACCATGCTAAATAATACCACGCTACTGAACACGTGTCATGCTATGACTGAGCTAATTCAGACAGTCTAATAACTTCCAAGCTAATGAAGATCTTGCTCATTCACATCGTGTTAACTAAGACTTTGCCAATTAGTTGCACACCAAGAACTTGCTAATTAAGTACGAGCGCATTAAGGTCATGCTAAATAAAACCATACTAATTCAGACAAGTATATTCAATAACACGTTAATTAGGGTTGTTAATTAAGACCAAGATAATTAATACTATGAAAATTGCTACTGAGCTCACGCGGCAGTCACTCCGAAGCCGAGTGAGCAGACCGAGCATACTGAGTTGACGTTCAACCACGTAATAAGCTGAAAGAAGCTGCTAATTAGCATCCAACACATGAAACGCTTGACAGTCACACTGGTACTATGACAGTCCCAAGTTGAACTGGGGCCTTCTCAGAATCAGCTAGTTTGAAGCCGAGCTAGCGTGCCAAGTAGTTTCGTTGACAGGCGTCTACGGGAAGCCTCGGGCCCACCCACCACGTTTGCTCTTGCCGAGGCGCAGTGCTCACGTCGCAACGCCTGCGAGCGGGACGATTCAGCTATGAGCAGCGACGTATCTTCATAATATTTGAGGTAACATATTAATCGCCGTGATATACGACTGGAATGAAACAAGCTGTACTAGAGTGCTTCGTGTGCGCCCTTGTGTGCGCCGCTCCAGGTGGAACGAAAGAACTTGTCCGAAAGAGGATAACCGCCCATGAGCACGCCTGGGGGCGGGGGGCGATCTCGGAGCAAACTCGCGTTCACGAGAAGCTCGGGCCATCCTGCATAGCATCCCTGATGAATGTAACCTTTATGCAGTAGAAGACATGAATATGCTCTGAGCAGCGTCGCTAGCGCCAACGTTTCGGCAAGTGGGCTTGTCTTCGTCAAGGCAGCAAATTCCTAGCCGCAACTGCATGGGTTATTTGCCTCCGAATAGACGTAAGACTCTGCCCAGGCGGCGCTGCGAAAAATACCGCCACCAGCGCCCTCATCGCAGCCCTGCCGCTAACTGGGTAGTATATAGAGAGCCGCCCGCAAGCGAATGTGCATAGGCAACAATATAACCGCCCCTCTTTCGTTGGTGTCGAGGCGCGGTTTCCTGAAAATCAAGGACCTGGAAAGCTTCTTCCGCCAATCCACGCTTCAGAAACAAAGGAGGCTGATCAAAGCGAACTGAGGGTACAATGCAAAAGAAGTTTTAGTTATTCCGGCGCGCTGCAACTCGCAAGAACAAGCGAGCATCGCACGACATAAAGTTCGAAGCAAGCCCTCCGACATCCATTCTCTTGCGCCTAAATGCGTTAAAATCGGGCATATACATAATGCCAAAGCGATGAAGTACAGTACACACACGATCAATTTACTTAGCTATGTATTTTACGATCAGTGATACAAAACTCGCTTTATCAGGGACGAATGGCCCCGGTGATTTTCGTCTTTTCAGTTGCATTCTCCCTTAATTCATCTCTCGCTTTCTGTTCATTGGTCTCTTTTATTACGCATCCTAAAATGGTCTCTTGATGGTCGTCTTCGGTTTGTATATACTGCAAATTGAGACACGTGCGTGTCCACTTTCGCGGAATACAACCAAGGTCAAAACCGTGGCCTCCGAGATAGCTACGGCAACCGCGGAGGCCACGGCAAAACAAACCTGAAGGTGGTCATGACCAACATTTTGCGATTTACTTGTATGACGCACGTGTGAGCTAGTTAGAACCGGAAATCAGATCCTTCAAAACGTACGTGCGCGATGCTGTGTTGTGACGACCAACTCTGATTATAGGAGATCGTGGCGTGCGTGTCACGTGTGTTCAGTCTGCCTCTAGCTGCTCACTTCGTGTTACAGGGCACGCACCGCGGTCAGAGCCTCTTCTGAGCTTCATAGTCAAGGTTACCGCTGTTCTCCATCAGGGCTACGAAAAACAACAGCAGAGCCACATTATCATACTTTCTCGTGCGACCGGCTGTTGAGAACGCGGGCTCTTCGCTTACCCAACACCCTCGCAATGGCCCGTATCCAGCGCTGTCGCCTTTCTGCTTCGTACGACAACTATAGAAATCAGTAAAACTGAACGTTGTTATTCAGTCTTTTACGTCCGTGGCACTTCACAACGAAACCGTAGCGTCCATTGCGGCGTTTGTTCGTAGCGTGCAAAGCGGTCTCGTCTATTGTTTTCGCCGTCGTTCTGGCAAGTGATCTAGCAAGCGGTTCGGTGGCCCGTCCGACTAGCGGAGTGAAATTCACAGCTCTCATTCTGAGTGTTCGATGCGCAAACACACACGATATTAAGCTCAATCGTTGTTTCGCACTCGCTAGTTGCACCTGGTCCCATAGCAAACTGTACGAGGGAATCGGTCTTTGTACTACACAATACTTCTCCGACAGGTGGCGCCACGCGTCTTGGAAACTCCAGAGTCAGACGTCTATAGGCAGTTGTCTGCCTTCACTAAGACAAGTCCACTTGTAGAAACGCTTGCACCAGGGACACCTCCTGTATAAGGATTTTAATCTCATCAAGCGTATAGAACTTCCCGCACACTTCCAGCGATGCATTATACACTCTAAGAAAATAAAGTCAAAAGAGGGTCACGGCATCGTGCCTCGCTTCGGGTATTCATTTGAACTCTTTTAGGTAGCAGCAGAAAAAAATGACACCATTTCCCGCTAAAGGGGACCATGAGGCGATGCGAAGGCGGAGCACTTGCACGAGCGCGTTCCGTTGGCGTTTGTTGGGCATGCTACCGACCTCGGGCATGCTACGGACATCGCGTCGTGGAATGCGAAGAGGAACACTACGCGCGTCGTGTCTTCCTTCTAGCCTGGCCGGTAATTTTCACGGGGCGAGCGGGAAACGGGGTCTACAGGCGCGCGAGAGGGGAGCAGCGTAGGAGAGGAGAAAGAGGGGGAGGGGACGCGCATGCGCTGGCACTCATCGCGGCACTGCGCAGGAGAGAATTTCGGCATGTCGAGCCCGCATTTCAGAGGGGTCAACCGAAGCAAGCGTTGGACTGAACGCGCGTAGCCCTTTACTTCTTGAAGGAGAGGAGACTAGAGGAGGAGAGAAGCGCATGCGTCGCGAGAGCAGAAGCGAGAACGCATAAGCGCAAGCAGGTGCTGGGAGAGAAGTTGAGAGAGGAATGAGCAGCTGTTGGAGAGAGATGGAAGGAGGAGAGTTGCGCATGTGTAGTGTGAGTGCGGACTAGTATACCGTGGAACATACCCCCGAGCAAGAGATGCCTTCGCATCTAAAAGGGAGTTAGCATTTTTGCGGGACTCGCGAGACTCTCGCGAAGCACGCTTCGGTTGGCTTCCGTGATGAAGGCGCCTCCGTAGACGCCGTACAAACAAGAAGGTTTAAAAAAACTTCTGGAGTGGAGGTCCCCTATACGCACCCACTCGAGCGGTTGAAGCCTGGGAAACCGGTTGGCAGGCATCTTGCTCCTGGCAAGAGGCAGCGCGGCTTGAGCGCGGGCAGCGTAATCGTGAGCTTCGCGGGGGCGTTTCAGCATGAGAACTGGACAGTTAGTGTCACTTATTTGGCCCATTTTTTTTTTCTGCAATATTGAAGAAAGCAGGGGCCGAATTCACAAAACTCACTTACGAGCAAATTGTCGCGTAAGAGAAATTTTGTCGCGTAAGTCGATTCACGAAGCGAAAAAAACGTCGTAAGAGGCCATCGTTATCAGATCGGCCGGCTGCGGTAAAGCGCGCTGCGACTGTCCAGGAACATGTCAGCGATGGTGATACAGCTGGGAGTCGCAGTAATTAAAGAAGCCTATTGGGTGCCAATGGCGAAAAATTATGCATGCAAAGGCTTGTGGTTGGATTAAAACCAAAGATCTACATGAATTGTCGATGAAGTCTAAAGCGGCGCGGTATTTGGTCAACATTTTTTTTTGTTATGTTGTTGTGTTGCGTCCTACTTCCTCCAATGAGACGTCCAGCGTATGATGATGTACGCAACATTGGTCGAAATTACCGCCAAAGTGGTTCAGAGGAGCACATCACCTGCATGCTATTGGAAATAAAATTGAGCGGAGCATTTCAGATAGCCGTTATTACAGCCAATTATATGATTCCACAACATGTCTAGTTGGATTGGCTTTAACTACCCAATAGGCACGAACTCCGAAATGCAGCTGTCGCTATGCACTTTGGGCCTACCCAGAGCGGGCTCGTAGAATGCAAATCACAGCATATTATAGATATTCGTGATTATGCATGAAACCACAAACAAATCGAGCTTTTCGACCTTCACTGTTTGGAAACCGAAACGCAACGCGCTTATATGGCAAGTAGTCAGAGAGAAATGGCTCCAGTAATCTGAAATGACATCGTAAATATGTGCGAATGCTAACGATTCGCGAGTATAAACAAACCTTTGCCGAATTCATGTCCCTTTGATTATTAACTGCCATATAACTTGGCGTGAGAATATCATATAAAGCTGGCTTCACCCACTCGTATGTGTATTTTGTGCTCAAAAGCGTCAGCTTGACATGGAAATTATCGCGTAACCAAGGAGAAACCCCCACTGCAGGCTCCTATCGTAGCAGACGACAAACACAAGCAGACGACGGCTTGGGCAAAGGCGCAGCTTGTGATTGGTTGGGAAGCAGTACTCTCTACATCAGGTCATCTTATGACGTTGACAAAACACATCTTTCATCGCGCGCTGCTGTTGTGTTCGTCATATCTTCCCCCTCGCACATAAGAGAAATTTTTATCTCGCCGTGAAAAACGCGCAAGAGCTTTTTGGGAGCTCTCTTAGCGCTCGCCCCTGCTACGCAGTTCGCGAAAACAACATGGCGCCGTAAACTGTGTGTGTCGGTGTCGATTTTCGCAAACGCTTGAGTTCCTTCAGCGTTCGACTGGATGTGCTGTGAATACCGCTGCTTTTTTGGTGCGCGCAAGCCGCGTGAAGACCGACGGCAGTGTCTCTTGGTGTGCCGTGAAGCGTAGCGAAGCCTGTGCCTCGGTGTGTTTAGAAGCGGGGATCGGCGCCTGTGTAGCGACGGTAACTGGCACTGGAGGAGCCTGCAATGTGTGTTTGAGTGTTGGTAACAGTTCGTTTGCTTCGCTTTCCTCTGTCTCATTAAGGTGCAGTGCAGCATTTCGAATTGACAGCATTTTGGCACGTTACTTGAGTGATTCCGCGCTCGAACGGTAACGCATGAACTGCGCTCTGTATTTAGTTCTTGCCTAGCCACTGGTTAGTCCGTGCGCTTCTATTTTCTTGTGAGCAGTCCAGGCAAAGGCAGTGTTCGGGAGTGAAACGATGTGCGTTGTGAACAGTGGTGCTGTATTGACATTTCCAAGACTTCTGAAGAGGCTGTGCCCGTGTGACAGAAGATTAAAAGCGTTTATAACCGTGTTTCGCCCTACGAAGTTGTGATGGTGCTTTATGAGGGCTTTAGGGACTTGGCGCTGGGCTTGGCGTTTTCTTTTTTAACTCATTGCTTCTCCTTTTTGTGATAACCGTAATCTGAACGTCATAACGTGTCGAACCGAAGTCGCCCGCCGAGATATTCTCCGGTAGATGTGGCTGCTTTGGCAGTGCGCCTTGACTGTTCTCCGGTGAAAACTTGGACTTGTACCCGGCAGCGAAGGCACGTGGACGTCACACTTCGCTCCGGACAGAACACAGTTCTCACTGGTGCCTTGCCTTGGATGAATTCTTAGACCAGCACCTGCTAAGTACAGGTTTTCGAGTCCATCTGTCCCGTCATTTTGCACGGCACTGGAGCCTTGACTACAGCGGCCCACGGCGATTTCTCACGCTTCACCAGTGGACGTACACGTCTTGCTAGCCTTGCATTTCTACGTCAGCGGCAGCTTCCAGTCCACAGACGTCTTTTGCCTGTGGCTGCAAAGCACATTCGATTCCCGATGACGGTGACGGCGGCTAATATCGTTGTGCCATCGGTGAGTTGAACTTGCGCAACTAATTTCGTTGCTATTCGTGTAGTGCTATAACGTGCGTTTGTAAATTTTCATTCCAGCAGACGTAATGTCATTCCATGTTAAGTTCCAGTACGAAAAATTTACTACTACCGTTTTGTATATACGTATACGTATATGGCCAATATACATATATTGCAATATGAGCAAGTACACCAGCAGTTTTTATGATTATGGCTTAAGCAGGCTTTTATCTGATTATTAAGAGGAGCCTATCTGTTTACCACGCTTGACAGTTGAGAGAAAAATATTTGGTGCGACTTCATTTTCCAGGAGCCATGTAGCACTTTTTCAGGAATTCCTTTTATATTGCAAAGTTACTTGTATAGAAGATTACCGCTGTGGCAGCACTATGCTTTACCAGGACATATATATCTTACAGTATGTAAAGCTTGCATGGGGCTTCAGTTTGATTGAAATTGAATATAGCATATTTGATAGCTTTGACTAAGTGATAGTTTTTATGTTACGGCCAAATATGTAGTAAGAGCGCTTTCAATGATGGTTTTTTGAATATATCCTTTTTGGCCTCTCCACAGATCGCAAACTTTCGTAAGGTCCTGGGATCCATCGATTGCAAGCACTGGCAAATCAAGCCACCTTTTGACTTGGAGCACGTGTACAGAAATAGGATGGACTTGTGCTCCCTAAATGTACAAGTTTTTTGCAACGGTGGGGTTGTCATCATCCAGCCGACCTCAAAGGGGCCTGGAAGCACTCATGGCAGCCTCATCTGGATGAACTGTGCTCTGCCTGGGAGCTTCAAGGGCAGAAAACTGCCTAATGGCTGGTTGCTAGGTTTGTTTTTTTTTAAGTACAGATGGCACAGTAAACACTGGTTAATGTACGCACCTTCACAACCCAATCATTGTTACTAGAGTGGATGCTTGTATTATATTCACACAGCGATGCTAATTGGACACTTAAGAAGAAGCAAACTATGATAGAATTGACAATGTCGAAAGTGTAAAGTCTGCAGCCTATGAATTTTACTCCATGCATGTGAGACTAGAAAGTTGTGCTTTTGAAATAGCGCTAATGCCTTTATTGCTTGTTGAGCTCTTGTGCTTGTGACTCGCTGTGTGTTTCAAGTGCTGTGCATGGAAATAGCAAGTGGCTGAAAATCGCCTGGCTATTCGCAACATGCAGGGAGAAAGAGCTCTAGTTCAAGCCTCAGGCAACACAGGAGCAATAAATGCGCATTTTACCTGCTATAGCTCATCTTTTTTTAATGTTGTGGCACGTTGTATTTCCGCCGCACATGTTCTCAGCACAATTGCATAGTACACGTTTGTTGATTTCTGAAGGTGACTCTCGCTGTGCCTGAGTGCCGTGGCTGCTCACACTCCTGCCCGTGGCTGGCCCAGCTGAGCAGCAGTGCAGTGCAGCCCCCACCCATGCAAGACAAGTAATACAGTGCACCTTTGGTGTTCTGAGCAGGACACAGCATATCCGTCCGGCATGGCATTGACATCAATAATAATGATGGTGAGTGTTTGTGGAAGCCATAAGAGCCCATTAACATGCATTTGTGGATTATGAGTGTGTTTGTTGCTCACAAGCGTTTCCCCTAATCAAGTGCATTTTTTTTCAAAGTGTACTTTTGTTAGGAAAATAGTATTGAGCAACAAAAAACACACATAATCCGCAAATGCTTTGTGCTTTCTAGTCTTCAAAATTGCTTCGGCACACTGTATGATGAGGTGGCTATGTTAGGCAACTTTAAAGTGATGAACAATAGCTGTTGTCTTGTAACATAGCAATACATGAGTACACTCTAAGAAAAAATCGAGTATTTGGGAGTATTTCTGCCACACAGCAATAATTGTAATCTTGCTTACTCGCGTTTTTTTTTTTTTTTGAAAACCCGGCTCTTGGCACTTTCCTATCAAGAATGCTATGTCACTCTGATAACACGCGCGTCATTCGTGACCGGGAAGCGCCGGGACCGTGGTGATAACGCGAGGAAAGTACGTGAGGTGGATGACGACTATAGTTGTGGAGCAGGAATACTCCCCAAATACTTGATTTTTTCTTAGAGTGCAGCATAGTGAACTTGTTTTTGGCCGGCTTCTCGCACATAGTGTAAAGTCGAAATAGAAGATACTTTATTGGCTGATCTCTCACTATGAGGCAGACGTTTGTTGCCTTCAAAATGAACATCGTAGGTATACATTTATATCATAAAATATTTTTTCAAGGTCTTCATTTGTTGGTGGCTCTATGTTCAGACCTTTTTTCTTGTTTTTTATTAATTTTTCATACTTGTCATCGGCTTCTGAAAATACGACAGCTCGAGTTTTTAGCACATATCAGCTGCCCTTTTTTACACATAGCACGGTTGTAACAATCATTTGTATTTTTCTATGTTCCAGCAGTGTCACGGGATCAGGTGCCCCACTGTCATGTAATTGTACAGTGTATCTCGGACAAAACACACAAGGCCAACAAGTAGAGAGCGACTACCAGTGACTGTGTCCTGCTGTTCAAAGTACACGTCAAAGACAGAATGCATTGTAATAGCTGGAACAGTTTGAATTGTATGATGAGAATCTGCACAGCTGCAGTTTAATTGTTGAGCAGTACATTATTCAGCAATTCCTTGCACTTGAGGATTCGAAATTAAATAAAATGTGCATTTATTATCCAAACCTTGACAATAATGTAAAGCACGCTGTAGTGGTGATGTGCAAATTAATTTCGGCTACCTTGAATTTTTAACATGCATGTAAATCAAAGTGCATGTGTGTCTCTGCATTTCGCTGCCATTAGAAACAGCAGCGATGGTCGGCAACCAAAACCGTGTTTTCATGTTTATTAGTGCAAGAATGAAACCATTGAAGCAGGTAATTTTGCACTTGGTCGATATAGTCGTTCACGATACACGCATTAGTATAGCACAAAGGATTTTATGTATATATTAGCTCTGGAAAGTGCTTGTCCACGGATTATTTAAATGCAAGAGGAGCGTCACTATTCGTAGTATGTCCAACAGCCTTTAGCACCTGTGTAATGTAATCCCATCGCCTGTCTGTCCTCTTCAACAGTCAACCTCTCTGCATGTACTGTGTAAGTTTAATTTTTTATATAGTGTTTGCTGCCATAGGTTTCTCCATATTGTACTTGTATACTCTGCAAATAGTTCATCATCTATGCAGCTTTGCTCATATTACTGCTCAAAGTACTTATTGCTTTTTTTTAGGGTGACTATAGCATGCATTTACTTATGCTTTTTGATGCGTTTGTACAATGGTTTAGCCTGAAGAGGGCTGCTGATGTGCTAATCTTGAAACCGGCGACTTCGAACAAATTTGAAGGCTGATAACCATTACTACCATTTCAGATAAGCTGTGATAGCTCCATGAAAATGTATTTAAGATTCTGTAAACTGTGCCAGGTAAATGTTCTTAAATTCTTTTATTGCTGTCCATGTTTTATGCACCTGAAACATAATTACTTTGTCGTGGCCCATTATAAATTGTTATTCTGCACATTTTTGCTGATAAACATTGCAGCTGAGGCCAGCAGCAAGATATACATGCAAGGCACTGAAGCTTCACATCACATGCCTGGCCCAGCAGTGCACTAAAATTTTTTTTCGAGCGGAATGAGAGACTGCTATACAGCAGTCTCTCATTCGAAGGAAGTCGGCACATGTGCATACTTTGAAACCTTTTTGAGGAGTGTTTTCAGGAGAAGCAATAGGGTCTTGCCATGTCAACAACAGCATTATTTGTAGCGAGGAGCTTAGTAACAGCGAATTGTTTTACTTATGTATTGTCCAGAATTTCTCCGAGCTGTGCCAAATTTTCAGCCCACGTCACCTAACATGGCTTGTGTTGTTAATGTGCCGAGCTATGTAAATAAACTATGTGTCATCTTGTAGACATGTATCAAAATGTGATGCATTGCGCTTTTCCTTGGCACCACATTGTCAGGGGCTCTTTTCTTATATATCGTCGTCGGCTGCCGCCAGGAAAATATATAAAGGTTGCTTGTGAGTGGGCAGCAGCAGAAACTATGCATCAAATTGTTCCAAGTGGGTTCGACAAATGCCGAGTTGCCACATAAGAGTGGTGAGAGATTTCTCTCGTAAGTTCCTGCCTTGAAACCTGATATGCTCAAGACTGAGTGCATCAGCATTGTTGGTAGTAGTGCGCATGCCCTTGCATGCGCACTACTACCTTTTCCGCCTCATTCTTTTGCCATGCTGCTACAGAGTGGAACAACCTGCCTCACCAGATTGTTGCAATCACTTGCCCGTGTGCTTTCACGGACAGTGTCACGGCGCACTTTTCGCAATGAAAGCGTTATTTTACTTTTATTTTGTATTGTTTAGGCATATAGGTATTTGTGCTGACGTAATAAACACATCACCCCATGTACTCATCTGTACATTTTTTCTATTCGGTGTTCAGTTATGTATTATGTATTATGTATTCCCACCCCTTATGTAATACCCCTACCGAGGAGTCTTTAAGGTAATAAAGTGAAGTTGTATAGCAGTTAATCCTATTACCTACACCTCAATGTATGTATGTATGTATGTATGTATGTATGTATGTATGTATGTATGTATGTATGTATGTATGTATGTATGTATGTATGTTTTAAACAAAAGCTTACGTTTTTTGTTTAGTGTAACTTTTATAAGAATTTTACAATTTGATTTCTAGTTCTCCTTTTTCTATCTCATTTTGATTTCTCAAGTATGTTTCCTACTGCACAAAAATGAATGTAACCTTGCATGGAATGTGTGCATTCAAACAAGATGTTTCATTTTACAACGTACAGTTGTGAGCAAGAAGTTGGAAACTATGCAACCAGCCAGCAAATGTAAGTTTATAGGAGAGCTCCTCTGTGTAACGTTGCTTCTACACATTGCGTTTTTCGGATATGCATAATAGGCTAGTCTACTTCAAAAAGCATAACCAAGCTTTCACCTGTGACTGTAATACCTTCACATATGTGCGTGGTATTTCTACGTATTGTCATGCGTGTTGCCAATTACTATGAAGGGCACAAAACTAGTGAAGCTGAATGCGCAGACACAAACACATCACTGTGTTTGTGTCTTTTCTCTTTGTCCCTGTAGTTGTGCGCTGCTAGGTGTAATTAATCCCACCCAACTAACACGGAAACATGTCCCGACAAAGGCAGTCATCTTGGCCGCAAGCCGTTTGGCCGCCGCGTGTCTCTTGATGTTCTTGAAAACACCGTGATGTCTGACCGGCGCTCGAGTAGCCAGAGTCGTGAAAAGTATGCCTAGGTATGATAATTGGGTTTCGGGACTGGGCGCTCTTGCGATAGTAGTGGTTAGAGCAAAAAAAAATACTCTTATTTCTGTGATCCGTGAGGGAACACGGCGCAGCGTTTTGGGGTCTAAAGGGGAGTGAAAGAAGAGAGCGGAAAGGCCACCTTCTGAAGAAAAGAGCGCCCGCAACACATAATCTCAGGCCTTGCTATCTGTTTTTCCATAAAAAAAAAAAGACGTGGGTGCTTGGCGACACTGCGAATCGAACCCAGTACCGCCCGCTGTAACACTTCCTTCACTGTCTATATATATATATATATATATATATATATATATATATAATCTTTCCCTCGAATGACGCCTAATGCGAAGCGTCCGGTGGAAGTCGATCAGAAAAAAGAAGAAAAAACTCGGTATCTTAATGCATTCGCGTAAGGTGACTCGAAGGTTAAAGCCATCAAGTGTGGCTATATTACCATGCACTTTGTATCGAGTGCGACAGCACTAATAAACTATCGCTAATTGACTGTCACTAATGTCACTTTCACTAAATGAATATTCAATTTGTTTCGATTATCGTCATTTAAATAAACATTCACTAAACAAATCACTACTCACTTAATTTGCTTCGATTCTCATATATAAGCACAATCACACTTTCACTCGCTTTTGTATCGCTTTCGCTTCCATAGACGTTAGTGAGTAACGCGAACGCCGTCTCTTTTTTTTCTTTTTGTTAATCGTGCGAACACGCGCCCTGTGAATCCAGGCGCACGTGTAGACAACTGAACGCCGCTTCTTTTATGTTTGCTCACGGAAACTCCCAAAGGATGAAGGGACTGCGCCGTCTTTTCTGAAAAGCATTAGCACGTAGAAACCTCCCGACGATTCTTCCTCGTTTTACGCGTTCACATATCTAAGCGTATACGATTGCTCTCGCATTCCGGCCCTGTCAAAATGCTGCGGTTAATTGAACCTGCGGCTTTACGCTCATGGTACCTTTCTTACTGCTGCTTTATATTTCTGTACAGTTCTCCGTGGGCTCAAAAGCCCCTCCTATGTCTTGGACTGAGATCTTTGTAAGAAATGCAGCATTTTACGTATAGCTACAAAACACCCTAATGACAACCACCATACGTGCTCGAACATGCCTAATTAGTTGAGTGGCAGCGCAGCTTCATGAAAATGTAATTAAACTCGTTGTGGGAAACAGGGGGGGGACGTTTCGGTTACATCTTCAAACCTTAAATGTTTCAATTTATGCGCGGTTTATAGATGCGGTGCATCTGGCGCGTTGTTCGCCTGCACTTGACGAGATAGCACACGGATTATTAACGCCATCGAGCAACTAGATTTTGGTTAGCTATGGTCATCGATGAAACGCGAGCACTTGGCTTCGCGCAAGACCCCAGGACGTCTGCTGCAATACGGCAACGCGTAAGCGCTGTAGCAGATGCCCGGAACTGGAAGCTGAGATGCAGCGAAAATACATTCCCTATCATCGTATACCCTCGATGCTAGACGCTTCGCCTGCAGCCTTGCTATCACCTGCGCGCACTACTTTCTTTCCTTGTCGTTTCATCGGCTTTCGCGTCGCCTCCTTGCCCTCAAAAGTGGCGAGTAAGTTAAATTCGTACCATTGCTATCGTAATCCCTCGAGATACGATAATTCTCGGCTAAGAAATTGCGTAGGCAAGAGAAAGCTTTGTGAATTCGGCCCCAGTTTTTACGCCATAATACATGGGCTTAAGCGTGCCTGATAACTTGTAGAATTCGCTTCCAGCATTCCCGAAATGAAGCACATGGTGGAGTTAATAAGTCGTACATAAAATGTTATTCCGCCACGGCGTTTATACAATTTCAAAAGAAAAAAAAGAAGCATACACAATGTGGTTTATACGTGAATCGATAAAGCAGCAAATTCCACAATAACTTCAGAATGCATCATAATGCAGCCAGTCACGAAAATAACCGTATGAAACACGCGCCCTTAAAAATTAAAGACAGCAAAATAAAAGATACAAAAGTAGACTAGGGGTGCTATGCAGGATGGCCCGAGTTTCGGGAAACTCGGGATCTTTCGGAGCTCTGGCGACAGCCCCTTTTGAACGAGCTAACAGTACGAGAAGGTGAAATCCATGCCTCAGCGCGCGATCTGTTCCATTGGTTACGATGGAACGCGGCGTCACGTCAAGGGCGGTCGAGAAGGTTGGGTGGTGTCGTCAAACTAGAGGCACCTTCTTTCATTCGTTTGTCGTTCCACTGAGTGCAGAATTGCACCCATGCAAGAAAAGTGGCAGAAAGCTCTACTAACTATATTTCTTATGTCTGAGCGGGCCGTTTGAATTCATTTTCAAGCGTTTATTGCCTGCACTAAGTATCCTTTAGAATAATCAGCACCGTGGCCTCTGAGATTAGTTCCAACCGAGCGCCTTACAACACCGCGGCTAGAGCTAATCGCCGACGCCACGTGTATAATCACCATGGTCGGCCTTGTACATTCTAGCGCGTTGCTCGTCCGGCGCGCGCCCTCGTCGTTCCCTCCTTCATTGTCTGCTCGCTGCCAGAGCACGTTCGCCCGGATGATTAGCTAATTGGCTGGGCGGTATACCTAGCTAAGCCAGGACGTGGAATGACGAAGCTGATTAGGCCAAATCAAGCTAAGGCCGAGCTAAGCCACGTCTTACTAAGACCATGCTAATGAAGTCGTGTAAAGTTAAAAAAATCACAGCATATCCACGGAGTGAATGATGATGAGTGGGCGAAGCTGTGGAGGTTCATCGGTAAACCGTGAATCTTCCGTGAATTCTGCCCAGTACATCATCACCGACGTGAGATCGGGCGCGTTTATACTAAAGGTTCGATGAGGGTTAAGACGACTTGCAGCTCACTTTAATTTTACATGTACGCTGTGAATTTTCATTGTTTAGAAAACCATTGCTTTAGAAACATCTGGCGTCTTTTCGTTTTGCTTTTAGAAAACATCTGGCGTCTTTCGTTGGCTTATTTCATCAATCAACGGCGTTTTGAACAAAATTTTTATTGTTTAATCATGCACAGGAGAAATCTCACCAGGCACTACCTTGGAGGTAAACAATGGCTGCTAATGGGAATGAGAGACAGAAGAAGTCGGCTTTTAGCTAACACTTACACTTCTACTTCTACTAACGTTTCCTACTGGAACATGCCAAATGGCTGCTAATGGGGAATGAGAGACAGAAGAATTCGGCTTTTAGTTAGCGCGCACGCTGCGATTTTTTTATTGTTCAACAACGCACAGGAGAAATCTCCCACCGGCACCACCTTGGAGGTCAAGATCTGGTACTAGCGTTAAGACTGGTTACGCACTACGACGGGGACGAACGGGTGCCGCTTTAAGGAGCTTCACCCCTAAAACAAGGTACTTAAGATCATGCTTTTTAACAGAACGCTAATTAGGAGCATGTAATTAAAACCAAGATAATCAAAACATTACTCACCGAGATCGTGTTGATTAGGATCGTGCTAATTAGGATTATGCTAATTACATCTGTACTATTCAGGACTTTGCAAATTAAACCTGAGTAATTAATGCCGTGGTAATTAAGACATAACCACTTAATGTTAATTAACATGACGCTAATTAGGAATGCGCTAATTAAGAATGATAATTAGAATCGTACACATTCGGATTATGCTAATTACATCTGTACTATTCAGGACATTACAAATTAAACCCGAGTAATTAATTGCGTGGTAATTAAAACACTAAAATTGATGCTAATTAACACAGCGCTAATTAGGGACGTGAAATTAAAACCAAGATAATCAGGACCTTACTCACCAAGGTCGTGTTAATTTGACCGTGCGAATTAGTATTACTCTAATTACCTCTCTGCTATTCAGGACCTTGCGAATTAAATCTGGGTAATTAATGTCGTTGTAACTAAAACATTTACAATTAAGAAAGGACTATACAATATTGTCACGTGGTCGTGACGTCGACGAAGGCAGCAGTCGGCGTTTGCAGGATGAAAGTGTTTATTTGGCCGAACTTGTGGCCGGAAAATGAGAACTAGAACTACAGCAATACACGCTGTACAATGATAGCGGCGAGCAGGGCGTCGTCCGTCGATCAACTAAGTGGTGAAGCGCGTCGGCTTTTATACAGGCGCTATCGAAATTTCCAGCGATATCGCTGCTCATGTTCTATATCGCGCATGTTCTAGAATAAGCTCGAGCATTCGCGTCTTGCGCGCAATCTTAACAAAACGATCTACTAATCTCGTGAAGCTTCTCGAACACTGAGGCGCGGTTCGCGCTGAGCGTCGCTGGCAGTCTTTGTGGGCGAAAACGGAATACAACAAAAGTGATAATAAGGAACGCACGTGGCAATATCATGTTAGTTAAGACCTTCCTAATCAATAGCACCAATATTGAGACCGAGCTGACACGGTCCTTACTCCGAAGCAGACCAAGCATACTGAGTTGACGAGCCAGGTAAAAAGCTGGAAGAAGCTAGGTGACCACAGGCTCCTCCGGTGGCCCCAGCCTTGCACAAGTAGTGCAAGCTGACCAAATTATTTTGTATGCAAAGAAGCTGCTGAGTAGCGTCCACCGCATGAAACACTCGACAGGTACACCGGCACTATGACAGTCACGACTTGAACTGAGGCCTTTTCAGAATCAACGAGTTTGTGCCCGAGTTCGCACGTCAATCAGTTTGATTGACAGACGCCCGCGGCAAAGATCGGGTCCACCCACCGCGTTTGCTCTTGCGGAGGAGCAGTGCTCACGGCGCAACGCCAGCGAGCGGCACGATTAATCTATCAGCTTAATCGCACAGACTATGCACACACGCACGAAGAACTAAAGGTTATATCATCACGTGGCTACGATGTCTCGCATTCAACTTCACCGCGCTCACGACGTACCACTCACAGCTATGAAGCAAGCGCCCCTGGTGGGATTTGCGGCGAGAAATGTTACTATTTACTAGTTTGTGGATACATTGATTCTATCGATTCGCTACTAAGAAAAATCTTCAGACGTGTAATGCAAGTATAGCAGCAACCTGTCCATTTATTTATCTGTAATATTCCAGAGAAGCGAAACGAACTAGACCACAGTACTGCGTGTGCGCCCTTGTTGTCTTCGAGAGTGTAAATTTCCATGCTGCAGGTGGAACGAAAGAATTTTCCGAAAGAGGACAAACGCCCATGAACACGCCCGTGGGAGGCGCGATGATCAGTTGGCAAAAAGATAGCGTGACAGTCACGATGACGTCGCTGCACTGTCAAAATGTTGACTGAGTGGCGGCGCTGACGCGTTCGCCCGCGGTGTTCCTTTGAAAACCGCCGCAAATGCCGCACATGCGTTTGTGATGTCATTCTCGTTCTTGTAGACGTTTTTATCAACGCTGATATCGCGTGCTCCGCACTGTCTTCCTGCCAAGACCGCCGTAATGCGAGCTCAGAGCAAACTCGTGTGCCCGAGAAGCTGGGGCCATCCTGCATAGCACCCTAGTTGACTAGTTTGCTGCAGCTCTTGTTTACGCATAAGGCAGACAATCACAAAACTAACCATATGAAACACGCGCCCTTAAAAAGTAAGCACAGCAAAAGAAGAGATACGAAAGCAGATTAATTGACTAGCTTGCTGCAGCTTTTGTTTTACGCTCGTTTAAAAAAATTTTAAATATAACAGTCCTTGTCAGTCGCGTTCTTAGTCCGCTCTGGTAGTTTTTAAATGCGAAACATTTTCTTAGCGAACCTTTGGCACATTCAGCGTTTTCTATCGACGTATTTATCTATCTAGCCGCGTACGCCTGGATGCTCTCACGATCGCCTCCTTAACTTCGTGTATACCAAAAATCGGCATGGGAGGGTACGAGGATTGGACGAATATGACTGCCGGGCCATGACATGAATAACGGGAAAAATCCTGTCGCGTACGTCGTCAAGCCCTTTTCCTCCAGACACGTGTAGCACATAGCTGTTTACCACGGGCCGTGGTGCGCGCTTTTGCGCCACAGGTGACTGACAGCTTATATCTGCCCAGTGACGCCGAAAACAGACATAAGTAATTTAAAATGCGAGAGAGTTAAGAAAAAAACGACATCAGCAGCGCTGACTCGATGAATGGAAGGAATAAATATTAGGATCACAGCAGGAATCGAACCCAAGCATTCTGCGTGGCAATCAAGTACTATACCACAAAGGCACGCCAGGTATATGGAGTGGTTTTGAAAAAAACAGCCTATGCAGGCGTAATGTCGGTGCAACGTCAAGTGTGGTTGTGGTGCTGGCCATCTAATTTTTCCAAGAAAGCAATACACAGTACGTATGTAGTACTCCCACGATGCAGGCGTCATGTCAGATTAACATCTGTGGTTCCAGTGTTGGCTCCGCTTTTTATAGCAGTGTAATAAACATTACATTTTGTATTCCTATGATTCAGCAAGCTATATTGAAGCATTGCTCGAACCCAGAGGAATACAATAACGAAAGTTACGTATGATATCCACATGGTTGCACCATAAAGTGCACTTAGTTTTCGATCATACTGACCTATGTAGTCCAACGTGAGGGTTGCCATTACGTTGCACCATAAAGTTACCCTTTAAGCGCCAGTGTTGTCGACGTGCCTGGTAAGCCCACGATGTGCACACAGCTACTACACTTACAGAAAACACGTTGATCCACCTCGTAACGCTTGGCTCAAAGCCATAAATATATAGCATAGAAGTCTGCGTACAGAACACTTGGACGCGCTATAATTTAATAGTTTTTTGTTGGCTTAAAGACGGTAGTTTTAAGATTCAAATATAGTACGATGTTTTCTAGCGCGTACGCGGTAGTCACTTAAGTTGGACACGCCTCGCCGGTAAGGTGAAAAGCTCGAGACTTTTGACGGCGCACGTTGTTGCCGCCGCTGCCGTGCACTCTTTTCCCTCATTTTGTGTTTGCCGTTTTCGTGGTTTTGCCTACACCTGCGATGAACTTTGTCGTTATAAGAGAATCGGGTGAGTGTACATGACTGTGAGAGCTACGTGCGGTAATTCCAGCATATGACATGTCTGATTTCGACGTAGATGGCGTCCGCGCGCGCTGGGTGTCGTTCGGGCGCTCGTACTCGCAGGTGTTTTTTCTGAGTACTTAAGCATTGATTACGTTTGTAAAAACAGGCGTTCAGTAATCGCTCACGACGTGCCCCTGACTGCCGGAGAATGCGCTTGGGTGTCGGAATATGCCGGCGCAAAGCCAGGCTTATTCTGAAAGCAAATTTTGAAGCGATTTCTCAGAAAAGTGCTTTCATTCGTGCATAGCCAGTGCTATTGCGAAACGAAGTTACCGCCTTCCTTTACGTGAAGGTTTGTTTTCGTTGCGAAATTATTTAAAACGAAAGAAACGTCTCAGACGTGTGTGTGTGTGTGTGTGTGTGTGTGTGTGTCTCAAACGTCTCAGAAATACAAATAATGAGTGTGTGTGTGTGTGTGTGTGTGTGTGTGTGTGTGTGTGTGTGTGTGTGTGTGTGTGTGTGTGTGTGTGTGTGTGTGTGTGTTATTCCCAGAAACCGGATTGCATCCCACGCCTCTTCACTGCAGTTGACAGAAACACTCGGGTAAGCGAAGGTGCCGCTATGGTCTGTCGCATCACCACTGGTGATGGGAAAAACAACAGCGGCGTTCGCCCCGCCAACGTGGCAGTCGGTCCTACATTTTGGACAACACGACGTAGGAAAAGAGGTGAGCGGCGCACACCCAAAGGACCCTAAATCAATTTCGTTTGTCGTTTAAAAGAGGCTCACATCATCTTGTGCTGCAAGTTTGTCACCAAGTGACGTATTACAAAAGCTACTATTTCAAGTTTTGTTTTACACGATAACGGCAAAAAACTTCGTTCCTTACCATGCATTTTTGCATTTGTTGTTTCTTTGTGAGCGTCTTTATGTCTGTGTAAATCACTTATTGTGTAGGTTTTGCAATCCTTTACTGCAATTTCATTTTCTCATCAAGTTTCTCATCCAGTTTCAAGGATGAAACTGGAACGAGTGCCGATGGCTACTGCAGCGTGCTGCCCCCAATCGGAGAATTAGCCTGGCCACCGCTACCCAAATATCCCGTATCAGGCAGCGCATCAACACGGACATCATCCCCCACGCATAAAGCCCGTCACCTCCTCGCCCTCACCAGTGGGCTTGGCAGCAACCCGACAATGCGGTTCATTGACGCACGACGCCTTTTCGCCTTACAGGTATCGAATCATTATGCTATTCACGCGCGTCGTACTAGTTATGCCGCATTGTTAGTGCTGCCAAGCCCAGGCTGCTGTCTTGATATTGCTCGAGATTGTACCTGTATTATTATGCAACTTCTGTCGCTTTCTGGTGACATAGAATCAAACCCCGGCCCCAACACCCGCTCCAACTCGCCGCAGGCCCCCAATGATATTTTGGCAGCTCTGAAGGAGATAAAGTCAGGTCAGGCGTCTCTGCTCAACGAAATGAAGTCGATTAGAACCAAACTTTCGCAAAGTGACGAGGCATTTGACGACATAAGGAAGCGCCTGGCCAAAATTGAAGACGATGTTTCCTCCGTGACTACCCTAAAAATCAAAATCAATGATGTTGCTACTGTCGTAGACAAGAATACAAAAGCCATAGCCGACATATCATCCAGACTAGATGATTCAGAAGACAGAGCTCGCCGTTCGAACCTTGTATTCTTTGGCATAGCTGACTGCGAACGCGAGACATGGCAGCAGTCTGAAGAAAAAATAATTGAAGTTTGCACTACTAAGCTGAACATTAGTATAGGTTCTACAGATATCGAGCGGGCTCACCGAATCGGCAGGTACAACGTTTCTAGAAATAGACCAATCATTGTCAAGCTATCTCACTTCAAGATGAAACAACAGATTCTTTCAAACACTAAACAACTCAAAGGCTCAAATTTAAGCGTTTCTGAAGATTACTCGCCCAGCACCCGACTTGCGCGTAAACAATTAATCGCATTTGGAAAGTCCCAGCTAAAGCCGTTTCAGTTACGCTACGACAAACTCATCCTAGACAACAAGACTTACAAGTACGATAATGATACGCGCAGTATTATATCAACTTCATAGCTACCTTCTATCGCATCTGAAAAACCTAACGTACGCTCTTTATCATTTCTTTACACTAACATAAGAAGCGTGTTATCGAAGCGCTAAGAACTGCATAGCCTTCTCGCAAGCACAGACTGCAAACTTGTTGTACTAACAGAAGCATGGCTCAATTCAACCGTCCAAGACACAGAGCTCAGTCCGATATTTCCTGATTTCAACATATTTAGGCGTGACCGTGAGGGTAAACGAGGTGGTGGCGTTCTGATAGCCTTCCATCAAAGCCTGTGCTGCCAAATCATCGATATCACTTCACCCCTCGAAATTTTATTTGTCTTGTGCAACAACGTGTACCCTCAAGCCCTTATTGGTGTATGCTATCGACCACCTGATGCAGATGCTTCTTTCCCTCTTCATTTTCACGAAGCATTGCAAGCAGTCACATCACTCTGTCATGCGCCGTTGCTCCTTTTTGGGGACTTCAACTTCCCTGATATAACTTGGTCTGAGCCCGCACTGACGCTAGCTAAGAATAACTCTGAAAGTACATTTCTTAACACGTGCCTTACTTTCGGATTAACACAACTTGTATCGGCCCCAACACGAAAGAAGGGGCAATGTTCGAACATACTCGACCTCATTTTATCGTCTCATCCTGATAGTGTATCTTCCGTAGCACATCTACCAGGATTAAGTGATCATTCTGTATTGCATGCTGAACTCACTTGTCACCTACCCATGAGCAAAAAGGTTACGAAGAAAATAACGCTTTACGATAAAGGCGATTATGATAGCATTAATACCGCGCTGACTGACTTCTACAACCAGTACATAACAGAATTTCCTAAGCGCACTGTTGAAATAAATTGGACGTCTTTTAAGAACAAACTACTAGAACTAGCGGAAGCATTCATCCCAACCATTACTATAACAGAACGCCCTTCATCCCCATGGTTCAACAACGCATTAAAACGCCTAAACAACAAAAAGAAAAGGTTATTTCGTTTAGCCAAACGCTCAAATAGTGTCTCTTCCTGGGAAAAATATAAAATAGCAGAAAAAGAGTTTAATTCATTGGCCGCAAGTGCTAAACGATCGTTTTATTCGGAAACACTGCCTTCCATGTTAAGAAATAACCCGAAGCAATTTTGGAAATACATTAACCCAAAGCCACACAAACCATTATCTCTAGTTGATGACGATAGTAAGCCTATTCCAGACCATAACGTAGCTCATGTACTCAACACTGTTTTTTCGAGCGTGTTCACTTCTCGAGCGTGTTCACTTCTCTAATCTTCCTGAATGTCCCTACCTAGACCACCCACCAATGCCCGATATAACATTTGAAGTAAATGGCATCACCAAATTAATTGAGATGCTTAAGTTTACGTCTTCAGCTGGCATTGACGGAATCAACTCTAAATTGTTAAAGAATACTAAACACGTCACCAGTACCTTCCTATGTCACATCTTTCAGCAATCTCTGTCATCTGGAGTGGTGCCGCAAGACTGGAAGGTGGGCAAGATAATTCCAGTACCTAAAAAAGGTTCATCATCTTCATGCAATAACTATCGTCCAATTTCCCTGACCAGTGTTTGTTCGAAACTAATGGAACATATAATCTGTTCTCACGTGGTAAAGTTTCTAGCATCATGTCATTACTTCAATCCTAACCAGCATGGCTTTCAGAAGGGTATGTCTTGCGAAACACAACTCGTCCTCTTCATCAATGACATATCCTCTTACCTCGACCAAAACATACCCGTCGACACCCTCTTCCTAGACTTTCAAAAGGCATTTGACAAGGTTCCTCATAAACGGCTCTTTCTAAAACTCTCACGATTAAATCTCAACCCTCCTGTTTACGAATGGCTCTGCGACTTTCTGTCTAACCGTCAGCAATTTGTTTACGCTAACCAACACTCCTCTCCTTTATCACCTGTTGTCTCCGGCGTGCCACAGGGCACTGTTCTGGGCCCGTTGCTTTTTTTAATATACATTAACGACTTACCCAAGGATTGTGCTTCTAAAATCCGGCTGTTTGCTGATGACTGTGTAATTTACCGTCCCATACTTAACAACACTGACATCCTCACCCTGCAGTCTGACCTTTCTCTCATAGAATCTTGGTGTAACAAATGGCTAATGTCTCTAAACGTGAGCAAAACATCACTTCTAACTTTTCATCGTCGTCAATCGTTCGTTTCCGCTAAATACATGATAGCTGGCTCGGAAATATGCGAAGTTACATCTTATAAATACCTTGGTATTAACTTATGCAATAACCTTACTTGGTCACTTCACATTTCTAACATCAGCAATGCAGCTAATTGTGCGCTTGGCTATTTGCGTCGTAACCTACGCCCTGTTCCTTCCTCGGTGAAACTACTAGCATACTTAACACTCGTTCGACCAAAACTCGAATATGCATGCTCAGTTTGGGACCCGCATCAAACTAACCTCTCAACCGCTCTGGAATCTATACAAAATCGCGCAGCTAGGTTTATTTGTTCAGACTACTCTTATCACACCAGCGTCACCGAGCTCAAGTCATCTCTTCATCTTCAAACCCTCGAGCAGCGCCGCAGGACTGCAAGATTGTGTCTTTTTCATAAGTTCTATCACCTTTTACCTCACCAGGCTGACATCGAACCCTTGCATCGTACTTCATCCCGTCATGGCCACCCAAAGGCAGTCTATCCTCCGGCAGCCCGCACTACCGCTCACATGAAATCATTCTTCGTTCACACGGCAAAGGACTGGAATCGTCTTCCTGCCGACGTTGTACACTACTCCAGCCATGCATCTTTCAAGGCATCCATCGAAACTATCATCGACTAGTTATGCCCACCCCTCATGTAATACCCCTCACGGGGCATTTGAGGTACTAAGAAATAAATAAATTAATAAAATAAATAAATAATATCACGTTCTGCTTTCCAGATACAGTTTTTCATGGCTGCTCAACCTGAACAGGTGCCACAACATAGCAAGTCACAACTCTGACGCCTCCAGCCGTCACCACTTTTTCATTTATTCATAATCATCAGGAATAAATATGGAAACATGATGCCGATTTCTACAGTTTATTTTGCACAGTATGACAGTATGCACATCAATGTCACACATTTTAGTTGGCAATACTCATACAAGCATGCAAATAAGGAATACTTCAATGGCTAAACTGGAAATCACAAACCATCTTTTCGCGCTTTCTATATTACTCTGCTGCAAAAGAAAAGAAGATGGCTTTTTTAAGGGCTCTTTTTTCTTTGTTAGACACAATAATAATTATAACTAACAGACAATAACGACAAGGAAAGTATAGGGAATGTTCTTTGTAGCAATTAGGATATAAATGGGAAGAAAGTAAAGTGGACGAAAAGATAGCTTGCTGCCGGCAGGGGCCGAACTTGCGACCTTCGAATAACGCGGCCAATGCTCTACCACTGAGCAATGGCGGCGGTCATCCTCCCGTCCACTTTATGGGGTATATATGTAGATTTAAGCCTAGGAGTGTTAGTCAGCGCCGATCGGAGCAATGGCGGCGAGTGTGGAACACTATTTTTCTCCCTGTTGGCGTCACGTAGCACGTCAACTTTTTACGTGCTGGTAGCTGACCAATAATCCCTCGCATGCTATCTGAAGGCATCAAGTCTGCCAGAACGAGGCCCTCGCTATGAAAGAAAGAAAGAAGATGACTTTTTCAAAGGCTCGTTTTTCTGAATGAGCATTAACGAGCAATTAATGAGCAATAATTATGAGCATTAACAGATAATAGCGCAAAAAAAGCATAGGGATGTTTTTTGTAATAATTAGTATATAAATGTGAAGAAATAAAAGCGCACGAAAAGACAACGTTCCGCCGGCAGGGACAGAACCTGCGACCTTCGAATAACGCGTCCGATGCTCTATTCGAAGGTCGCAGGTTCGGTCCCTGCCGGCGGCAAGTCATCTTTTCGTCCACTTTACTTTCTTCACATTTGAACGTGAACTTGAACTTTATGTCGCATCTGTGCATGGTACAGATAACGGGAACGCAGACAAAAAGCCACATAACGGCTTGACGAGCTCTGCGTCCCTTTTTGGCAACAAGCAGCAAACGTGCAAAAAAAAGACAAACAATACAATTCATGAAGAGGTGCATGTACAGAAAAAGTCTGTGCATAAAAACATGAGTAAAATTATATGACATGAATAAAAAATGACGTGTTTCTTGCAGCTTTCAGAAATATGAAAAAAAATAAAGAGAAAGGTAGAGATATTTAATAGCACTTGTATCTTAAACATCGCTATAATGAATATTTTTAAACATCGCTATAATGAATTTTTTTTAATAGTGGTTGCTGATAAGAACCGTTCGTACCTATACGGCAAATAACTTTAAATTTATATCCCAATTACTACAAAGAACATCCCCTATGCTTTTCTTGGCGTTATTGTCTGTTTTTCTGGGAAAGGTGTGTTGTTTTGACGAGTTTCATTAAAAATGCTAAAATTGAACTATTCTTTTTTTGCAGTCGCTGGGCACAGCGGCAATTATTATTGGACTTGCTTAAAATGAATACTTCACTATTTCCAACAGTAGTCGCGCAAAAGTAGAGAATGGGTCAATTGAGTAACTTAAAATAGTTGTGGAGTCGCTTGACGCTTCGGTGTGTGTCATTTGACCCCCCTAGGAGTGTCACCGGCAAGAGTCGTCTGACTCCCTCATATGTGGTAATGCGATCTTTCGGATAAGAGTCCTTCCACTCTTTCTAGAGAGTCAGGGTACTCTGACCCACCAAGAGTCACCGTGACTCTTTAAAGAGAGTTGTATACGTGGGAAGTTAGAACTCTCCGAAAAGAGTCACCTCTACCCTTTTTTTTTCTTAGAGTGTACAGCACGTTAGCCAGACCAGCATGTTCAAAATACACTACGGACTTTCGACATATAAAAAATGTGGTGACACTGACATTATCTGCGATTACAACACCGGCTTACTGAAACGATGTGCCCTTAAGAATACAGGTTTGTTTATGGTTACCAAACCTGTTTACAGATAAGGCTACGGAGAAGATTTATTGTACACTCGTGATCGGCCTGCAACGACACCCATCATGGCAGAATTCGTTGTGATTTCATCATCGATAAGCACTGACATATCTTGGACAAGACACGACCGATGTGATAGCTATTGAAGCTTATTCCACTGTTACAATCTGTTTCTATTGAAATTCCTCAATAAGCGCAGTGTGATTCGTTAAAATTAGGGCTCCGTGTTTTCGGATACATCCGAAAAAATCCGATAAACTCTCCTCGGTAAAATTTTTGACAGTTCAGATTTATCCGATAAACTCCGATGATAACGGCCAATATGACCCTGCTCCGTTCCTTATGCAAAGGCCATGCTCTAAGCGGTCATTGATTTATCCGCCAGTTTGGCAGATATAAACATTACCTCACACTTCAATTCTTTGTACGCTCTGATTCTTTGTACGCACCAGGCTGATGCACCTCTTGGCAGCCCATTTCGAGGCAAGAGGTCGGCGACATGAACGAGTTCAATTAATGATAAATTATATCGGAAGTACCTACATAAGGTTAATGGGAAACACATTGCGACGATAAGCTATTCGATGAAAGACACCCCCCCCCTTTCCATCACCATCGAAAAGTCGCCGGAACATTGCGGACGTCCAGTAGTGGTGGTGCTTACAACCTTCTAAGACGACGGGCTTCCTGGACTTACGACCCTCGTAGTAGACTCGCGAGTAGTCCAGCAGTGTAACGCAGTGTCAGTTGGCATGTTGACGCAAAACGCTCTCCAGCAGGTTAGAAAAGCCCTAGCCGACGTAGCTGTGTTGGGCTCCGATTCAATGCTGTGCATAATGAATCGAAAGAAGCGCACTTCCATCAATAACGGCATGTTGGTAAAGTGCCCTTGAAGAACTTGTTGATGGGCTAATTCGCACATAACTTCGAGAAAAACCTAAACGCCTGATCACCACCCTCTTTTCTTGTGCTTCTTCTTTCTGTTCGTGGTGGTGCATAGGCGTCTAGGCTTTTCTCGAGGCTAATAAAGTATGCTTGTGTGTATACAACAAGCTTTAAGGCTGTAATACGCACAAACGTAGGTGTCTTGTATTCAAGTATTTGTTCTCTATGTGTTATTGTGCTATATCTGTGCCATTTGTGGGTATATATGTTGGTGCGTTTAAACCTTATAGGCAACTAAGATACCCTTCATGTGCTCTGAGATTTTCGTGCTGAGATATTTCATTCTGAAGTATTGGGAATTATGCAACACTAAACTCCGAATGTCGGAGAATCGGGTATTTACGAGAAATAAATTCCGATAAACGCCGAATTTCCGCTAAAAAATAAACTCCGAAAAACGCTCTCCGAATTTTAAGAAAAATAGGCTCTGAAAACACGGAGCCATAGTTAAAATTGATCGGGCGACATCCGCTTCCTGACACACGATGTAAGAAGAATGATAAAAGCACCTGATCTCACGATGGTGCTTATGCGTTACCACGCGCAGTAAAAAAATTTAGGCAGCTTCGCACTAGTGGTGCCAAGCCTTAAAGGGGTCATGAAGCACCCCTTGGGCTTGTCGAAAAAACACATCCTGAGGAAAGCTGACACGGCTACGAACTGCTCTGCCAAATATTATAGTCGTGCGCGCCGCGTAAAGGCCACATGCGGAGCGCGTAGTTGCCGTTTCCCCAGGCACCCTCTTTTCAAACAGAGGTCGGTTCTCACTCTCGTCGGTGGGCGGGGCGTCTGCACGTTGACGTCGCGGATCTGCCAGTTTACGTGGCAAGAGACACAGCATGCTTATTGGCCAATAGCCGACATAAATCAAGAGCGGTGTTTTGATCAGATGCGCTTGTTCCCGTTGACATTGTGTATAATAGTTGTGGTTAAATAAACAGGCTGAAATATGGAAAAACTTCGTTGCGAGTTTTCGAAAAGATGACTCACTTCCGGTAGAAGCCAACTGTCGTCTTCTGAACTCGGTGCGCCCGCGCACGTTCGAGCGTAACTTAAATTTGGCCGCACGACCTTTTCAGTATCGCAGTTTCTTGTGCCTCGCTTGTTTCGATTAGTCTTGTACGTCATAACTGGCCTCAAACCTTACAAAACTTGTGTGTGGCGTTGAGTTCTAACGACACGGATCTCTTGGTGACTTGATCACTGCGTGCACAGATCGAGTTGCAAGCAGGTTCTTAATTAACAGACCGGAGAGCGGCCCCTCGTAAACCATGAGGGTTGGATTATAGCTCAGCGTTTTAACACTATTATTTGTTGACAGAGGATACACACGATCCTTTGACCTTTGGATAATACACCTCACGTCGAAGATCCCGAAGATGGATTCAGCGGAAAGGTACGAAATAATACAGCCAGAATTCCACTGTCAACTCACTGAGAGTACATTTGCTTCCAGTCGTCTTCAAAGAACAACCATCGGCCTGTGTTTAAGCTACATAATTTGTGGGGCGTCATGCAGGCCGAAGTGAACACCTTCGGCTCCGAATTCTTCGGTTCGTCGTGTCGTGCCGTTATAAAAATGATAAACGTGTGCCCTCTTGAGTGCTTCTCCATATATCGACAATGCTTCGCTCGCCCGAAATTCGTGGATACCAGCGTGACAAAGGTACCTTCAGTTGGCCTAACGAATCTGCATTTCATGGGCGTATGCTGTGGGGCAATTTTAGTAATTTCTGCCGCGAGCTGCACGCGTCTAGTGGCAGCAGCGTGTTCTGAGCTGTTCTAAGACCGCCTGCGTTTGGTTTGTAGGGGTCTGGGCCAGCCGCCGCGCAGAACCCCTCAGAGACGAGGACGAGACGCTGAGCACGGCCGCTCGATCTCCCCGTGCACTGAGCAACACGTCTTTATCATTCCAAGACTCGGCCGCGACTTACTGTCAACGGCACTGAGCGCGAGCCGCGAGTGTGTCCGTGTCCATCGTTCTCTTCTACCGTCGGCGCGCTCGCGGCTGCCGCTCCCTAGCATATAAAAGTTACACACGCAGACGCCACAGTTACAA
This sequence comes from Rhipicephalus sanguineus, assembly GCF_013339695.2. Classification (NCBI taxonomy): domain Eukaryota; kingdom Metazoa; phylum Arthropoda; class Arachnida; order Ixodida; family Ixodidae; genus Rhipicephalus; species Rhipicephalus sanguineus. The sequence continues at coordinate 74,102,125 of NC_051176.1, forward strand.
GCATATTGTAACGCGCCTACATTAGGTGCATTTAAAGCGCACCTACTGTCGCGAGCTGCACGCAGGGGCAACAGCGCCTTCTGAGCAGCTGAACGATAATCTATTTCCGCAGTGAGCACTTATGTGCAATTCGCGCTTCAGCGTGGCATACAGTGGTTCTCTATAACTGATATTATGTATTTAGTTGCTTTCATACTCGTAGACTACCTACTATCTTACTAAATAACCGTTATTGTTAAGCATCACCCCACCGCGTTAAAGCGAATGCCAAAAGCGTGCCCCGATGTCAAGCTAATCTAGTAACGTTGTTCAAGCACAACATCCACAAATTTACCAATGACATGTCTCCCGCCAAATAAAAAAGTTAATGCACTTGCACTTCACCCTTGTGAACGTCCATGTGTACTTGGCATTCCCCGTGCACAGATGATGCAGAACGAATTAAAAAAAATCTATTACAGTCCTCCTCAATGAAGCAGCTGTTCTCCAGAAAATAATGGTTTGCTTGAATTGCTAGTATACTATATTCACAGCAGTAGACAGGTTGGCTTGTTCACAATTCAGAAAGTTACATACATAACACAGAAACACGGGGACTATAGCAAATAGGTACGAAACTGGAAAAACTCTGTCATATGTGCACTCCCTCGTCCACCTGCACATTATGTTGAAGTTCACTTATACAACAGGCACCTTCAATTATGTTACGATTAATGAAATATCACCCAACCTATGTTAGAACACAGTGATGACTGGTTGCCTAACTGCCTGTCACCTATTTCTCTTCCACAATGTGTTCTAATGTGTAAATCATCTGTTCTACTTGTTTGGTAATAATACACAGGCCGTTACATTGAGCGAGCAGTGTTTCACCAATTTGTATTTCATGCAGAAGTTCATTGCTTCCATTTGCATGCACGACAAATAGTCATACCTCTACTGATACAAGAAACAGTGTTTGCACTATTTTATTGGAAACAAAACAGAAGCAGTGCTCATGTCATTGTAAGCATATGTATATTTCCATTTTTGTGCACAGAACCTGCATCCAATACTGAAAACATGGAACAACATATACAGTTATAGCCCAAGCAATATATATATTTCACAGCAGTAAAACAACATGAAAGTAGGGTGTAAAACCTCCTCATAATGCATATTGATATGTGCACTTCACAGTGGCAGTATCTAAGCACAATCCAAAGAAATGGGATGCACAAGGTACTTGGTGTCAGCCTACACATGAAGGCAACTAAATTAGTACAATAAGGCTAGCTTTAATTTTGAGAAATATGCAACCATGCAGAGAGGCATGTTCCAGCATTTTTATTGCATTATTTTGCACTATGGCATCAAAACATATCGCACATGATCATACAGTTGAGTTTCCTGCAGAAAAGGCTAAAATTGATTTTAGATCCACTTCCCACAATTTATAAAAGCATTCAGCAATGCCCACAAAATGACAATGCGGCCTTCATATATTGATCCACATATTTGCTCACAGATATCTGAAAACTAATGTAAATTTCTGGAATTATGCTTGGGAACTTGTCAGCGTTATCACATGACTACAATGTACAAATACTACTATTATGCATAATTAGTACATCTATGTTTACAATATATCCATGCCAGCTAGTGCCATCTGCAGTTTAAATTCCTTCATATTTAATTCCTCACTTCATCGCTTATGCATAATTACTACATTGAAAATTAAGCCCAGCAGTATGGCTTCAAGATGAACTTGAAATCAGGCAATAATGTGCCCAAAATTTAAAATTTCCTATAAATAGTGGCTGATGGCTTATGACATGGGATCCTAGTACTTGATATGCCATGAGGTTGAATAAAATTTGACCACACACTTATAGAGGCTGTAAAGCAGTCGGGACTTAAGTTCATAGTAAAAGAAAGCGGGAAAACAAAACCACAACACACGTAGAAATGAAGGGGACAGGATGACGCAGCACTAGCAACTGAAGTTTAACACTGGCTTGGCTTTTTTACACATGTTTTACTCTTTCTCCGACTGTGTGATTCTTTAATTTTGTAGTTTTTCATACTGTGTGTGTATATCTTTCTGCAGTTTGCATTAAACTTCAGTTGCTAGTAGCGCCTCCATCCTGTGCCTTTCATTCTCATTTCTCTGTGCTATGGGGTTTTTTTCCGCACTTTCTTTAACTATGAATACACAACTCGCCCAGCTGTCCATTTTAGGATAAAGTTAGCCGAATAAAGCCAGTTCCACTAAGTGTCATTTTGAACAATGCGAAATTTCCAAATGCACATGCTACTGGAAAGGTTGCACGCAGTATGATGCATAACACTCTGCATCAATCCCAGTATTTGCCCAAATGCTGTAAGATGTAAGAAATGTTCGAGATAGTGCAATGAGGCACAGGGGAGTGCTCCCACAATACACTGTCATCTACACAAGCAGTGGGCGAGCAACTCTTGCTGCTTTGCCAGAAATGTCTTCCTGAAAATGATACAAAAAAGAAGTTCATTAAGCTTTCTGTTTACATAAAAATGAATTTCTCGCTAAGGACTCACACTTAACTATATTTATTACAGACATTTTAACAAAACGTGAAACAAATGCAAAATTGTGAGGCTGCAAAGTATTTCTTTGTCAGCATTTCAAGTACACAGGGCGAAAAATACACGAAGGTAAAGAAATGCGAAACAACACCAGAAGTGTTACTGTTGTCCTGTGTACCACCATTCGGGTAGATTTCGATGTCAGTCAAGTTAGCATTATAGTGTAAAGGGGTGTGAATGTTAGTGAGGTTCACTTCGTATTTAAACACGTTGGACACTAGATTCTTGATCAACCACAGCTGCTCTGTTTAGGACTGAATATTGGGAAACTTTGGTATTGATTCATGGCAAAAATTAACAGCATACTTGTAATTAGGTCAAAAGAAGACCTGGACACAATGCCAGCGTTTTAAATGCGAAGCATTTCTTAGCGAACTTCTGCGACTTTGAGCGTATCTATCTATCTATCTATCTAGCCGCCTACGACTTTTCGCTCTCCTGGCCGTTTCGTTAATCGGATGTATACCAAAATTGGTGTGTCATAACATGGCCTTATTAGAAACATAAATGACAGGTCATATCATGAAAATCATGACACGCATGTCATGAGCAGCATGATTTACATTCCACGGCCTTTGGGCTCCCTGGCCGTTCCGTTAATCGGATGTGTACCAAAATTGGTGTGTCATAACACGGCCTTATCACGAACATAAATGACAGGTCATATCATAAAAATCATGACACGCATGTCATGAACAGCATGATTTACATTCCACGGCCTTTGGGCTCTTGTGGCCGTTCCGTTAATTTCATACATACCAAAATTGGTAAGGCGTGACAAGAGTTCATGACGAACATAATGACAGGTCCTAACATGCAAATCATGACGCGCATGTCATGTGCAGCATGATTTACTTGACATGGTCTCGGGGCGCTAGCGGCCGTTTAAATGAAGTGATACATACGAAAACTGGTATGACGAGACATTTCTGTATGACGAACATAACTGACACGTGGTAACATGAAAATCATGATATGCATGTCATGTATGACATGATTTACATGCCACGCTCATGGCGCACTCGCGGCCGTTTCGCTAGATTGATATACATCAATATTGGTACTGTGCGATGTGACTTTATGAAGAACATGAATAACAGGTGGTAGCATGAAAACCATGACATCCATGACATGTATGTCATGATTTACATGCCTCGCTCATGGTGCATTCGCGTCCGTTTCGCTTGCGTGATATACAACAAAATTGGTGTTACGCGACACGACAGTATGACGAACGTAAGTGAGCCGTGGTAGCATGAAAATCATGACATGCAAGTCATGTACGAGCTGATTTACATACCACGCTCATGATGTGCTAGCGGCAGTTTCAGTAGATTGGTATACACCAAAATTGGTATTGCGCGATGTGACTGTATGAAGAACATGAATGACAGTTGGTAAGATGAAAACCATGACATGCATGTCATGTATGTCATGACTTAATTGCCACGCTCATGATGCATTCGCGGCCGCTTCGCTAGCTCGATGTGCACCAAAATTGGTATTGCGCGAAGCGACTGTATGACGAAGATAAATGAGACGTGGTAACATGAAAATCATGACATGCATGACATGCACGACATGATTTACATGTCATGCTCATGACGCACTCGTGCCGTTTCGTTTGCTTGACATACACCAAAATTGATAATGCGCGACGCGACTGCATGACGAACGTAAATGAGAGGTGGTAACATGGAAATCATGACATGCAGGTATGTATGTCATGAATTACATGCCGCGCTCATTGTGCATTTCCGGCCGTTTCGCTAGCTTGGTATACACCAAAATTGGTATTGCGCGACGCCACTGTATGGCGAACGTAAATGAAAGGTGGTAACATGATGATCATGACATGCATGAAATGTACGACATGATTTACATGCCATGCTCATGGCGCACTCGCGTCCGTTTCGCTAGATTGATATGCACCAAAATTGGTATTGCGCGATGTGACTGTATGAAGAACATGAATGACAGGTGATAACATGAAAAACCATAATATTCATGTCATGTATGGCATGATTTACATGCTACTCATGGTGCACTCGCGGCCATTTCGCTCCTTTGATATACACCAAAATTGGTATTGCGCGATGTGACTGTATCACGAACATAAATGAGAGGTCTTAACATGCGAATCATGGTATGCATGTCATAAACGGTATGATTTACATGCCACTGTCATGGTGCGCTTCCGGCCGTTTTGTTAACGTGAGATATACTAAAATTGGTATGGCATGACACCAGTGCGTGATGAACATATAAGGTCATGCATTTATATACCAGAATATGCGTTTCATTGGCATGGTGTACACTAGATTGTGCATGCATGCGTGCATGGCAAACATGCGATATATGGTGGACTAGATGCCATGGCATGAATGATTTCATTTGGCTCAAAGACAAACAGGGTGATGTATGCAGCTCTTTGCTGGCTGCTTCGCATTACATCGATTCCCACAGTGCGTGGGATCTGCCGAATTTTTTACCTTGTCAGAAATTGTGTCAACAATGAGAATACTGTGTACAGATAACAAACACTATGGCAACATAATTCAAAACAATATAACGAGTGGGCAGAAACAAGATGAATCAATAAGGTGGTTCAACAGGTTCAACTGGCTTATATCAATGGGATTAAAATAGCCTTGCATAACAAATACATCTCCTAAAGGCTATAAACATGCATATGTAACCCTGGCAATTAGGTTCCTGTGCTGATATGTGACTAATGAAGTGGCAATACCATAAAATGCATGTTCTTCACAACACACAGTGTCACTTAGCGGATGTCTGTCACATCATATGGCCATAATTATGCTTCATCATATGGTGATAATTATGTGACGATTATGCCACATGTCAACGCGCACAAATTGACATTGAGACGGAGGATCAAGACAAGCAAATCAAGCATGAAAACAGCATAAACAGAAAACAAATGTGGCCCCAATGCACATTTCATTACATAACAGCGTGATAATAGCGGCTTTTTTTTTGCTTTCGTGTATACTCCTTGAAAGCACTCTGCTTCATTTATGCTTTATCGCAAGGAAGGAAATTATGCTGTACAAACATCTTTTTTCTAGGCGCACTCGCGCATCGAAGCATGTGCTATATTCACAGGAGTTTCTATAAACACGCATTACACATGGTCGCTATGTGAGCATAATGAATGTTGTTTCTTTCTTTTTCGATTTTTCATTGCACTTTCCACTCGACGCAATGTACAGGAGGATACTTTAAGCTGCCCGAGCGACGATAAGGACGCGCGAACAGAGGAAACGTTGCTGTCACTTACCATTGTGTTCCCGATGGTACCGCGAACGCAGCGTGCCTATTATCTGCTTGGTAATATACACAGCGGCAAGCCCGCTTGAGTCGCCGGGACAGCGTCACACCGTATTCCACCCGCAGTAAGACCCGCAGTAAGGCATATTCCACTGTCGTCAAACCACGCATTTCACGTTCCGCGGCAAAGAGCAGGCACAAAACGCGCGCACACGGCCGACATAGCTGGGCAGTTCAGAAGCGGCGTTCACAAGGCCAGGGTAATCCCATGACGGCTTTTCTTGGGCATCCCGCACGCTGCTGGGGCCAGCCTAAAACGACTCTCTTCTCGCGTTTCTTTCTTTTTTGCTTTTTCTTTCCCTTCGCGCGCATACGTCGCGACGCTTTTTCAAACCTCGCTTGTATTCCGACGCATCTGACTGTCTGATTTCGCAGTGACTATTCTGTGGTCCAGACCACAGAATAGAGTGCAGCTTTATTCTGTGCACCACGCAATAAACTTGCGCGCTGTGGGCTGTGCTGAAATGTTCTGTAGCCCAAGCAGCCCACCTCTCTTGACGACGGTTTCTGCGCACCAGACCACAGAATAGAGTCCCAATCTATTCTGTGGACCAGACCACATGGTAAACTGCAGCTGTGTTCTGTGAACTAGACCACAGCTTTATTTTGTGGACCACACCAAAGAGACTTGTTAGAGCCACCCTAGACTTGTGCTGTGGACCGTGCGCACCAGACATCGCTGTAGCCCAAACAGCCCACCTCTCTTGACGACGGGTTTCTCACACAAATTGGTAGGGTTTATTCTGTGGTCTAATTCACAGAATAAGCACTGCGCCCTCCTCTCTTTACGACAGCTTCTCTCGCGAATCGCAATATTTGCTCACAGCTTTGTGAATAAGTCCGGACCAAGGAGGCCATTTCCGGGCATAGTACGCGAGATGGAAGACGCTTATATGCGTTAAAGGTTCGAAATACGAAGGTGAAGCCCACCTTTGGCATGCTTGCTGGTCTCACATGCCAAAGCAGGTAAACTTGTCGTGAACTGAAGCAGCAAAAAGAAGGCGTATAATAACAAATGACAGCGGTTCTGAAAATTTCTGGACCTGATCAATCGAGAGCGGAACACTTAAGTCACTTTCACCACAGTACGTTTGTGTCATGCAAAAAAATTGTGCCCTAAGATCTGCACGGGAGACTCAAATTTTGAGCGATCCCCCCGATTGTGCGAACACAGCCACAGATCTCCTTAAGAACAGCGTCAACGCCACCGCGAGAAGGGATTCATAACGACAAAGGGCGACGCTACTAAAATACTCTGGCCCTGATCTCTCGCGTAAGGACACACTTCAGTCACTTTCACCGCAGTGCATTAATGTCGTGCCAAAAAAGTGCACTGCGATTGGTAAGGGGCTACTTTAGCTGTTTCTGTAAAGTTTTCAGACGTTGACGATCATACAAGTACTCGTAATTATACGGTGCGTGCAAGTGTATCTAACTAAGTGACAAAGTGTGCTGTGTCCAGTGACAACTATAGGTTCGGTTCTCGCCGATGTTACTGCGCTTTTTTTTTTTCTTGACCAGGTGTACTGCGGCGAAAGTGGCTTAAGCGTTGCGTACTCGATGGATCAAGGCCAGAAAATTTTATACACGCTGTCATTTGTTATTATTGTTTTCTTTTCGCGGTGGCGTTAGCGTTCTTTTATGCGTGATTTACGGACGCGCCCATTCAGAAGGATTGCTCAAAATTCGAGTCTCCCGTGCAAATGTTAGTGCACTTTTTCACATGACACAATCGTACTGTGGTGGAAGTGACTTTAGTGTTCCGCACGCGATAGATCAGGTTCACGAAATTTTAGAACCGCTGTCATTTGTTATCAATATACGCCTTCGTTTTGCTGCTTCCGTTCACAATAACAAGTTTATCTGCGGCTGATATCAATACTGGCATATGTCAAAACATTGGAATATTTCACGCATACGCGTCTTCAATAGCAAACGGCGAGCACATATTGAGATTCGCGAGAGAAGCTGTCGTCAAGGAAGCTCGAGCGTTGGCAAATCGAAGTCTTCATGGGGTGGGTTCAGTTTCTTCTGAGGGCATTAACAGTGCCTGTTCTGTGGACCAGACCACAGAATGAACCCTTTCAATTTGTGACAGAAAACCGTCGTCAAGAGAGGTGGGCTGCTTGGGCTACAGAACATTTCCGCACAGCCCACAGCGCGCAAGTTTATTGTGTGGACAACAGAATAAAGCTGCACTCTATTCTGTGGTCTGGACCACATAATAGTCACTGCGGTCTGATTTCCTCGCTCTCGCCCACGGGCTGGCGGACTGCAGCCGTCCGAAGGTCAAAGGGCATTTTATATCGTTTCCTCCCGTTCACAGCGGCCGCTTAAAAAGAATCGCGTCTTTCTTTTTCTTTTTGCGTCGCGTTTCCTCCGCACGGGATTTTATTCCGTTTGTTGAGCCAGGCCGCCTTGGCTAGTTCGTTATCTAAAAGCGTATACTGAGTGTACATGATGTGCCAATCGGCTGCATCGAGGGCTTGCCGGCTTTTCCTTTCAGTTTAATTTTGATTTGATGGAAAAACGACATAAGCGAAGTCACGAAGCGAAGTAACGACAGTACCAATGCGAAGTATCAATATCAATGCGACATAGGCGGAGTAACGACAGTATCAATGCAAACAGATCGCGTCAGCGCTGACAACCCAGACGCCATAGACCGCACCGCGCCACCGCGCCGCGAGAAGCAGCCGACCGGAACTATTAGTTTCCAGCAGTAGCCGTCAACACCGCCAAGTTACGTGGAAAGGAAACCACACAACATTGAAACGAGGCGACGTAAGGCACTGGGCGGGGGTCCTCGATCGGCGCTCCCTTCCTCCTCCGGAATGAAACGAGTTGAGAGGGAGTTGAGAGGGTAAATATTGCGATCGCTATATTTCCGGTCCTTCTTTAGCTTTTCGAAAAATTCTTTCGGCTATATATTTCTGGGAAGGGTCGGAATCATTCCAGGGTGTTTTTCACGCCAAGCCCGCGGAGTGGTTCATGACCCCTTTAAGGAAGTACGGAGCTGGGCGGCACTTTTATTTCGATAGCAATTATATGGACACTCTCGACAGGTTTTTGCCGTCGCCGTCATGTTCCATATGAAGTGCAAATCAATAACATCCCTCGGCGCGTCGTATGCTCATTTGGCACTGACGACTTGTTCATGTGGCGACAAAGAAAACATCATTATTAATTTTGTTTGCACGCTATGAGCCTGGTGGGCCCCTTTGCTGTGTATATAAGTGCGTGTGTATATATGGAGCGAGCTCAAGAGCACAGACTACACAATGTACCAAAGTTTTCAAGCAGGCGGAATGCGACGTTGCCCAAAAAGCGCCCAAGAAACTTAGTGTCGGCCCAACGGAGGAAACGTTGATGAGCGTTTTGAGCAAACAGCCCAACAGCCTAGTAGGAAATTTGGAGTAATGAAAGTGCAGTTATTTATCCGCTTGGTGCTTTTCTCCCATTATTATTTCTGTTTATTTAAATACGGCTTGAGTACATGTCTCAGTGATCTTAAATGAACTAAGATATATTGGAGAAAAGACTGCAGCACGCCAAATTCTCCTACATTGTACAGTACCTCGGTTGCCCCAACGGGCCTATTCTGGCCAATGCATTGGTGCACGTAAAAGTCGCACAAAGCCACTCCACTGCCGCGGATTCAGCTAGACTGATGAAAGTCGCAATGGATAACCATCTGATTCCACTAAAACGGAGTAACCGGAAAAGGAAGGCTCCTGAGAGTTGGGGCTACGAGCGTTTTTGATCTAGTAGTGAAGGAAATGTTGTGTTGGTATCTGGAATGCGGCCCGTGGAATGCATCGCTGTTGAATAATAAAGTGATGCTTGCGCCACCGTTTTATTGCGCATGCGCGAGGTTATCTTGCTGTGTATACATTCACGTCCATATCGTGAACTTGAGTTGTTTGTTTCTTTGACGCTGCCGGCACGCAGCACTGTTAGAAGGGCCATTTCTTGAAACCTTTGCCTCCATCTGCGGATCCAACAGGGCTTAACGAAAATCAATTTGCATCGCTTCACTAAAGCGCACTCTTTATTCACGTCATGCCTTTGGAACAGAGAGCACCAAAGCTCAATTTCAGTTGGGAATCTCAATGAAAACGATCCGTCATGCGGTAACGGCAACAGACCGCGCACAAAAGCCACTTTCCATGAAAGGAGCACTTATGCATGTTTAGTTTCAGATGCGCTTGCTCCACCACTGACAACGTTCAACTTTCGCAATCTCGGCCTAATATTGCGTACTTTTAGACACCCATCTTAGGCAAAAAAAAGAAAAAGTGAAAAATGCATTTGCAACAGTGAACCTGTTATACGCATTCTCAAAATCTGCGGCAGCTTGTGCCCGTAAGAGTATACAAGATTTTTTTCCAGTCTCCGTCTAACTCTTCCTTTTTCTGAATTCAGCATTACCCTTCGGACAAGCTTATCGCATATATTATGGTACACCAGCTTGAATAACTTAGAGGCGAGCGGGGATACATCTTTCGGAATACTGTTGATTTACGAACAGCGGTCGCGTCAATACTATAAAGTAAAAAAGCACAAAAGAATCAGAGACGATGCCACTCTGGAAAATACGACACGGAAGCATTACTTGGAAGACAGAGGAGAGAACGCGATGGCGCCGCACGTCAGAGCTGAATGTTTTACGGCGAAGCTGCATATTACTCGGATCCCAGAATTTCTCTGTGTTCGCCTACAGAAAAGAGTTCCACGAACTTAAGCGGAAAGATGGACATTGCACATCCAAGCATTTCAAGTAGTGCATTGCTCAAATATTCAAGACTAGGTCACTGTGATTTATAAGATCAGGTCAAACGACAGCTTCGCTTGCCAACCATATTGACAGCATGGCTTGGAACACGAATTCATTACACGGTATTGAGTATACGGAGGTGTCTGCAAATTGCTAGTAACAGCAATTTTCACAAAATCTCGATGGCGGTTACACAGCATGTACTTACATACGCTATAAGAAATACAGGATCACTTTAATATTTTTGTGAGTCGTGTAATGTCACGTATGTGACTCCCTTTAAAGAGACACGTGAACTCTATTGGATCATTAAATTCTCATGGACGAGTCGTAGGACCCTATTATGTCTCTTTAAAGAGGGTCTTATATGAGGGAAGTCAGGACTCACCGTACAGATGAACACCGTACTCTGTTTTTATTTATTTTAGTAAAGGCGATTTCCTCTAACAATCAGAGTCGTCAAAGGCAAAAAAACGACAACTTACTAATTAATTTCTTTTCTGACGCGTTTGTGATTTATTATTTAAGGCGTAAGATTGATTTATGATTTGATAAATTCGCTTTGTTTCCTTCTACTACTGTGGTTTTGTTTTGATAGATTCATGATATATGTGACACTGATTCAGCTAATTTGGCATGTAGCGGTGTGTAATTTGGTACAGAGTGCAGCCATGAGTGAACGTCAACGTCAGGGACGGAGGAAGAGTTCGCAGTTTATTATTTTACTCAGCCAAGTGGAACAGCACAATGACCATTACTTTCATTCAGCCTCCGAATTCCATGCTACACGCTGCAACTTACTTCATAGTGGAGGATAGGCGCATGAAGCTCCATGCCATTGAATGCGACAACTCTAAGTGAATAAAGAGGCAAAGAATATCTCGGAGCGCAAGCGGTCCAGGAGAATCATTTTAATGTTGTCTTTAAATGTGATGTCATATGTCCCTTGAAGGTTGCTACAGACACACACCAGAATCGCCATAGTTATAAAATTTAAAAAAATAATTAAATATGGATTGGAAGGGTGTGATGCTCACAGAAGACTGCAGGCTACAAAACGCTTAAAGACCAGCTTGCACCAGCTTAAACAGCTGGTGCAAGAAGGTTTTGGGCAGTTCACATGCCATTTTTATTGAAGTTAGTGCTAATTTAAATTTGAAGACCATGTACTGTACAATACATCAAGGAGCAATAGGTGCAGAGAGAACAACCTCTCTTTTTGTCATAGACATATTTTCGTCTTCCATTTTCCAATTTGAACTGCACCAGTATCACGCATTCTTACTGATGATTTTCCCAGTGATTTCGTAATGGCTTAAAGAAACAAACAGCCACGGCTTGTGACTCTGATGGACGTTATCGTACACCAATAAACAAACTACGCAGGGCAGAGGCAGTTCTCCTCCGCCTTACTCAAACTGGTACGCTGCTCTCACCAGCCAGGCTTCACCTTATCAACCGGGAGAGCTATTCGAGTCCCCAATGTCCAGCTTGTCCGTCTAAAGGTACAGCCGAACACCTTCTATGGTCGTTTGGTTTGGTTTGGTTTGGTTGGTTTTAATGGTGCATAAGCAACTTAGGCTATCATGCACCAAACGCATGGTATGGTTCTCTTTAAATGTCGGAATACCTCGCCGAGTCCTTGTCTAGGCAAGGGCCCCGAGGAGACCAACAGGCTAAAAAGACCTCGATCTTCTTCTCAATAGTGAGAAGCCCATCGAGGTGTCCCTGTGTATTTAGACGGCACAGGCAGTGGATTTATAGTTTGTCTAAAATGCCTACTTCTCTTAGGAAGCCAAAAACATGCGAGTTATCAACGAGCGCGTCTTCACTTAAGAGCAATGCAGGATGAAGAGGTACATGTTCTCTGTAAAATACGGTAAAATGTTTTTTTCTTAGTTCTTCCAGTTTAGTACATGACAGTAAAATGTGATTCACTGAGAGCTCACCTCCGCATCTCTCACACAGAGGTTTGTCGTCTTTTGCCAGTAAGAAATTGTGCGTGAGGTGTGTGTGTCCAATGCGTAGGCGACATAAAATTACTTCTATGAAACGCTCCTGGTGTGAGCATGATTTCCATTCTTCTATGGTGGGTTTTACAAGGTGGAGCTTATTATTTGCTTCTAACTCCCATCTAGACTGCCATTTGTTTCTGAGTTTGTGGCGGAGTGATTTTATGACGTCTTTGTAGGGGATGCTAACATTCTTGATTTCTTTATGTCGTGCTTTCGCTGCACATTCATCTGCCTGCTCATTTCCACAGATTCCTACGTGGCTCGGAACCCAGCAAAGCTTTATGTTGCGTCCTTTTCTTATAACTCTTATTATGTTGTGTAGGATTTGGCCTATTATTGGTACACTCGCGTTTCTGGGCTGAAGTGCTGTTAGTACGCTCAACGAGTCTGTGTAAATTACACTGTTCTCGATATTTTCATTTGTTATTTTTTCTAAAGCCACTGAGATTGCGTAGCTCTCTGCGGTAAAGATGGATGCGCAATGGGGTAGCCGAACTGTTTTTTCCCAATGATTGTGTATTACCGCACTTCCAACGTATCGTGTTGATTTGGAACCGTCGGTGTAAAATGCTGTGTGTTTTGCATATTTTGCCTGAAGTGCTAAGAATTCCTGTAATATATGCTCGCGGGGTGTTTGCTTTTTTTGAAATTGTGTCAGCGTGAAGTCACATACAGAGGGTAGACAGTACCAAGGTGGGAGCGCATTGGGTCTCTCTGCGATCTTAGGCAATGTGTCCTGTATATTTAACTCTCGGCACATCTCTTCAAAGCGAAGGATGAGTGGCCTCACTGTTTGGGGTTTGTTGATAAATAGCGTTCTAGATGGGCAGTGATTTACTATAGGGTGACAGAGGTGGTTCGGCATTGAACGAATCTTTTGCACATATGAGTATGTGAGCATGGTTCTTCTGTCTGCCAATGGTGGCTCATTGCTTTCTACGTACAGACTGTTTATGGGTGACGTTCTATATGCACCAGTTGAGAGGCGGAGGCCGAGATTGTGTACCGTATCCAGTCGTTTCAGATATGAGTGTCTCGCTGACCCATATACTATGCTGCCATAATCTAATGAGGATCGTACTACTGAACGGTAAACTTGTAGTAGGCTTGCCCTATCTGAACCCCAGTGTTTGCGTGAAAGGACTTTCAATATGTTCAGAGATTGGGATGTTTTTTTCTTTAGCGCATTTATGTGTGGAAGAAATGTAAGCTTCTTGTCAAAAATTACACCCAGGAACTTGTGTTCATTTTTTACTGGTAATTCGATTTGGTTTAGATGTAAGACAGGATCTGTCTGTATGCTGCGTTTGATAGAGAAAAGAATGGCCACTGTTTTTTGCGCAGAAAAGCGAAAACCGTTTCTGTCTGCCCATGTTGCCAATTTATTAATTGTTAACTGTACCTGTCTTTCGCATGTTGATGTGTTGCAGGATGTGCTAGCTATCTGGAGATCGTCAACGTAGAGTGAATACATGATTGACTTCGGTATTATTTTGCTGATTGAGTTCATTTTCACGACAAATAGCGTTGTGCTTAAAATGCATCCTTGTGGTACTCCATTTTCCTGCGTGAAATTTTTCGATAGCGTCGAGCCTAGGCGTACATGAAATGAACGGTTAGATAGGAAGTCTTTTATGCAGTTCAACATCCTACCACGGATTCCTAGCTCAGCCAGGTCCTGGAGGATTCCGAACCTCCAAGTGGTGTCGTATGCCCTTTCTAGATCGAAAAAGACGGCCAGACAGTTTTGTTTGTGTACAAACGCTTCACGGACAGTATTTTCGAGGCGTACTAGGTGGTCGGTTGTGCAGCATGCTTTTTTAAAACCACACTGATGAATGTCGAGGAGTCTGCAGGAATCTAACACGAATGACAACCTAATATTAAGAACACTTTCAAAGGACTTCGCTAGACAGCTGGTGAGAGCTATAGGTCTGTAGCTACTAGGATCTGTTGGTGGCTTTCCCGGTTTCAAAAAAGGCACGATAATGGCCTTCTTCCAGGCTTCAGGTAATTTTCCAGATATCCACACTTTGTTAAAGAATGTCAAAAGTGTTCTTGTGGCTGGTTCGGAGAGATGGGCTAGCATTTGATAGTGTATGTCATCAGGTCCGGGTGCAGTCTGCTTGCCTGCAGCGAATACAGAGTGGATTTCTTGAAAAGTAATTAAGCTGTTGTAGGGTTCGTTTGCATTGCCGCTTGTTGGAAGCCTTTGTTTTTCGGCTGTATGTTTGTGTTTCAGAAATGATTGTGTGTAATGAGATGAGCTGGAAACAGCGCAAAAGAATTCACCTAGTATATTTGCCTGTTCTTCAATACTTGTCTGTACGCCAGGGGTTGTCAGCAAGGGTACAGTGAATGGAGAAAAACTGCCGTCTATCTTTCGGATTCGTTCCCACATTTCTTTTGATGTACAGGTGCTGTTTATGGAAGATATGTATTTTTGCCACGACGATTTTTCAGCGCTGCGGCGGATGTATCTGGCTTTCGCTCTGGCCTTTTTAAAATTTACAAAGTTTTCCGGTGTTGAGTACCTGCGGAAAGTTCCCCAGGCTCTGTTTTGCTTCTTTTTTGCTTCTCTGCATTCGTATGTGTACCATGTTTTGTGGTTTTGTTTCACCAGTCCAGAGGTCTGCGGGATGGATAGGCGCGCAGCTGTAATGATACAGTTTGTGATACACTCGTTTAGTTCATCTATGTTGAGGTTGTCTGACTCTATATTTTCTAGGCTAGCCTTTTCTTGAAAGAGGGCCCAGTCGGCTAAATGTAGCTTCCAACGTCGTGGTTTTCGTTGGATGACTTCAGGTGAGGTTGTTAGGCTGATTACTATGGGTAGATGATCGCTTCCGTATGGATCATTTAGGACATCCCATTTGAAATCCGTAAAAACCGAAGGTGAACAAAAGGATAAGTCTATGCAGCTCATTCTTCTTGAGCTAGGAGAACAGTATGTTGGTTTTCCTGTGTTTAGTAGACAAAGGTTATTGCTTAATATAAAATCCTCAATTATTTGGCCTCTAGTATCAGTTTTTTCACTACCCCAAAAGCTGGAGTGCGCGTTAAAATCTCCGACTACCAGGAAGGGCTCTGGCAACTGTTCTATCAGGTGTTCTAAATCGCAGATTGTTATTTTAAGATGCGGCTCCAAGTATACGCTGCACACTGTAATCGTTTTAAATGCATGTATAATGACCGCCACGGCTTCTATTTTGTTTTAAGTTTATGTTCCCGCGCTGGAACTCCACTCCTTACTACAATAGCGACACCCCCTGAGAGCCTACTTGCCTGCTCTCGGTCGTGCCGGAATACATTGTAGTTTTTCAAGATGTTTCTATGTTTAGGACCTAAGTTCGTCTCTTGTAAACACAAGGCTACTGGTGATAGCGTGGCTAGTATGTCCTTTATGTCGCTTAGGTTATGTAGGAGTCCCCTGCAGTTCCAATGTATAAAAGCCATGTTGTATTATATGGGTAGGGTAAAAACCTAGGTTTTCCTTTCAGGCCCAGTAATCCTGGGCTTGTCTTTTTTCCGATCCAAGGAGTCCCGTCGTCCTTCTGACGTCGACGGCCCAGGACTACCTTGACTCGTGTCCATCGCATCGCCTGACGCGCTGGACGTCCGTACTGAATGTACAGATTTGTTTGCGTTTAGCCTCGCCACGTGGGGAGAGGCCTTGGGGCTCGCTGACCCTGGGGTCCGCACAGCCTGCGTTCTAGACAGTGGTGCAGCGCGAGCTGCGTCCACTTTGGGCGCTGGATGCCCTGCCCCGGCGTCACTAGGTGTGCCCTGGGCAGGCGCTGTAGGCCGCTGTGTTGCCGCGCCCTGTTGCAGCACAACGGAATAGCTTCTGCTTTCAATGAGCGAAAGACGCTTCCGCGCTTCTCTGAAGCTGATGTTTTCTTTAACTTTGAGTGTGACGATGCTTTTTTCTTGTTTCCATGTTGGGCAAGCTCGCGAGTAAGCAGGATGACTACCCTCGCAGTTCACGCAGTGGTGTGGTTCAACTTTGCAGTTTTCAGAAGTGTGTTCGTGAGAAGCGCACTTAGCACATGTGGTTTGGCCTCTGCAGCTCTGTGAGCCGTGGCCGTATCGTTGGCAGTTAAAGCAGCGTCGCGGGTTTGGTATGTATGGGCGTAGTTTGATTTTGATGTAGCCTACCTCCACAGTGTCCGGTAGTATGCTCGATGCGAATGTCAGAACGAAGTGCTTTGTTTCGATTTCCTTGTTTTCTCGTTTGATTTTTATTCTGTACACATTCGTGACGTTTTGGTCTTTCAGTCCATTTTGAAGTTCTTCTTCAGTCAAATATTTGAGGTCATCGTCAGAAATGACGCCTCTAACGGTGTTTAGTGAACGGTGCGGTGTAATGGATACTGGAATGTCTTCGAAGGCTGTGATTTTTGAAAGGTTCTCGTAGTGATGTTGGTAGAGCACTTCTAGAAGAAGGTCCCCGTTGGCTAGCTTCTTTATTTTACATCCTTGCCCTAAGGTGTCTGTTAGGGTTCTGGAGACTTTGAAGGGAGAAACCTGTCTAGCTGTTATTTCCGAATGCTCGCTGTGAATCACGTGGAATCTGGGGAACGTGCTTTTGTTGTTCGTGAAGAACTTTGCTGTTACGTCGGTGCGCGTCCTCTTCTGAGGGTGGCGATCAGGTGATGAAAGCGAAGTGGCCATCAAATTTGTATGTGTTTCAGCCGCGGTAGCAGCCGCCCACCACGGAGCCCAACGAGGGGACGGGACAGAAACTCACGAAGAAGACCTGCCCGCGCCAGCCGTATACCGCGACTATAACCAAATATGGCTAAACTCAGGGTGGTTAGCCACACAAGGTTAACCCTTGCCGCCAGGAAAAACGGAAGTAAATGGAAAAGAGGAGAGGACAGGAAAGAATAAAAGTGGGAGAGAAAGACGAAGATGAGGGAAGAGAGAGACAGGAAAAGGCGACTGCCGATTTCCCCTGGGTGGGTCAGCCCAGGGGTGCCGTCTACGTGAAGCCGGGGCCAAAGGGGTGTGTTGCCTCTGCCGGGGGGCCTTAAAGGTCCAATCACCCGGCGTCGGCTCAACCCCCAGGATCCCCTTTTCCCCGGACACGGCAATGCCACGCACGGCTAGGCGTGGGAGGGGGTCGAAACCCCCCGTTAGCTCGGGTCCGTGGTGTCGCTACACCTTCTATGGTCGTGCCCGGCGTTTGAGGCCGTGAAGGAGAGGTCCCTTCGTTACGTCGGTGCACAAAGACCTCCGACACTACGTGACTGGACCGATCCTCCTCTACACCTTGACCAACCGATGCTCAGAGATATTGGCAGTCCTCCATGGAGTTCCTCCGGGAACCAAAGGGGCCTGGACAGTACTTCGCCGAAAGGATGACAGGACCAACAGACATCAATGAAGACCATTCCCCCTCCCCAACCACCTTAATCCATATTCCCTACATTTCTGCAGCAAGTCGTAAGCCTATTAAGGCAGATATAGAGACGTATTTAAAAAACAGCGACGGCTAACGCTGTACTTGTAGTCAGTAGTGCTAGTGTACTAGTGGCGCGCGATCAGGGATTGCTTTTCCTAATGCGCATTCAGGTTCGCCTGACATGAATGGCGTAGGCCACGACGATGTCGTTATCCGCAGGGCCGGTCCACGTTTTTGTTGACGCGAATAAGGTGAGACGCTCCTATCAAACATTTTGTGTCCAAACACGTCGTCTGTCAGGAGCAGAACGCGACGAAACGTGTTCCGTCTGAGCGACCACAGGCTCCCTACGCAATCGGCTTCGCATGCCTAGAGTTACTAGGGGCTTTTAGCCTTTCCGTAGACTTCTTACCGGTGACGTTTTTATGGATTATAGGGGCAGTTTACAATGTTTGCCGAGCTGGTAGCGGCATCTTCTCGCGTTTTCACCAACTACAATACCTTAAATAATAATTTTTGTCAATTTAGTATTCTCCTGAAAACAAAATAATGAAAGTACTGTCAGTTAATGATTATCTAAGTGGCAGTGCTTTACACGAGCATATAAGTAATGTGCCTCCTGTTTGAGTGCCTCCTGTTAGGTTCTGCATCATCAGGTGTCGCTGCCAGTGTTGCCCAGCAGGTATACACTCCGTTCGGGACCTATAGAGGGCGCCTTGAAAGCCGCACGCAGCGCCACTTGCGGTGCGGCGAGCATGCAACGGTGAGAGCCTTAGCAGACAACATTGCCTCATTACTTTGACAGCTATGGCGGCGAAAGTTCCCGGGGCTGGCGCGTTAGTGCTTCGAGCTGGATTTAAAGATAGCGTAGTGGAATCGTTCTTCCGCGATGCTACCATTAAAAAAATGGGAAAACCTGCAAGAGAGCGGCCACGTTTTTGACGTGAGTGAACGGTTTGCTACGGCGTCGTCAGTACTGACGGCTAAATGCGTGCGTAAGGCGTGCGTCACATAAGATTCATAATGGTGTAATAAAAGAAAGAAGTGGCAATTTTAAGGGCTCGTTTTTTTGTTATACACAATATTAATGGAAACTAACAGACAATAATGCCAAGGAAAGTATAGGGGACGTTCTCAGTAGTAAATGTAATGTAAATGTGAAGAAAGAAAAGTGGACGAAAAGATAGCTTGCCGTGGGCAGGAACCGAACCTGCGACCTTCGAATAACGCGTCCGATGCTCTACCAACTGAGCTACCGCGGCTTTTTTTTTTTCTTTATTGTCTGAGCTACCGCGGCGGCCATCCCCCCGTCCACTTTATAGGGTATATATGTACAAGCGCGTGCAAAAGTATACGGACCATGGGATCGCGTGGCAGAATGCATCGACGCGCCATCTGCCGACGCTGCGCCTGCTGTCGAGAGCACCACTGAAGCAGCGGTGCACATGAGCGTCCCTACATATAAGATGGCCTCTCATGTCGCTATGTCTGACGTGGTTATGGCGCTCGTAGACAAAACGTCAACTGGGTGTCGCTTGCGTTGCTCCATCTAATATGCGCCGTTGTTTTACGAAGCGGCTGCGGCGGGACCGGCTCAAGCGCCGTGCGCGCGTCGCTTTTTACACCGGTCAATCAGCATAACTAAGCATCGTAGAACCTAGTGAAGCCAAGCATACACGATTAAGTTTCTCAACCCAGCTCGTCCTTGTCGCTTTAAGTCGTGTTAAGCTTAGATATGCCTAGTTAAGCCAAAGTGTAGCCGAAACTCATTAAACCTAGTTGAGCATGGTATCTCCTAATAAAGCCAAGCATGAGTAAGTTCATTTAAGCAAATTCTAATTAAGCTTTGCCCAGCTTGCCGTTTTCACGTTAGGCCAAGTTGACCTTACATGAGCGCAGTTGAGTCGAGGAAAGTGTAGCCAAATCTAATTAAGCATAGTTTATCATGGTTTCTCCCGATATAGGCAAGCATATTAAGCATAAACAAGGCAAGCCTACTTGTGACCAATTAAGCCAAGTCGAATTCCCCATGAGCCCAATGAAGCCAAGCTCAGGAGGATTACCCTTGACCAAGTTGAGACTAATTAGGATAATTAAAGCCTAATTAGTGTTAATTAGGGATCTAATTAGGCCTATATCAAACCAAGCACACCCTAGATACTCGAGTTTCACGTGGCCTATTTCCTCAACGCTAATTAACCTAATTAACCTAATTAAGCAGTGTCAAGACATGTAGAGAAGAATCTGATTAGGCATAGTTGAGCATGACACTTCCAAATGAAATCAGAGCGTAATTAGCTTTAATTAAGCACATCAAATCAATCGTGTTATTTTCAAGCAGTCGAAGCTGATTCGCTGTGAGCCCCTTGCAGCCAATTCAGTTGCCGCTTCAGTAGGGGAAACATTATTTCATTTTGCCAAGAGGGAAAATAAAGAAACGTTAGTTCAACGCGGCTTCATTTTTATCCCAAACCGATTAACAAACAGCCACCCAATGAACTTTATATATATATCCTGTCGGGCGAATCCGCAAATGATCTAAAGATAAAAAATCAAACTAACCTGATAGTCTCAGCGATCTCAAGAGACCAATGTTGCTGCAAAGTATATGTGGCTTTCTTCGCAAGCTTCCTTTGTTTTCATGTCCAGTGTGTCACTGCGGAGGGTTTCGAACGCGAAGGAAGTCCCTAATGTCGAGCTCGTATAAATGCGACAGCCAGACATTCAAAGATGGCCTTATAACACCTAAGTGTGCTCTCGCTGATTACACAGTAACATGCTCAACTATGCTTAATCACATTCTTCTATACTCACCTTGGCTTCGCCTAATTCAGTTATGCCTGTTTAACTAAATATGCCACATGAAAAAAAGTATCGCGGGTGAGCTTGGTTCGATCTCACACAACACAGGGAAACGTAATTGAACCTTGTCCTAATTAACACTACTTAGGATTAACTGAGTTTTATTAGCTTCAGCTTGGTCAGCGGTAATGCTCCTGAGCTTGGCTGCAAGGGGCTCACAGGGAATCAGCTTCGATTGCTTGAAAATAACACGATTAATTTGATGTGCTTAATTAAAGCTAATTACGCTCTGATTTAATTTGGAAGTGTCATGTTCAACTATGCCTAATCAGATTCATCTCTACATGTCTTGACACTGCTTAATTAGGGTAATTAGTTTAATTAGCGTTGAGGAAATAGGCCACGTGAAACTCGAGTATCTAGGGTGTGCTTGGTTTGATATAGGCCTAATAAAATCCCTAATTAACGCTAATTAGGCTTTAATTATCCTAATTAGTCTCAACTTGGTCAAGGGTAATCCTCCTGAGCTTGGCTTCATTGGGCTCATGGGGAATTCGACTTGGCTTAATTGCTCACAAGTAGGCTTGCCTTGTTTATGCTTAATATGCTTGCCTATATGGGGAGAAACCATGATAAACTATGCTTAATTAGATTTGGCTACACTTTCCTCGACTCAACTGCGCTCATGTAAGGTCAACTTGGCCTAACGTGAAAACGGCAACCTGGGCAAAGCTTAATTAGAATTTGCTTAAATGAACTTACTCATGCTTGGCTTTATTAGGAGATACCATGCTCAACTAGGTTTAATGAGTTTCGGCTACACTTTGGCTTAACTAGGCATATGTAAGCTTAACACGGCTTAAAGCGACAAAGACGAGCTGGGTTGAGAAACTTAATCGTGTATGCTTGGCTTCACTAGGTTCTACGATGCTTAGTTATGCTGATTGACCGGTGTAAAAAGCGACGCGCGCACGGCGCTTGAGCCGGTCCCGCCGCAGCCGCTTCGTAAAACAACGGTGCAGATTAGATGGAGCAACGCAAGCGACACCCAGTTGACGTTTTGTCAACGAGCGCCATAACGACGTCAGACAGAGCGATATGAGAGGCCATCTGATATGTAGGGACGCACATGCGCACCGCTGCTTCAGTGGTGCTCTCGACAGCAGGCGCAGCGTCGGCAGATGGCGCGTCGATGCATTCTGCCACGCGATCCCGTGGTCCGTATACTTTTGCACGCGCCTGTACATTTAAACGTGGGAGCGTCAGTCAGCGCCGCCAGTAGCCATGACGGCGAGTGTGGAACACTCTTTTTTTTCGCCAGCAGGCAGAAAAAGAGCGTTCCACACTGGTGAAGGACAAGGATTGCTATGTCGTGTCTGAAATCCGCTGTCAAGAGATCGTGTACGCATTTCGCTTTTCGCAGCTTTCATGAGCAGGTGGATCGTATAAAGAACGCAGCCTTTCCTATATCGGTAATACAAATCACCTGCCAGCGCCTCATCAAAGAGATAAAATGTATCAATGCACGCCGCCAGAACACGAATCAAAATGATAAAATGGCTGTTATGCCATACGTACACGCGCTCTCACATCGGCTTAAGAAGACAGCGCGGCGATTTGGGCTGAAGGTGGTTTTCTCTGCTAGTATCAAGCTAGGCAGACTACGTTCAATGGTCGGCAACAGGTTTGACAACGTCGGCACGCGCGGTTGCTCTATTAACCACAAAGTTAGGTTTGTGTCGTGCAGGGCCAACGTCGTGTATTGCATCCCTCTGTCCTGTGGTCGTGTCTACGTCGGCCAGACAGGCCGATATTTCAACATACGTCTAAGAGAGCATCAGTCTTCCTTGCAGGGGAGACCCCTCACGCACTTGGCCATGCCCTGCGCTGAGTGCCGGTGCGAAGCGCAATTCCCCGCGACGGAGATCTTGTTTAAACACCACGATCGCACGACACGAGAACTTGCTGAATCTTTTCATATTAACACGAGGGCATCTACGTGCGTTAGTCATCATTCTTTAGCCATATCGGAGAGGGAAGTGATGCTACTCAAGGAAAGGGCGTAGCCTGTCGGGGGGAGGGTGGTTGAAGGCGGTGTGTTTTTGTTCTGGTTTTTGCCTTTTGCCTTGCCCACAATGCGCATGCGCGGGAATTAGTCGAGCGCCAAGTTTAGATATATTTTCTGTTCAAGCGATAAAGCTTTCAGTTGTGAGTAAGCGCTTGTGGTGTTCACTTTCTTGTCTTCGTCTTTTTTTGTGCTACAGTTACACCATTATGAATCAGTACCAACTAGCTCGCCTTTCTGTTTTGCGTCACATAAGAGGCTTACTCCATAGCTATTGAGATAAGCTGTAATTCTTTCATTCTTAGAATATTATTGGTGAATGCCCACTACCCGTGTACTTGCAAAAGGCTCAGAAAATTTATAATTATCGACGGCTCCACGGCCACTCGCCATGGAAACTTCGGCGAGTGGCCGGACGTCGTGATTATTTGTTGGCGGCTTCGTGTCATGTTGATTCGCAGCCCCGAGTATTTTGCTTGAAATTGTCGCACGCAGCAACGACCTTACAGCAGCATCATCATCGCTCATCATGATCGTTTTTACCTCGCGGCTCATGCTAAGAGCTTGAGGCGCGGGCGAGAAATAAACGTGTTACGATCGAGCCCGCGCTTCGTCTTTCGCTTTAACTGATGTCGCCCCGACGACGGCACGGTCACTTCGGCCACCATCAGTCTCTCTCATTTGCTGCAACCTCTTTTGTTGTTTATACTGCTTTCCGAAACAAACATTGCGCTTCCGTCGCAACAGCGTTCGCAAAACTTCGTTTTTTTTTCGTGGATACCCTGCAGTTTTGTTACTCTGCGTCCTAGATTGATCCTAACGAGTGCGCAAAGCGCTGCCGGGCCACCTAGGCGTATTTCCGGTAATATACCACGTAACTCAGTTCGCCCTTTGTTTAATGGTTCTAACAAATCAACCCAGCAAATGACTGACCTCGCATTGCATTTCTCAAATTTGTGAATTGTAGATGGCAAGTTAATAAGGTTCATTAAAATCTTCCATCAATCTTGACCCGCATTAAAATGTCTTGCGTATATTTCTTTTCTCTCCAGCTCGATGCCACCAGGAACGTCACAAAGCTCATTACACCTGCCGAGGTGGTAGCATCCGAGTGCCGTAGGGATGCCCCAGCCGTAGTCTTTCTGCTTTAATCCTAGAATATTTCCGAAGGGCCGCGACCACCAGACATTTTCGCCCTCCACATCTAAGGGGAAGGGGATCGACTCCCAGTTAGCGCATCTCTACTTGAACAGCTGCGCTTCCGCCAGCACTAAAATCATGACTGCAGGAACAGCGCGAACGTAAAGCACGGGATGTAGAAGAAATACATACGACGACACGAGCGCTGACTATCAACTGTTTATTTCCTGCGTTTACGACATAACAGGAAATAAACAGTTGATAGTCAGCGCTCGTGTCGTCGTATGTGTTCCTTCTTCGTCCCGTACTTTACGTTCGCGCTGTTGCTACAGTCTTGATTCACCAACTTGCCCAGCAAGCTTCACTACTAAAACCAAGTCGGTCACACGAGCGTCGAGCACACCAACTGACGAAATATTGGCTGAGTGGTCGTCAAGAAACTAATCGCATATAATAATGTCAATGCTGATAGCGAGTTTTGCGGAGTCCTCACTTTTCATAGCGTCAAAGCTTACCTTCTGCAAGCACGGACCGCTTACGATACTCGTCAGGAAATATCATTGGCACTTACGACGGGGACGACACATCCTTGGACGGCACACCCCCAACGATATGTGCACTGCATATCTTCGAGTGCAGAGAGGGCTCCCAGTTTGTACCGTCATGGCTGAAATGTACTGATGCCAGCGGCACAAGAAAAACAAAACCGCAGAACGCGAGACGACAGAGGGAACCAAGCTGACTTTTTTCGTCGCACAGCCATGATCCACTTCTGCCGCTGCCCAATAAAGCACGGACGAGTGGAGAAACGGTGAAAGTCGTTCCCGCAGGGCACGACGTGTACCTGTTGGTACAACCGACGACGCAGCAGTTCATGACTGTGTCACAGAACACCTACAACTGCGTGCTTGCAGGCGCGGGAAAGTGTTCGCTTCTGCTCGGGCTCTCGCCGACTGCCTTCTCTGACGGCCGGGCGATGGCGCAACAGTCGCAGAGAACGGAGTGTATACTTCTTCAGTAAGCGGTAAAACCGTAAACGGCATGGTGTTTACGGAGAAACTCAAGTTCTATACTGTATGCACTGCCTGCGGCACGTGCTCCCCAACGGGAGGACATACAGTAACCCTACGCATGCGCTGCGTGCGACAGCACCTAGACATCATGCCGAGAAAGTAATTCTAATGCATTATAGTTGTCGTGCTATTTGAGAACGTGTCAAGCCTAAGAATAAAAAATATTTTGCCTGCGTATGAACTTTTTACTCATAGGAAGGCTAAAAATATTGTTGTGTAGTATATTGCCCCCAGACAGACAATAAACGAGGCAGGTACGTCAACTTCGGGTGAGTTCACCGCTTGCCGGTTTGCTTCTCTCTCCTCCCGTTTTCACAAATTCTGCGGGGCGGGCACATTGTGAAGATGCCGCGATCAAACGCTCTCAGTTCCGAACAAAGAATCCCGCCGCACCCCTCGAGTGAAGGAGAGTTTAAATAACGACGGGCGGGCCCTCTGGACATCCCTGTGTTGATCCGCCAGCACGTCACTGTGCAGCACCCGCTGCCAACACAACCGTAAACGACAAACGCCAAGCAGCGCCAGAGCCTGTGTTCTAAATCGAACAAACCCTTACACTTATCACCACAGACAAACCCGGCAGTCCAGATTAATTTTATTCATGCCGAACGGCTTAGGGTACGTCCGTGTCTGCAGGAACTTTATGTAACCGTCTGTGGTCTATTTAATGGTGAGCCTGAGTCCAGACGCCCTAGATACAAATTTTTCCGTATTTGGTGTCGAGGAGTCCCACTACCTAAGCAATGCCAAGATGCGCTGGTATCTTTCTGTTTCACCAGCTGTTAGAGAGTTTGCTTCGCTGAATGTCTCTGCCCGAATAACGTCACCGTACAGCAAATTGTCTTTTGACATCGCGCATGAAAATGAAACCTGATAGAGAACGCACTGCATTTAAAGTAGAGAGGAACTACATTTATTAAGAGTTATTGTTCGCCCTTTTTTCTTCAACTTGCATTATGCTACCTTTAACTTGTTAAAAAATCTCGTTCTTTGCTTTCAGGCGCTATTTTATTTTCTCCACTGCCGTGTCACAAGCGCTCTACCAAATGCTCTAGCATTTGAACCAATTATCGAACCATTCGGCTCTTCCTAACCCTAGAGCAGTCAAACCAAGAAATCTTGGGGCCCAGCGTCTTCAATGCATAATTACGAAACTATCTATTTAGAGTACTCTTGAAATCTGAAGTTGGGGAGTTCGGCCGTTTTTCACCACCTTACATAAGAAAGACCGAATAGTTTTGTGCGACAATATTTTCTTTACACTTTCTCACTTCCGAATGAAAACGGAGGCAAGCAGAAACTTCGCCGGTGTTCTATGCGTAAGTATTTTGCCACTTTCACATCAGCATCGTCCTGTGATGCTGCTGCTTTTTTTCCCTCTTCTCGCTGGCTTCGTTCTGCTTCATAAAATTATGTGACGTATGCGTGCCTCAAGTAAGCAGAATGCTTAAGCGTACTCTACGGTGGCTGTAGTTATTCCTGTTTGCGAAGTAGTCGGTAGTCCGGCTGCCGTTCAACGTTCCTACGCCGCCGCTCTTCAGTCGTGAGCGGCGCTCACCGAGGCAGCATCGCAGCATTGTGGGCACACGTCTGCTCTCCATCACACCGCTCCACAGACTTATCAATACTTGCCGTCACTCGAGCAGACGTGCTTGCTGCGTGTACACAGCCTCCGCCGGTACAAATAGTTCACAGTATTGACCTTCCTTAAGCGCTTGGCGTTTATACCAGTATGTAAGACTAAGACACCCGCCTCTGGGCGTGAGATATTAGGTTCGACAGTCACTACTACCAGCGTTTTTCGTTATTTCATTACTTCATTTACCTCGTTACGGACCTCGTTAGAAAACGCGCCGACTCTTCAGTGTACATCTGTACAACTAAAAAAAAAAACGGGAGCCCTTTCTCTATCGGAACAAAGGGGACAAGCGACGCTTAGCGTGTTCATTCCTGAGCTACTTTTTCTTTCTTCCTTCCTTTCTTTCATTCTCTCTCATTGCGCTCTGCTCCCCATAAATGTTTTCCTTCCTCCATGCCGCGAAAGTGACGGCATCGATGGATGGATGGATATAACTTCATTTAAAACAATCTATTTAAGTGTGGTTGGGCCCCCAGACTTCGGAGAGCCCGCTGACCGTCATCCCTAAACAGGCCCGGTCTGCCAGCCACATCTAGTCATCCGAGGCAGTCCCTCGAAGAGAGGCCTCCCACAAGGAAAAGGAAGGATTGGGAGTATGGTCTACCGCCCGGGGCG
The DNA here is from genome assembly GCF_013339695.2 of Rhipicephalus sanguineus. NCBI lineage: Eukaryota > Metazoa > Arthropoda > Arachnida > Ixodida > Ixodidae > Rhipicephalus > Rhipicephalus sanguineus. Next base: position 74,129,616 of record NC_051176.1, read on the forward strand.
CTTGGCAGGTGGGGCAATGTGGTTGACGGATGGTGGGGTAAAACGAACCGTCGAACGTTAATGGACCGTTGCGACAATTCATTAATGTACATCTCAGTTTATTGCACCACTGGCGAGTAGTGGGATTTGCCATGGTTATGTGGCGCATGCGTTTTTTGTCCACGTACGAATTCTTCATTTTTAGTGGACCAGTGGTGAGTTGTGGGGCTTGCCCGATTTTTGTGACCGATACCCGCCGGAGTTTTCGCGTACACCGACAGGCCCATCGCGTCAGGCAAATGCGTCAGACACACGTCCGGCAATGCTTGAGAAGGAAAAAAATTCCGGCAGATCCCACACACCCAGGGAATCGATGCTATGCAAAACAGTCGGCGAGAACCTGCCGATGCTGCGCTGTTTTGACTTTGAGGGAAGCGTTAAGGCTCATTCACATCGAAGGCGGAGCGGCCAAAGCGGAGAAGCGGACATTTAGGAAGCCTTCCTGGCTCTCGTTTGTCTCCCCCCGAATGGAGTGAAAGCAAGAAGGGCATTCTGTGAGCGAGTTATATCAGGTTAATAATACCCTTGCAGGGAGAGACAAAAGATGGACTTTCGAAAACGGCGGGACTCAGCTTTCGACGAAGGCAATGCACGTTCCTTTTCGTTTATTTTTCGCAAAAATCTATTATCGCGTTATTTTTTCTCACTTTTTTCCCTCCGCAACTTGGCGGGCTTCTTCCTTTCGATACCGGAAGGTTTAAACACGTGTTTTTGAATTTTAGACTTTGCAACACAGCACTCCAAGAAAGACTCAAGAGTGCTGCCGTAATTGACTCTGTACGGGTGGTCGGAAATTCTCAAAAGATTGCTGGACCCTATTTAAACGAAAGCTAAAGGGCTCCCACAAGTCTCGGGACAAGGAAATGATGGAAATGTGCCTGTAACCTCCAGTGGTCAACTCCGCGTCTAAGAACCAACCGCAGGCTGTCAGCGCCAATGCACGTATTTATTTCCGCGACTTATTTGTTAGCCGCTCAAAATTTTCACATGTCTAGATCTCGTGCTTACCACGGTAATGCTACTACCAAGACGCTTTCGAATATAAGCAGAAAAAGTAGTAACTCATCTTGTCTTAGTAACCGACCCCTAGTTCGAAGCACGGTTTTTACGCCTCCGCCGCGCACTGATATAATTTGACTCGCGATCCTCACGGAATCACGCGCGCAAACAGCACATACACCTTTCAAAAGCTAACTTACCAGTCGTACCATTCAAAATTAGCGACACAATGTGTCTGTTTAGTTGAAGGCGCGTAACTATTGTACGCTTCTTGTCTGAGCTTGAACATCACATTTAGCGGACAACCAAAAGAAACAAAAAACATGGCTGATCCCTCTGCCATAGGAATCAGTATAACACGAAAGTAAAACGTGTCTTCACAGACATAGTTCAGCGTTTGTTGTGCAGTGTTTCGCCCCGAGGGCGAAGGAATGAATGCTATAGCAGCAAATTGTAATGTCACGCGAAGAACGGCAAGCAGCTCGAAACTTGGAACGCGCTGCTCAAGCAGAAAGGACGCACGGAACGAACATACACAGGATATACACAGGATGAGCGCGAACTGTCACACCTGTAGCTGGTTTTTTGTGAGCAGCGCGCTCATTTCGCAAAAGCGGCCGCTGTATTGAGCGAAGTGACCTTCGTGCTCTCTAACTTCAACGCAAACTTGCGGTGAGAGAGCAAAGCGTACAAGATAAGCGCGCGCGCACGAGTGACCACGCCCTGTAGAGGCGCACGCTAATATCAACGCGTGGGGAGACTACCTTTAAAGCGGGCCCTTCTACACCCTTCGAGCCCTTCGCGCCATCTCGCTAGTTTTCATGAAAACACGCTGATGTACAACCGATCTCTGAGTACCGCCACCGGCAAATGGTGTATATAAATAGCACGCTGTTAGCATGACGAAGAACGTGCGGTCTGTGACGGAGTCGCTTCGCGCTGGGGATAGAGGGGTCGTAAGTTCGACTTCCGGTGACTGAATTTCTTCTTCTAGTTTTTTCTTTGCCACATGTTAGTCTTTATATTTTATAACGTCATATCCGTGACGGAAATGCGCCAGTGGAGCCGTGGTGGACCCCGACATAAAACACTTTCGTGTTTAAAAAAGGCGAAAGCTTGCACTCGGTCGTACAAGGCTTTAGAAATTGCGAAGCTCGCCGAGCACGGCGCCGCTCGTAATCGGCTTTCCCCCCGGTAGGCTGGAACCTGACATAGAGCTCGCACACGCGCAGCCTTTCACTCGCAGTGATCAGCAGTATCTTCTCGTCGTGTCTTGTTCTCCCTTTCCTTGTCCGCGTATTCTGGATCTGCTAGCCGCTGCGGTTGCCGTTGTCGTGCAGCGAAACGATTCCCTGCTACTTCTTCGGGAGTACGTCCGTTCATTGCGCGTCGCATGGCTGCATCTGGAGAGGCGGAAGCGCGGCTGAACTCGGGTGAGCGAGGTGTCTCTATCGCTGGGCATTGCTTAGCGATAGCAGCTTCGTGGTTGTCGCTATTGCGAATGCGCTGCTTGACATAACGTCACGAGGTTATGCCAGGTGTTCTAGCAGATGCGGCGCCGCTGGTTGCCATGGCTACGGCGCGGCTGACTGTTCGTAAAACGCGCACCTTTCAACAGCGGCTTAAGGAAGCTTCGCTATTAAAAGCTTGAATGATGCTTGAGCTTCACCTTCAAGAGTAGAACAATCTGGTGTAATCGGGTCCCAATCGCATCGCCGTCTCAATCACTAGCCTGGCTTCGCTTATCGGTGGACACTGCGCCGCAAGGAAAGGAACGTCTGTGCGCATTAACATTGGCTGTTTCCGACAACTCTAGAATATCTACTGCGAGTAGAGTTGCTAAGTGCCCACTACGGCATAGTTCTTTCATTTGCGAATTGGCGAAGTACCCATTACGCGTCCGTAAGGCAACATGTAGATCCGCGCAGCTGCACACATTTTTCATGTTGCTGCTGTTAATGATGATTCATTATGCCTTCGCGGTTTGTGAATGGTGGGCCTTTAATGTAACCAGTCGTTGCACAACGCACAATATATGATGCCTGGTGACATTCTACGCTTCTTGCAACGCAATATTGCATGCGTTAAGGAGACTCCTCGCACCACATCACATTTGCATAAGGTGTTTTTTCACAAAACAGCTGCAAGCAGTGAAGTGGCTCGGTGTTTGTCACGCAGAAGTCGCGGGTTCGATTCCCACTCGAAGATAAGATTTTTATTATTTATTTGAATCTTTTTCCAAATTTACGCTCAGAGACAATGCCGATTTTTCGCTCACAACCAACGACGCCGACACCGACACCAGAATTTCTGCAAATAGTTATTGCGCTAACATCCTTTTATTGTTTCTCAACAGCTTTCCAAGCTCGTTAGTGTTTTGTTAGGAAGGTATGGTCAGGGATCCCTCCTCATTCGTATGCTTTTTCTGTGTCTCCTCCCAGCTTACTAATTTTCCTTATTTTTTCTTCACAGTGATTTCTCGCTCACAACCGACGACGCCGACATCGACACCGGAATTTCTGCGAATAGCTATTGCGCTAACATCCTTTTATTGTTTCTCAACAGCTTTCTAAGCTTGTTAGTGTTTTGTTAGGAAGGTATGGTTAGGGATCCCTGCTCATTCGTATGCTTGTTCACGTGTCTCCTCCCATCTTATTACTTTTCCTTATTTTTTCTTCACAGTGATTTCTCGCTCACAACCAACGACGCCGACACCGACACCAGAATTTCTGCGAATAGTTATTGCGCTAACGTCCTTTTATTGTTTCTCAACAGCTTTCCAAGCCCGTTAGTGTTTTGTTAGGAAGGTATGGTTAGGGATCCCTCCTCATTCTTGGGCTTGTTCGCGAGTCCCCTCCCAGCTTACTACTTTTTCTTATTTTTTATTCACAGTGATTTCTCGCTCACAACCAACGACGCCTACACCGACACCAGAATTTCTGCGAATAGTTATTGCGCTAACGTCCTTTTATTGTTTCTCAACAGCTTTCCAAGCCCGTTAGTGTTTTGTTAGGAAGGTATGGTTAGGGCTCCCTCCTCATTCGTGTGCTTGTTCGCGTGTCTCCTCCCAGCTTACTACTTTTCCTTATTTTTTCTTCACACTGATTTCTCGCTCACAACCAAGGGCGCCGACGCCGACACCAGATTTTCTGTGAATAGTTATTGCCCTAACATCCTTTTATTGTTTCTCAACAGCTTTCCAAGCTCGTTAGTGTTTTGTTAGGAAGGTATGGTTAGGGATCCCTCCTAATTCTTGGGCATGTTCGCGTGTCTCCTCCCATCTTATTACTTTTCCTTATTTTTTTCTTCACAGTGATTTCTCGCTCACAACCAACGACGCCGACACCGACACCAGATTTTCTGCGAATAGTTATTGCGCTAACGTCCTTTTATTGTTTCTCAACATCTTTCCAAGCTCGCTAGTGTTTTGTTAGGGAGGTATGGTTAGGGATCCCTCTTCATTCTTGGGCATGTTCGCGTGTCTCCTCCCAGCTTACTACTTTTCCTTATTTTTTCTTCACACTGATTTCTCGCTCACAACCAACGGCGCCGACGCCGACACCAGATTTTCTGTGAGGAGTTATTGCGCTAACGTCCTTTTATTGTTTCTCAACATCTTTCCAAGCTCGCTAGTGTTTTGTTAGGGAGGTATGGTTAGGGATCCCTCTTCATTCTTGAGCATGTTCGCGTGTCTCCTCCCATCTTATTACTTTTCCTTTTTTTTCTTCACAGTGATTTCTCGCTCACAACCAACGACGCCGACACCGACACCAGACTTTCTGCGAATAGTTATTGCGCTAACATCCTTTTACTGTTTCTCAACAGCTTTCCAAGCTCGTTAGTGTTTTGTTAGGAAGGTACGGTTAGGGATCCCTCATCATTCTTGGGCATGTTCGCGTGTCTCCTCCCATCTTATTACTTTTCCTTTTTTTTCTTCACAGTGATTTCTCGCTCACAACCAACGACGCCGACACCGACACCAGACTTTCTGCGAATAGTTATTGCGCTAACATCCTTTTATTGTTTCTCAACATCTTTCCAAGCTCGCTAGTGTTTTGTTAGGGAGGTATGGTTAGGGATCCCTCTTCATTCTTGAGCATGTTCGCGTGTCTCCTCCCATCTTATTACTTTTCCTTTTTTTTCTTCACAGTGATTTCTCGCTCACAACCAACGACGCCGACACCGACACCAGACTTTCTGCGAATAGTTATTGCGCTAACATCCTTTTATTGTTTCTCAACAGCTTTCCAAGCTCGCTATTGTTTTGTTAGGAAGGTACGGTTAGGGATCCCTCATCATTCTTGGGCATGTTCGCGTGTCTCCTCCCATCCTATTACTTTTCCTTATTTTTTTTCACAGTGATTTCTCGCTCAGAACCAACGATGCCGACACCGGCACCAGATTTGCTGGGAAGAGTTATTGCGCTAACATCATTTTAATGTTTCTCAACAGCTTTCCAAGCTCGTTAGTGTTTTGTTAGGAAGGTATGGTCAGGGATCCCTCCTCATTCGTATGCTTTTTCTGTGTCTCCTCCCAGCTTACTAATTTTCCTTATTTTTTCTTCACAGTGATTTCTCGCTCACAACCAACGACGCCGACACCGACACCAGAATTTCTGCGAATAGTTATTGCGCTAACGTCCTTTTATTGTTTCTCAGCAGCTTTCCAAGCCCGTTAGTGTTTTGTTAGGAAGGTATGGTTAGGGATCCCTCCTCATTCTTGGGCTTGTTCGCGAGTCCCCTCCCAGCTTACTACTTTTTCTTATTTTTTATTCACAGTGATTTCTCGCTCACAACCAACGACGCCTACACCGACACCAGAATTTCTGCGAATAGTTATTGCGCTAACGTCCTTTTATTGTTTCTCAACAGCTTTCCAAGCCCGTTAGTGTTTTGTTAGGAAGGTATGGTTAGGGCTCCCTCCTCATTCGTGTGCTTGTTCGCGTGTCTCCTCCCAGCTTACTACTTTTCCTTATTTTTTCTTCACACTGATTTCTCGCTCACAACCAAGGGCACCGACGCCGACACCAGATTTTCTGTGAATAGTTATTGCCCTAACATCCTTTTATTGTTTCTCAACAGCTTTCCAAGCTCGTTAGTGTTTTGTTAGGAAGGTATGGTTAGGGATCCCTCCTAATTCTTGGGCATGTTCGCGTGTCTCCTCCCATCTTATTACTTTTCCTTATTTTTTTCTTCACAGTGATTTCTCGCTCACAACCAACGACGCCGACACCGACACCAGATTTTCTGCGAATAGTTATTGCGCTAACGTCCTTTTATTGTTTCTCAACATCTTTCCAAGCTCGCTAGTGTTTTGTTAGGGAGGTATGGTTAGGGATCCCTCTTCATTCTTGGGCATGTTCGCGTGTCTCCTCCCAGCTTACTACTTTTCCTTATTTTTTCTTCACACTGATTTCTCGCTCACAACCAACGGCGCCGACGCCGACACCAGATTTTCTGTGAGGAGTTATTGCGCTAACGTCCTTTTATTGTTTCTCAACATCTTTCCAAGCTCGCTAGTGTTTTGTTAGGGAGGTATGGTTAGGGATCCCTCTTCATTCTTGAGCATGTTCGCGTGTCTCCTCCCATCTTATTACTTTTCCTTTTTTTTCTTCACAGTGATTTCTCGCTCACAACCAACGACGCCGACACCGACACCAGACTTTCTGCGAATAGTTATTGCGCTAACATCCTTTTATTGTTTCTCAACAGCTTTCCAAGCTCGCTATTGTTTTGTTAGGAAGGTACGGTTAGGGATCCCTCATCATTCTTGGGCATGTTCGCGTGTCTCCTCCCATCCTATTACTTTTCCTTATTTTTTTTCACAGTGATTTCTCGCTCAGAACCAACGATGCCGACACCGGCACCAGATTTGCTGGGAAGAGTTATTGCGCTAACATCATTTTAATGTTTCTCAACAGCTTTCCAAGATCGTTAGTGTTTTGTTAGGAAGGTATGGTTAGGGATCCCTCCTCATTCTTGGGCTTGTTCGCGTGTCTCCTCCCATCCTATTACTTTTCCTTATTTTTTTTCACAGTGATTTCTCGCTCAGAACCAACGATGCCGACACCGGCACCAGATTTGCTGGGAAGAGTTATTGCGCTAACATCATTTTATTGTTTCTCAACAGCTTTCCAAGATCGTTAGTGTTTTGTTAGGAAGGTATGGTTAGGGATCCCTCCTCATTCTTGGGCTTGTTCGCGTGTCTCCTCCCATCCTATTACTTTTCCTTATTTTTTTTCGCAGTGATTTCTCGTTCAGAACCAACGATGCCGACACCGGCACCAGAATTTCTGCGAATAGTTATTGCGCTAACATCATTTTATTGTTTCTCAACAGCTTTCCAAGCTCGTTAGTGTTTTGTTAGGAAGGTACGGTTAGGGATCCCTCATCATTCTTGGGCATGTTCGCGTGTCTCCTCCCATCCTATTACTTTTCCTTATTTTTTTTCACAGTGATTTCTCGCTCAGAACCAACGATGCCGACACCGGCACCAGATTTGCTGGGAAGAGTTATTGCGCTAACATCATTTTAATGTTTCTCAACAGCTTTCCAAGATCGTTAGTGTTTTGTTAGGAAGGTATGGTTAGGGATCCCTCCTCATTCTTGGGCTTGTTCGCGTGTCTCCTCCCATCCTATTACTTTTCCTTATTTTTTTTCACAGTGATTTCTCGCTCAGAACCAACGATGCCGACACCGGCACCAGATTTGCTGGGAAGAGTTATTGCGCTAACATCATTTTATTGTTTCTCAACAGCTTTCCAAGATCGTTAGTGTTTTGTTAGGAAGGTATGGTTAGGGATCCCTCCTCATTCTTGGGCTTGTTCGCGTGTCTCCTCCCATCCTATTACTTTTCCTTATTTTTTTTCGCAGTGATTTCTCGTTCAGAACCAACGATGCCGACACCGGCACCAGAATTTCTGCGAATAGTTATTGCGCTAACATCATTTTATTGTTTCTCAACAGCTTTCCAAGCTCGTTAGTGTTTTGTTAGGAAGGTATGGTTAGGGATCCCTCCTCATTCTTGGGCTTGTTCGCGTGTGTCCTCCCATCTTACTACATTTCCTTATTTTTCCTTCACAGTACTGTATGCCGCAGCTATCGCGATTGAATCTCTTCTATATGTCTTCATGTTCCAGCGATGTGCTTTAAGAACCTTTCATAGGCACCAAATATTTGCCTGACCAACTTCGCCGTAAACGACGGGATAGAGTTAAATAATCCCGGAAAGCTTTGTTCCGCTCCATTGCTCGGACCTTGTTAGGAGAGCATAGAGAAAGGTTATATTGTCCAGCCTTGATTCTGCCAGAGCCTGCGCAAAAGCTGTAGAGAAACACTGTGCTTTCCTACCAGTCTATTCATGTAGACTTGGCCGGCGTATGGTGTGCGGTGCAAGGCCTCATTAACTGATGGTTGCGGAGATAGGCTGCCGCCTAACTTCGATGCGTGTCTCTAATTTTGCTTCACTGTTTTGCCTTTTCGTCTCGCGGGAGCTTTTGTTACGCTTTATAATGGTATTGCTGTAACGGTTTCGTCGCTGCGTTGACGTCACATCGCCTTCGTCTCGCACCCCTGCTGTCTTGCGCTCATGCCGTTTGCCAAAACATGGCGACCATTCTCACGGCCATTTCATTTGGTTCCCGTAGTCTTCCGAGGGTTCTTGCTTATTTTCGCAACCATGCCAGGGGGCCTTGCGTATTTGACATACATTTTAAATCCCAAGCATTTCTGAGCGAACCAAGGACACTTTGACCGTACCTATACTTCTGTGCGCTTTTGCGGCCGTCTCTTTAACTTGGTATATACCAAAATTGGCATAAAAGGACATGAGTGTATGGCAAACAATATTAGCAGGTTAGAACCTGAACAACCTGAAATGCCTGTCACGTATATCACGAAACCCTTGCAAACCCATGAAGGCAGTCACATAGCACTGCCCGTAGAATGAAGGTATGTGTCATTTGTGAATATTATTGTTAATATTATTATTATTATTATTATTATTATTATTATTATTATTATTATTATTATTATTATTATTATTATTATTATTTGCTTTTCAAATGTTAGAGCGATAGCGTTGAGGTGCCCGTGTCGCAGGAAATCCGGTGCCGGCGTCAGCGGCGTTGTCGATGAGCGAAAAATCCTCATAGACGCAAATCAAAATGGTGGTTCGAGCCAGAATCCAACCCATGCTTTTTTCGTGGCGTCCGAGAATAATCGCGTAGTATTCAAGAGCATGCTAATCAAGACCATGTTAACTAAGCCCATGATAATTAAGCCGTATCAAGCTAAGGTCGATGTAAGGCCATGCTAATTAAGACGACGCCATTGACGAGCAAGCAAGTTAAGACCAAGTTAATAAACCCTTGCTAATTAAGATCACGCCGATTAGGAGCATACTAATTAGCTCCATCTAATGAAGACCTTGTTACTTGGTCGTGACCTGATAAGGTCATGGTAATGAAAACCACACTAATTAAGACTAAGCTGCTTAATACCGTGACCTTACTAATTAAGACCTTTATTAACATGAAAATTCAGACCTAGCGGACGTGGTTTTCACTTTGAAGCAGTTGAGTAGACTGAGCAGATTGAGCTGACGTTGAGCCACGTAAAAAGCGCGAACAAGATAAGTGATCACAAGCTCCGCTAATGGCTCCAGCCTTGCACCAGTAGTACAAGCTGACTACTATTTATATGCAAAGAAGCTGCCACTTAGCGTACCCCGCATTAAACGCTTTGTAGGCACACCGGCACTATGACCATCAGGAGTTATGCTCGGGCCTTCCAAGAATCAACGAGTTTGAAGCCGAGTTCGCGTGTCCATCTGTTTGATTAACAGAGGTCCACTTCAAGGATCGGGCCCGCCCACCACGTTTGCTCTTACCGTGGCGCAGTGCTCCCGCCGTAACGTCAGCGAGCGGCACAATTCAGCTATGAGCTGCATCGCGCATACGATGGACACACGCACGAAGAACTATAGGCTATTTCATCACGCGGCCACGGTGTCTCGTATCCAAATTCACCGCGCTCGCGATGTACCCCTCACAGCCGCGTTGCCGCCATGAAGCGAGCGCACTGGTGACATTCACGGCAAGAAATCTTACTATTGTGCTAGTTTATGGAGACATTGTTTCTGCTGATTAATTACCGCAGAAGAATATTCAGAAGTATATTTTAAATAACAGTAACCTGTCCTTTTATTTATCTGTCATAGTTGATAGAAGCGAAATGAGCTGCACGAGAGTGCTCCGCGTGCGCTATTGTTGCCTTTGAGAGTGGAAATTTTCATTCAAAAGAACTTGCCTGAAAGAGGACAAACGCCCACGAATATGCCTGTGGGAGGCACGATGTTCAGTTGGGAAAGATATAGTGCGACAATCGCTCTGACGTTGTTGCACTGTTGAAGTGTTAACTGAGTGGCGGCGCTGACGCTTTGGCACGCGGTGTTCTTTTGAAGAACTCCGCCAATGCCGCACATGCGTTTCTGACGCCGTGCGCGTTCCTGTAGCCGCTTTTCTAAACGCTGCCTTAGCGCGCTCCGCGCGGTCATCCTGTCACGAGCGCCATAATGCGAGGTCGGAGCAAACTCGTGCTCACGAGAAGCTCAGGCCATCCTGCATAACACCCCAGAATGGGTCAGGGAGCAAACGGGTGTTAAAGGGCCCCTCACCAGGTTTGACAATTTTGAGCTAACGAGCGCAATGCATACACTGGGCGTTCACTATCATGTCTGCCAAAATTTGCAACGCTACGCGCCGCGGAAATGGGTCAAATTTCAAGGTGAACGCGGCTTGCCCTTCCTCTCGCGGGTGCGCGCTTTAGAGAATGAGGGGATGACGTACATGAGAAAATGGCCCTACGTAGATGGTAGTGCTGTGACGTCGCTCCTCTACGTAGACGACTGTGCTCTGACGTCACCAACAGTACCACGTGACAGTGCGATAATTATTTCACACGAAATGTGTAGTTTGTGTAATTTGTTGCTTGAATAGATTAATAAAACTTGAGAGAAATAATGACACACACAGAGGGAATGTGTGCGTCTTTTCCATCTTTTTTTCGTGAATTGCAGCAAGATGCGGGGCTAATGTGCCTCCCTTTCCCGTCCGTTCGTGTCCACGCGGTTAGCGCATCGAGCAGACGCCAGCTCTGGAAACGAAAGTGATGTTCTGGCGCGTTCGAGCACTCATTATGCTCATTTATTCTACCGCGTCCAAGTAAACGTTAATGCGGCACTGGCTCATGATACCGCCACTCTCGTGCCCGTCTCAACTTTCATGCCCGTCCCGCAGAAACAGGCAGTACACCACAGAGAACGCCGACAAAACGCCCACGGCCGCTACATAAAAAAAAAGGTAGCGGCCGTGCAACGCCGCTCGCGTGCTCGGGCTGGCTCGGGCACGTCATGCGTACGTGGCCATGCATGCGCATGACGTGTTCATGCGTATGTGTCAGGTAAAGGGGGCAGGGAAGGAATTTGCCTTGCTAAGGCTACACAGGGCGAGTGGCAAGGGTTTGAAACTCGCCTCCTCGCATCATGGTTCCGCGCCGCTACAAATTATTGTTTTTCTCAGCTCGAAATGAACCGATTTGAAAAATTCTTGCGGCATACTGCTCTTCATTCGGCACACAATAACTTCCAGCGTCTAACTAAAATTTTCTATGTGGCCTGGTGAGGGGCCCTTTAAGGGCATCTTAGGCAAAATCAAGAACAAATGGCAATGGGCAGGGCTTGTAGCCCAAAGGCACAATAACCACTAGTCGTTAATAGTAACAGACTGGGACTCAAGAGAAGGCAAGCGCTAGAGTTGGAGGCAGAAAATTAGGTGGGCAAATGAGATTAAGAATTTTGCGGAGATTACGTGGCCGCACCAAGCACAAGACCAGGTTGATTGGCGAAGCATGGCGGAGGCCTTTTTTATTCATGTACCCTAAATACCTGATGACATTACATGGGGGGGGGGGGGGTAGTAGCATACGTACCTAAAAGCAACACTAACAATAAAGTAAAAAGAGGTTTGAAAAAATAAATAACACCGTATAAATAATAAAACTCGTAGAAAAGTAATTCTAAAGACAAAACTACACTAAAAAGATAAGTGTAACACAAGAACAAACGAGGCTGAACATTGCTCTCCTAAAGAGTAGTCAAGTGACCGAGTTATACAGCAAGCAAGATAAATCACTATATAACCACATGTGCATCTCAGTTATACGAGGTCATTCAAACACCAAGATGAAGCCAAGCACCAAGTGAATTCTTCGTGGCTTTTTATACAGAAAATGTCGTTAGGAAGTTGATTCCATTGATTAACAGCAAGAAGTAACAGAGAACATAAAACAGGTTTGTTCGGGCAAATAGAGGTTCTAATTTGAATTCGTGGTCCAGACGAGCGAATATTCGATGGGCAGGTTTAATAAGTACAGACAGTTGCGAATCGTTATGGTAAAGATTGTGAAAGGGACACCGAAGGAAGAACAGTCTGCGTGACTGCAAAGACGGCAGCTTTACTGATATTTTAATTTCATATATGCTGGACGTTCGAGAGTAATTCTTTGTTATGAAACGGGCACTTTTGTTTCAAAGATACTCTATTTTATTTATGAGGTAAGCCTGGTGAGGGCTCGATATTTGGGAAGCATAGTCAAGTTTAGAGCGGACGAGTGTATTGTAAGCTAACAGTTTAGCAGCAGAATTGGCGAAATGTAAGTTACGTCTGATGAGTCCGAGTGTCTTATAAGCGTTGCTAGTGATAGTGTCAATGTGTAGGTTCCATGATAAATCACTGGCTTAGTGAACTCCCAAATATTTAAAATTGGATACATTTTCAGCTGGTTTCTCGTTCAATGCGTAGTGATTAGTTATTGGGTTTAGTTCTGTAGTAAGTGAAACGACCTTTGTTTTGTTCACGTTGACTTCCATCTGCCAGTCCTGACACCATTTACTTACCATATTAAGATCATTCTGCAAGTTATTAGCATCTCTCCTGTTAGTCACTTTTCTATATATCACGCAGTCATCGGCGAACAACCTTACCGTGGAAGTCATAAAATTAGCTATATCATAATGTAAATTAGAAATAGAATCCGCCCAAGCACAGATCCCTGAGGCACTCCCGATTTGACGTGCGCTAAAGTGGAGTGTTTGTCGTTAACTACAAAGGATTGGTACCGGTCAGTTAGGAATTCCGATACCCAATGCAGCTCTGCAGTGGGCGTAGGCAGGGCGATGATGATTATGACGGTGATGGTGATGTTGACTATCTGCTTTTGTAACAATGTAATAAGCATTACATATATACTCCTGTAACTCAGCAAGCTTTGATCAAGGGTTCTGGATCCCGTAGGGATTCACCGACGACCGCTACATATGATATCGACATTATCGCGTCCATAACGTACACTTCGCTTCGATAAAACTGTCGCCAGCGCTCCTACGTGAGTGCCCACGTTACGCCGTACCATAAGCTACCATTTAGGCGCCAGCTACACTGGCGCCTAAATGCCATGCAAGCCCACGATATGCGCACAACTACTCGGATACACAAAGATGTCGATCTGCCTCGTAATGCCTCGCTCAAAGCTCGAAAATTCGGCCTAGGCTGGTCGCTGACTGCTTTGCATGAAATAAGCATCACATGCGCATGCAATTTCGGCGTCAACGGGCTTTACTAATCGCACGGTCACGAATTTAATCATATATGTTCAAAATGTGGGTAAATTAAATTTCAACAGAAAAAATTCGGCAGATCCCACGTACCGTGGGAGTCGATGTTATGCGAAGCATGCGGCGGGTAGGTGACTGGCGTAACTTTTTTTAGTGAGCGGCACGTTACAAAATGATGCTAAAGATTTGTACAAATTTTATACGCACACATATATGTGCTGAAGAGCCGCATATGTGTTATATAGCATGTTGTTTACGGTTGGGTAACGCTGCCAATGGCAACGTCGGTATTACCAATACCAGAAGCGGTAAGGTGATATGTAGTGCTTATACGTGTCCCGAGAACACACGCACGTTTCACGAACCCGTGTGCATGTGTGGAAGAAGTTCTTGACAGTTCTTGAACAAGGGCGTCATCACCGTGATCAGTGAGCACCAGCAGCTGGTCATGACTTGTTATATTATCCGGTCGTGATCGTGGTGACGAGGGGTCCATGTGTAGTGAAGTATGTGGTATAGTAGAGCTGTTGGAATTCGTGGATGCCTCGGTCATTTCGTCGACAAATTGTCTGTCGACAGAGCCGGCGACATGTCGGAACCTGAAGCCACCCTTCGCGTTGGTGAGGTATAGGCCGTCGAGGCTGGTAGGCCTGGATAGTGCTACGTAGACCAACATCAGTGGCTGGTGTTTGTCGTATTCGTAGAGTACCTGGGCGTGTGTGGCCTACGTAGCCTAGTCCACAAAGCGGCTGTCAATCAATCTGGCATCATCCTCGGTGAGCATGAGGCCATCGCCCAGCCTCGTAAGAAATGAAGAGGAGACTGCGTCGTTCTGGCGGACGAAGTGCACTTTACGGTGCGGTGATGTGGATATCATATGTAACTTTCGTCAATGTATTCCTCTAGGGTCGAGGAATGCTTCAATATACCTTGCTCAATCATAGGTATACAAATTTAATCTTTATTAGACTGCTATAAAAGCGCAGCCAACACTGGAACTACAGACGTTAATCTGATATGACGCCTGCATCGTAGGAGTACACATCGTAGGAGTATCATGTAGTGTTTATTGCGTTCTTTTAAAATTAGACAGCCAGCACCACAACCACAATTGACGTTGCACCGATATAACGCCTGCGTATGCTGTATTTCCAAACCAGGTTATAGACCTAGCGTGGCTCAGTGGTAGAATACCTGATTGCCACGCAGAATGCTTGGGTTCGATTCCGGCTGGGATCCTAATTTTCATTCTTTCCATTCGTTGAGTCAACGCTGCCGATGTTGGTTTTCCTTAACGCTCTAGCATTTAAGTTACTAATGTCTGTTCTCGCTGTTCCTGGGTAGATATAAACTGTCAATCACCTGTGGCGCATACCCGTACACCGCGGCCTGTGGTAAACGGGTATGTGCCACACGTGTCTAGTGGAAAGGGTTTGACGACGTACGCGACAGGATTTTAATGTTATTCATGTCCTGAACCGGCAATCATATTCGTCAAATACTCTTACCCTCCCATGCAAATTTTGGTCTACACCAAGTTAAGGAGGCGATCATGAGAGCACCCAGACGTAGGCGGCTAGATAGATAGATAGATAGATACGTAGATAGAAACGCTCAAAGTGCCAGAGGTTCGCTAAGAAATGCTTCGCATTTAAAACCGTACAGTAATATTTGTTAGGCTTCAATGTCCCAAAACCACGGTATGATTATGAAGACGGCTGTAGTGGAGGGCTGCCCTAATTTCGACCACCTGGGATTTTTGAACGTGCATCTACATCTAAGCACACGGGTCTCAAGCATTTTCGCCTCCATCGAAAATGCGGCCGCCGTGGCCAGAATTAGATCCCTTGACGTGCAGGTCAGCAGTCGAGCACCATAGCGGCTAGACCACCGCGGCGGCTAAAAACCATCCACATCGCCAGATATTCGCGTTTCGATCATCGTCTTCGGCAAAGACGCAGAAACAGTGGGAACCTTTCGGGCCGTGAATTGACGATAAAGGATACTGGCAAAGGGTCTTCGCTAAGTAATTCAAAGCCTGCCTATCAATCCTTTGAAGCAACTGCACTTTGTGAATAATTAACTCGGAACAAGTTATCTGCTCTCTAAAAAAATGGCCCTCCAATTTTGCATGTACTTGAATATATACTGATAATGTACATAAAAGATGCATCTCTTGAACACGAGGCGGATGTTTTACTGAGAAAGAATAATGATAATCATACTGTAGCGCTTACAACGACAGTGTTTTAAAATTTATACTTGTATGACCGAGACAGACAACTGACAGCCATGCTCCACGGTACAAGTATAAATTGTTGCTTCAATTACGCGAATTAATGTCTAGTATGCAAAAAGCTTAGCTTCATTAACGACCAAACCGTGTTCAAGATGTTCCGGTAAGCACAAAAAGACCTTGACTTCACATGCGAACTGCAAGAAGTGGCGAATGCCCTATTTTTGTATCAATAATGTAGCCTTCAAGACGATCTCACGTGATGATCCTATAAGACCAGAGCAGAAGGAAACAAAAAAACAGTGCGCGAAGATTGACGTCACGAAATGGCTATCAAATAAGCATAGCAAGTTCATCTATGAAACATAGCTTGAGCAGCAGAAGTGAAAACGAGGGACAAGAAAAAACAGGGAAGGACGACGCTGTCCTAGTCTCTCTTCTCTTTATCCTGAAGAGGAGGAACAAAGAGAAGACTGACAAAGACAGCGACGTACTTGTCTGTCTTCTCTTTGTCCTTGCTTTTAAGTTGCGCTGCTCGAACCAATGTTAGCTATGAACGAACTAGCTCCGTTGAATACCGTTGTAATCCACGAAGCACCAATTTAGGGATACTGCCACCATAGAGCCGCTGAAAGCGTAAATAAGCAGATTTGTAAACATGGAAACACCGGGTATCGTCGTAAGGTTATGGTGCAAATTGGTTCACAGATTGTACACCAAATGAAGGGGCCAGAGAAAATTTTGCGAAAAGGAAGAATATAACAAATTTGGCCTCAGATATACAAGTCCTTTTATCAGCCGCAACGCGTCACCGCAGCTTGAAACCGCGTTAAGGTTGCAAAGTGGTTTAAGTGCATGTCTAGAAATATTGGTGCACTATCTTTCAATGGGCGGTCAATTGCACAGATAATTGGGACCTTGTTTTTGAACATGAAAACTCCGAAATATTTCGTAGTTTTACTGCACTTTTTGAGAACTTTGCAATGGAAATAGTTTTGTACATTTACAGCTATATGCTACCACCGCGTAGATTAGGACCTATTATGAGCTAATTATTGTAATCATCAAATCAAAGCGCAGTGCATTCATCGGTGTACTTTGTTTCAGTGTAGATTTAACCCGTTAGAGCTTCAAGATATTTATTTCGGAAAATGAGTTATGGTATCGTTTTATACGAAGCGGACAGACCATTTTGAAGTAGCGCCGACTTATATGAATGCTGGTGAAACTGTAGTAGTTTGGAAACAGAAACGCTGCAATTCTGTAGTGACTAGCCTTCTTGGATAATGATCCGTGGTCACCTGCACAGGAGCATAGTTGGCAGTCTTCCTTGAAAATTAGTTCACTAGATGTTTACTCACAGTGAAGTTCATATAATTTTTATAGTCATTCCAAGTAGTCCTTTAGAGTTGGCACAGAGGTGTCCATTCAAAGTACCTGCGTAGTACGTTGACTTAATAAGCAAGCTTGTTTTGCTTTCATTTCTAACTGCAAGGAGGTCACGCTTAGCGCGAGATTTAAGCTGCTGGACAACGTTAATCTTCTCAAGCTCGCAGGTAGGAACGCGGCGGTAAGCCTCAATATCCGACTTTGAAATTGGTTAACTGATCATATTTGTTGTCTTGCAGAGGACGTCCAGAATACTCGTATTTTTGTTTTCATTCTTTAAACACTCAGAATTTCAATATCTGTATTTCTAGAGAGGTGCTCTGTTTGAACGCACATCATTTGATTTTCAGAATCCCCTGCTTGTTTTTGCTCTTTGTTCGGTTTATCCCCGAAGACTTCGCTTTGATTCGCTGGCAGTGCGTCGTTCACAATTTCATCGTTAAAATGTTTCCTCAAGTCTTCACTTTCTGTGTGGGCGAACTCGATACCTTGCATGATGTTTCTGTGCCCAGTTCGCCAGTTCAACGGGAACTTCTATTGAGTTTATAGTGTCCTGCTTCAACATTTATAATTTGCCTTTAAAATCTTTTTTTTTAATTCTACGAACTCATTTGTTAGGTATTTCGACACTACACCCACAAATACAGGACAAAATGAAACTCAAGTATAAGAAATACATTTGTTTCAGAAAGAAATGCAAAATACAAATTGGCAAAGGCATGTACAGCCGTCAGCACGCTGAACCCGAACGCTCCGCTGCGTGGCCTCGACCCGCTTCGACTGACGCTAACGTCGCCAAGCGTTGGACACGGTATGTTTGCTGCAGCTAACGATATGATGGAGCGCGGGTCGATTTCACTAGTGAATTTATGTTTCACTTCTGCCTGACCGACGGGTCGAATGCACTCACTTGGCAGGTCCTTTTTCGACACGCATCACTCGGGGCTGCGTTCTGACGCGCGCGCATGAAATCCCTCGCTGTATGCTTATCTCGGCAATGAACCATTGCGTGCGACAGCTCAGGTGCTGAGATAAGCAATACGGCAACGAACTCAAAGTGGTTGTAATGCTTGTTCGCTCATTGCAGATGCTGTGCGGTGATGTGGAATCGAACGCCGGGCCGAACATAGAGGAGCTGCTGCGTCAAATTCTGGATGGCGAAAAAGCCATGCAAGCAAGGCTTGACGCTGTTAAATCCAAGGTATAAAATTCGACAGCAGCATTCACAGGACTCTCAAGCAAAATTTCCACCCTTGAGGCAACCATTAAGACCACGGAAAGGAAACTGACCGACCTCGAATATAGGAGCACACGCAATAATATTCTCGCGTTCCGTTTCCCGGAACGTCCTGATGAAATATTCCAATCACTAACAAATACGGTAGTTTATGAAACATTTGAAAATATACTCGGTGTGAAGGTGCCAGCAGTCAAAAGAATTTACCGATTAGGGCAGAAGTGTCGTAACAAAAGAGACCTGTAGTGCTGAGGCTAATTCACTATCACGATAAAATTAATCTGCTCAAAAACTGTTCTAAACAGAAGAGGAAGTACATCTCCATTGCAGAAGACTTTTCGGCCGAGACTAGGCAGACCAGAAAGCACTTATGGGAAAGCACGGCAAATATTAGGAAAAGCGGCAAGAAAGTGAAACTTGCACACGACAGAGCCATCTTAAATGGAGATATGTATCACTGCGATGCTGATGAGATCAAACGAATTCCCGCTTTAGCAACCAACAAAAAATCTAGGAAGAAGCAGTGAACTTCTTCGAACACTTAAAAATACTTCCGTTGCATTAATCTAAATGCTAGCAGCATTGTAAACAAGGTTTGCGACTTCAAAAGTACAGGAAGGGGAGGAGGGATACAGGAACGACCGAGATTCCCGGGGAGGCGGTGCTGCTCCGTTATTTCGGTAATGTTTGCATGTTCAAAGTTTATCTGATATAGCAGGCACTGAATGCGTCATCGCGAAAGTCCTTTTGAAGACAGCAATCGTGTAATCGCCGGTTGTTCCGCCCACCAAACTGTGACATATTTTTGACAATTTGAATGAATTTTTGTGTACAACTCGCATAATTGGAAGAATATTTTTCTTGCGGGTGATTTCAACGTCCCGTCAGCGGACTGGTTAACTGATTTCCTTAGGGCTCTATGCGCGTTAGCAAAACCTTTAAGTGATATCGTCATTTTAACACGGAAATGTTTTATGCCGGGACTCCACCAAATACATCCGTTACGGATATGACGTTGATGAAATGGACGCCAACGATTGAGAAAGAAAAAAAACCAATGCACAAATCCAGCACTAGGAATCGAACCCACGACCCTGCGGCCGCGACGGTAAGGGCCCAATGTTCAAGTGACTAAGCTACCTTTGCACATGTTAGACACTGCACGAACGCGCCTTATATCTTTCACACATTCTCTCTCGCACGGTGCACTCTCTTGGCGGTGTAGGTAGGCGGGGATGGATGGATGGATGGATGGATGGATGGACGGACGGACGGACGGACGGACGGACGGACGGACGGACGGACGGACGGACGGACGGATGGACGGACGGATGGACGGACGGACGGACGGACGGACGGATGGACGGACGGATGACGGACGGACGGACGGACGGACGGACGGACGGACGGACGGACGGACGGACGGACGGACGGATGGATGGATGGACGGATGGACGGATGGATGGATGGACGGATGGATGGACGGACGGACGGACGGACGGACGGACGGATGCTATGAGCGTCCCCTTTAAAACAGGGCGGTGACATGTCTGCCACCAGGCTCGAAGAAAAAAAAACTTCCTTGTTTCACGTTGGCCTAATACCATATCTACATTGAATAAATTATGTTATTATACCAAAAAATATAAATTCACGGTCCATCTCTCTGCCTCTTAAGGCTGAACGGCCTTATTTTTCCCCCATTATTTATTTTTGTTATTTATCTCTACTTTTCTGCCACCAATACTCTAACCGTCTCTTACTTATTTCTATCCCGGACGTGTTCAGCTTTCCATTGTTGTCCCTAAAACCCAAGGCTTCATGTAGACTCTTGGCCACACGTATACTTGGGTGAATATCGCCACATTCAATCAGTTCATGTTCCATCCTTTCCTTAGTTCTCCCGCAGCATGTACATTGTTCTTCTTTGTTACTGAATCTCGCTTTATAACTACGCGTTCTAAGGCAGCCCGACCTTGCTTCAAACAGTAAAGCGCTTCCCCTTGAATTATCATAAAACCTTTCCCTCCTTATTTCGTTTTTTCCCTTTCGGTAGTTACTCAGAGCCGCCTTCTTTTCCATCGCTGCCATCCAATAAGTCCTCTCCGCCTCTCTGACCTTCCGCTTAATGCTCCTTGTTGCCATATCGCCCGCACTGCTAGCCGTATATTTACTGGTGAGCCTCCTAGTTCTTTTTCTCCACTGCGTGTCAACGCTTTTTCTATACAAATACCTGAAAACCTTCTCTGCCCATCTACTCTTCTTCATTTTCCTCAGCCTCTCTTCGAATCTCATTTTGCCCTGAGCTTCCCTCACTTCAAAGCCTGTCCATCCCATATCACCCTTTACAGCCTCATTTGTCGTCTTCCCGTGAGCACCCAACGCGTCCACCGTCCTTTGATTTACATCCATTCCTGATTTTACCTCTGACTTTCTACACACCACTTAGTTCCCAAATGTAAGCCCCGGGACCATCACACCCTTCCGCAGCCCTCGAAGCACCTCGTACCTATTTTATCCCCATAAAGCTCTGTGCTTCATAATTGCAGCATTCCTCTTTCCCTTTGCTACTGATGCTTTCTCTTGTACCTCCATATATCTATCCCTTCATTTACCCATACTCCGAGGTACTGTATGAAGACCGAATGGTCTTCGTGATCATTGACCATGTATGAAGACCGAATGGTCTTCGTGATCATTGAATACCATCAATCCACATTTTGTTGCACTAAATCCTAGTCCTAGAGCCTCACATTCCCTTCCGCATATATCTGCCAGTCGCTGTATATCATCTTGTCTGTCCGCAAATAAGACAATATCATCAGCATAAAATAGACCTGGAAGCTTCTGCTCAACCATCGTACCGACCTGTTTGTGTGACAAATGAAATCCAATGTTGCTACCTTCTAGCGTTTTTTCCATCCTCACCATGTACAGCATGAATAACAGCGGGGACAAAGGACATCCCTGTCTCAGCCCCTTGCTCATTTCAACGCTGTCCTTGCTACTTATTCCTTCCCATTCTATACAAACTGTATTTTCTCGGTATATTTCCCTCAAAAGCTGTATACAGTCGTCACCTATGCCCACTTCTTTAATATATCCCACAAAATTTCCTGATTAACGTTGTCATACGCCCCGGTAATATCTAGATAAGCAACGTATAAGAGCCTGTTTTCTATTTTCGATATTTCTATACACTGGGTAAGAACAAACAGATTATCGTCTAACCGCCTGTAGATTCGAAATCCATTCTGAAGTTCTCCCAAAATATCATTTTTTTCTACCCACGCTTCTATTTTTAATTTTACTGCCTGCATCGCCAACCTGTATAGCACCGATGTAATGGTTAGCGGTCTATAAGAGCGAATGTTATCCTTTTCTCCCCTGTTTTTATAGATTAAGTTCATTCTACTTTTTTGCCAACTGTCTGGTATTTCCCTCTCCTGTAAGCACTTTTCTACGGCTTTCAGCAGTGCTTCTTTAGTTTTATGTCCGAGTTCGTTAATGAGGCTGACGGGAACCCCATCTAAGCCCGGAGTAGTGCGCTTAGGAATTTTTCCTTCGTCCTTCTTCCAACTGAAATTCTCTAGTACTACATCTTCTTCGGTTGGACTCCTTTGCGTAATTTTACTCACCGGGGGAATCCCCTGGGCTACCGTTTTAAACGAATCGTCTGTTATCTTTCGGATGTAACCTAGCGCTTCATACCCTTCCAATTGATTTCCTCCTTCATCTACCATATGTTGTTGCATTGTGACAGACTTCCTCCCCAGCGCTTTTAGGTGGCTCCAAAATATCCTAGGCGCGGCCTTCTTCTTTTCGCGAATTTCTGTCATCCAGCGTTCACTTTCACCTTTAATTTTTGCCTCGACTAATTTCTGCACAATGGATTTTTTCTCTAAATATATTTCCCATATTTGGTTGACTTCGTCCTGTGGCCGCTTCTCCTTTTTTGCCTGTCTGTGCTCCCGTGATGCCTCACGTCGCTTCTCGATCGCCTCCCGGATTTCTTTGTTCCACCAACTTTTTGGCTTTCTCTTTCCTTTCCAACAAATAGTTTTATTCTCTTTTTCCATTTCTTTCGTGATTACATGTAGCAGCTCACTATACTTCCAGTCTTTGCCTGGTAGTTCGTCTACTTTTTCCTCGACTCTCGGCTATATTTGTTATTTGTTTGTCATTTAGATACAAGCTGCCAAACTTTGATTCTATGTTTTTATTTTTAGTTTTATATCCCATTTGTAATATTATGCGTTTATGATCACTACCCAAGCTGTTAATGCCTTCC
The DNA here is from genome assembly GCF_013339695.2 of Rhipicephalus sanguineus. Classification (NCBI taxonomy): domain Eukaryota; kingdom Metazoa; phylum Arthropoda; class Arachnida; order Ixodida; family Ixodidae; genus Rhipicephalus; species Rhipicephalus sanguineus. The sequence goes on from NC_051176.1 coordinate 74,152,479, forward strand.
TCGTCTATTCTCATCTCTCTAAGTTTCTCATATATCCCTTCTGTCATGAGACAATAATCAATGCTCGATTGCCTGTTTCCGACTTCCCACGTGATCTGCCCCTCACACTTAGGCCCAGCGTTAACTACCTCAAGACTATGTTGCGCGCAGAGATCTAGCAATAACTTGCGATTGGTGTCTGACTATCCGTCAAGGTCATGAATGTGAGCGTTCATGTCCCCTAGAAGGATTATTTCGGCATCATGACCAAATTCTTTAATATCGGTGCTTATGCATTTCACTATCTCCAGATTCTTTTCTCTGCGGTTATTCCCCGTCCACAAGTAAGCTACAGCTAGCCACGTTTTCTTTCCACCTACTGTGCCCGAAACCCACATGTGCTCTGAACACGTTTGTTTCACTCTATCCAATTTTGTTCTGCTATGAATTAGCATTCCAACACCCCCACCTCTCCTTTCTGATGTGATCCTGTTACATCCTTCCCAAATATAATAGTCAATATGTGGTGGCTCTTCCAAGTCTCTAAGGTGTGTTTCTGTAACCGCATAAACACCTATCTGTTCCTTGTTTAACTGCTCCTCAATCTCTAACTATTTTGCCTTTTTTCTGCCACCCTGCAGGTTTATGTAAGTAATTGCAACACGCGCCTTCTCCCTTCTTTTACCTTTTCTCCGGTTTTTCGCTATACTGCCTGTCAAAGAGTCCCCCTGGTTGTTTTCCTCATTAGAAACTACCCTGGGCACCGAAGGGCCCGCGTGCCCCCCAAAAAAGCTACTGCGCGTCCTGCCAGTCGCCAGCCCACCTCATGACCAAGCCTCTTATCGAAGTGAATTCTGTCTCTTTGGAAACCGCCCCACCTGTGCATCTCCCTGTTTATATTCACTACTTCGAAGCCCTTCTCTCGACTAATTCGTCATATCTCTTTGTTTGCGTCGACAACCTCTCTTTGCAAGTTGATATTTCTCACTGGTACTTCCGGTATTGTGCATACCACTATCTGCACCTGAGGGGAAATGGCGTGCATGTCATCGACCCCTTTGTGGTCGATGACATGCATGAACTAGCGACCAATGTGGTTGCTAGTTCGGCTGATTCTTCATTCAAGACGTCGTTGAGACCTCCCGCGATTATCACGAGGTTACGTCCATTAGCCTTAATTGCGAGTTTTGCGCTAGCTTGTCTCATCACTGCTTTCAGCCCATGTCCCGGGAACTTCCCTATTAAAACTCGTTTGTCGCCTCTCACCCTTTCTTTGACTGCTTCTGCGCATCTAACTAAATTCGAGTCCCCGGCGATTATCACGTGCTCCGACTTTTCTGCTGGACTGTCCCGCACCTGGCCACTGCCTCGGTTACTAGTGCGTGCCACTGCTGTTTTGTCCCCTCCCCTTCCCAAAACTACTTCGCGGAAACTGGGTCCTGTGGCCCTTGCACCTGTCTTTTCCAAACCTGTTTCCCCCTTCGCGTCTACCACTGTGGGGGACGATGCCCCGCTGTTCCCGCTGTCGCTTGCTTCCTTGTTCACCATGACTACCTTTGCTAACCCCTCCTCCGCTGACTTAAGCCTTTCCCCCACAGCCATCGTTTTTTCCCGCTCTGTCGCCAACGCATTCTCCAGCTCGGCGATTCTTACCATGAGCTCATTCTGGGCAGCCATCATTATTTCCATTTTCACCTCTAACTCGCATATCTTACACTTGGCGTCAGCTCCCTCTGTCTTCTCATCCAAACAAACCTCTATTTTCCATCCCATTCCGCACCCTGAACACTTTACGGTCTTTTTGACCATGGCTAGATCGTTCACACGGCGGATTAGATACACTTAAAGTCAAATGGCATCACAAAACTCCGCAAGTATGCTATACTTCAAAGCACATGTGTGCCTTTCAGCCACGCGGTGGCCGAACAAACAAATAAAAAAAACCCAGGCGACTGTCACACAGAAAACAGTACAAAATTGTAAGCCCTATTAAGCTTCAATCTAGTGGCTTATGTACTCATATAACTGAAAAAACAAGCTCGAATCATGCAAAAAAAAAACTTATCTGACGCTGTCATTCCGGAACCCACAAAAAACACGTCCGTCCGCTAGCAGAACCCTGGCAGAACCCTGGCGGAGCGGAGCGGTGCCGCCGTCTGTGGGAGGGGAAAAGAACTAATGCGTCACGATCGACACTTACTAGCGCTTACTCCGAGATTGCGCGCGATATTGGAGGTCATGGTTATAGCATCTCGATACCAGTGAGGGACACTGGCCGCGCTGGCGTCACCGAAGCACCCTAGACGCACTTACGTTCTTTGCATTTCGCTTCGTGTTAGCGTGCGCCGGCTCATCGGAGTAGTGCACCGTCCACATGCACCAATGGGATTTCTCCGTCGCCGACTGATTCGATTGCGACAACACCGACTAACAAAACTCCTGCAATACGCGTTGCAGAAAGGACACGATTTCGACGGGCAAATGTCGTGCCTTGGTGGAGCGACACAGACGGCAGCGGGACGCGCGCGTTTCCGGCTCAAGCTACGAACCTCTGCCTCCCGTGTTGCTGGAGCGCAGAGTGGTAGTGTATGCATGAGCACAGGCGTCGGTGACCAAAAGCGCACACCGTGCCGTTTCTCTCCTAATTGATGACGTTTCGAAGAAGCGTTGACCATGGAGTACCAACTAGCTCGAACCCACACCTTGTTAAGTTTCGAAGAAGTGCATGTCGGGTACCAGTGTTGATAATGAGCTTGTTGATGTAATCTTTACGCAGAATTCATGATTCGCTGTGTCCAAATATATGTTCACAACTTCAGCTACCACAACGGTTTCACCATGATCATGGGCGTTAGTCGTCACGATGAAGACATGTCACTAGGCGTCAATATGTGGGCATCCACGCCAAACGGTGATATAGCTGCCAAACACGAATAGACATTGTAGAAGCTCTGATATATCACTACACAATAAGCACTACTTCTGTGTAGACAAGTTTCACTTTCCTGTTATTCCTATGACGGCGCGATCAGCCATGTCTTTTCATGGGCTCGCAACCAAGTGGCACGCGAAACCCATTAGATCTTTTCTTGGTAAACGACCACGTCCTCAGGCGTAGCCCGAGTGTTAATATATTTGAGGGAATTTCAGATCACAGAATGATATGTCATGTTAGCGTTAAACGTCAGAATAAAATCCTCTAAAAGCCAGTACATAACTCCTGTCTTCTGACATGCTAGCGATGTTGACATACTTCATGCCTTAGAAAATGATTTTCAAAATTCGTATGTTCTTCGGAATCGCATGATGTGTCTGTTGATAGCTTAAGGTCCTTCTTTCAAGAACTTGTTCCCAACTGTACTGACACTTCGCGTCGAAAAGCGAAAAGTTGTGTACTTGAGACGAATCCATAGGTGACAAGAGGCCTCGCGCGTATTGTGCGAAAATTAAAAAAAAGTTAGAAAGCAACGTAAAGCACGGTCGTCGGACGCTAGCTCCGATAAGCTAACTAACCTACGCCGACAGCTTAAAAATGGTATTTCGGAAGGTAAAAATTACTCTCAAAATGTTTCATTGAAAAATTTTCCTGTGTCATGCCCGGATAAGGTATGGCGATATCTATCGCCAAAGCAGAAGCACGTGCTGGACACATGTGTTGATGGTACCATAATGGCTGATATACTGAGAATTGCACATGCTCTGAACAAGTACTTTTGCTCCGTGGCAAGACACCGCGCATAGCTATTGTAGATGATATTCCACCTATAAGCTCTCTTCACGTAACTCAAGCAGGAGTACTGTCCTTTCTTTTTGACCTTCGCATAAAGAACTCGCGAGGCATCGACCAAATACCTAACGCCTTCCTCGGGAGATACGCGGAATGTTGCGCCAAACAACTTTGCATTATTTTTAATAAATCACTTTCATGAGCAGATATAACACGTGATTGGAGGCATGAAACAACTATTCCTGTCCCTAAATCAGAAAACCTCTCACTGCTATCCTCTTGCCGTACTATTTGCCTACCTATTACCTCATCAAAACTGATGGAACACATTATATTTACGCATATTTCAGTCTTCATTGAAAATAATGGCCTCTGCGACGCACTAGAATACAGGCTTCCGCGGCGGAAAGTCACCGTAACACAACTGTTGGAAACTGTACATTAAATCGAGGCAGCACTGTACAGCAAAGGCCAGATTGACATGACATTCTTAGGTTTTGAAAAGGCCACCGAAATTCCCACGAACTTTTAAAAGATATTGTCAAAAACGACCAGCTACGTACTTCAATGGATAGATGCGTATCTAACAGACAGGAGACAGAGAGTCGTTGTTAGTAACACAAAATTGGTCTCATCCAGTATGCAATCTGGAATCCCACAAAGGTCTGTCTTGGAAGCACGTTTTTTTTCTGCTTTTTAATAATGATATAGTGAACGATATGTCAGTTAAAATTCGGCTGTTGGCACATGACTGCCTACTCTTTCACGATATCAACAGCGAAGCAGACCAGGCTATTATGAATTCATCTTTATCTGTTATAGCAACATTATGCTCAGAATCGCAAATGATTATTCACCTAAAACAGCATCTGGTATCAAAACACGCGAAAAGAAGCTGCTACCTCCTGTATACAACATTAATGGTCATAATTAATCGTCTTTTACCAAATACAAATACCATGGTTTAGTGATCATGTCGGACCTTAGGCGGAATAAGCATGTGGCTCACATTAAAAGAAAGGCCATGACGAAACTGGGATATCTGAGAAGAACCTTGGCTCAATATGCGAGTAATATAAAATTGGTAGCATACCAGACTTTATTAAGAACGTTAATGACTGAATATGCGAGTAATATAAAATTGGTAGCATACAAGGCTTTAATAAGACCGTTATTAGAATACTCTTCTCCTGCCTGGAGCCTTTACACACAATCATACATAACAATATCGAAAACGTACAGCGAAAATTAATCAGATTTATTTTTAATTTCTATCGTCGACACACATCAGATAGCGCTCTTTTACAGGACGCAAACCACGAAACTCTAGAGGTACGGCACCATGGAGAGAGGCTCAAAATGTTATATCTAATTTATCGCGAACAGGTAAACCATAGAGGGGGAATTGCATACTATACAGTGTAAATGGCGCCCAACACGTTCATCTCATTAGTTCGAGTTAATGGAATATTCGTGCCGAACCAACTTATTCAAGCAGTCGTTTTTTCTCCGTACCATCCATAAATGAAACGCATTGCCTCAAAATGTACTGCATAGCCCAACCATATCATCATTCGTGCACGCTCTCGCTATTCTATGACCTGAGGTGTTTCCCGTGCCGTTCATCGCTATCCAGATAGTGCATAATATAGATAAGAAAAAAAAAACGCACCCTCCGTTTAACTGCCTGAGCAGACCATAGTGTGAACGTGCGCTCTATTGCACAAAAATGTTAACATAGGTGTCACACAAGTCTCACTTTTGCGTCTGCTTTGATTTGTACTCTGTATTATTATGACTGGCACCTGCGCCGAAGGGGTAGCGGCGTCTCCTGTTCTTCGAACGAGGCGTCGAAGGGCTGCTTGCCTGCCGACAGCCCTTCAAGTCCTCCCGAGACGAGAAATGAGGCGCCATGCAGCCCGACACCGCAGGGAGATACCAGACGACCATAATGGTTTCCGGCCGCCACATCTCCCTTGAGGAGACGAACGGCGTCAACACGGATGACAACTAATCTCACTAATGGAGCGGTCAGGTGCTTCGGAACGGCGGACCTTTCGAAGCGCCCAGTTGTGAGCCTGTGACCCATCACCCTGCGGCCTTCACATGTCAAGAACGGATCCCCTTGGTGCCACAAGGGGAGAGTGCGGTAAATACGCCCTCGTCGAGGACGTTGACCTGGGCGGGTGTGGGCAGCACCCCTATTAGTGCTCTGTGTGACGTGATTGGATCGTCTGTATTTGGAGCAATTACCCCATCTAGGGAACTGGGGAAAGAAACCCTTTATTATGAGCCCCCGCGGGCACGCTCGACACGAAATGTTCGTCATGACAAGATGTTCGTCATGTAACACGAAATGCTCGTCATGTAGCACGAAATGGTCGCCATGTAAACACTCTAAATAAACCACGTTAAGTTTCCCTTTAGTCTCTTCATGCTGCCTCTGTATCTTTCTCTCGAGTATCCGGGGCCTGCAAAGGCCGGTCGCAACAACATGGTACTGTACTGCCAAAATGTATTACTGCATCAACGGCATAAATTGTATATGCAGACAACATCACTCCTATATCTTTGAGTAAACACCTAAACAACCTTACAGCAATCCTTAGGTGTATAACAGCTGCATCTTGCTACTACTTACTTAGTGGGCAGAAACCTGGAGGTTTACAAGGATTCAGCTTCAACTGAGGACGAAGCAGCGAGCCATGGAATGAAAAATGACAGGTGTAACCTTGAGGGACAAGAAGAGAGCAGGGTGGGTCAGGGAGAGAACACGTGTTAAGGACAGCTTAGTCGAAATCAAGAAGAAGAAATGGGCGTGCAGCAAGAAAGCAAGATAACCACTGGTCATTAGGAGCAACAGATTGGAAGCCAAGAGAAGGCAAGCAAGCGAGGGGGAAGCACAAATTTAGGTGGAGAGATGGTATTAATAAGTTTCTGGGGATAAAATGGACGCAGAAAGCAGAGGACCGGGTTGATTAAAGAAACATTGAAGACCCATTAGCCCTGCAATGGGTGTAGTCAGGCTGATGATGACAGCAAGCCTTAATTCTGATCTTGTGAACGTCTGTACATGCTGGGCTGAAGATAAACATTTCATCCATCCTTCGAAAACAAAGTTCTTAACATTTAATTCTGGATCACCTTCGTTACCCTCATCATGTACAGACATCACCGATTCTTATTCTTGCTTAGAGTAACCGATGCTCCATATCACTAACTTAAACCATGAGTTCAACACACCTAATCTCACTAGTCTAATCCCGCTTTCTGTTTACAAATTTGCTTATCGAGAAGTAAGACCGTAATCTTCTAAAATTTCTTATCATGCGAGACCTTACTCATTCAAATATTACATGTTTTCCCCTAAATAACGTTTTTTTTTTACTTTCCAAACCTTAATCGAACTGTAACTCTCAAACAATAGGTGAGTGCTGGGCTGTATCGAAGTTACATCTATCTGAAATAGTATCTTCAACACTCGTTGTGTATCTGGTGTATGTATCCCGATACGTCTCGCAAAACGTATGCGTCTCTGTTTCTAATAAATGAAATAATGTATGGTGTGTCTTAGATACAAGATGCTGTTATGACAACATAAACCATGCAAAATAATAAACTTTGGCTGAACTTCGCTTTTCATGCTGACAGTGCTGCCACTAAGGCGCCTGTATAAAAGTAAAAGCAGGGATAGCGAAGGCAGGCGCAGAGTCGGGTGGCGGCGCTCGCGGCATTTCGTCAAAAACAAGTGCGCGAATGTATACGCCCAGCAGGCCTTTTGTTTTCTTTATTTTTTTTTTCTCTGTTTGTGTGAGTGCCATGACACTTGCTCGTATGCACTTTACCGCGCGTGCGCCGTCTTTGGCGCAAATTTGGATGCCGCTGTAGTGTCGTTATTGAGATCTCTCTTGTGGTGTGCCTCGTTGCAAGGTCTCAATAAGACAAGAATGGTGTTCCATTGGCTTGCGTGGCTTTCACGCATCCGCGATTGAAAAGATCTCGTGGATGTAAGTTTGACTTTCACGTGATCAGATTGACTTACATGCAGATGAGATTTCAGCAATTATCGCACCATCGGTACCGATGCGGACGCAATAAAACAAGCATTCACCTAACGGAACATATCTAGACGTGCTGTTTCTTTGTGCGTCCTGCAATCTTTATTGAAAGAGTTCTTAAATTATAATTTGACAGTTAGCACCACTGCTTTCTTAGCTAGCTGTCCTTGTCTTGCATCTCATACATGACCTAGTTCTCCGTATTGTTTCTTTCCGGTAGGTGTAAGTGCAATATGTGTTTTGTAACTTCCTTCCAAAACAAGCTATCTTCTTTATTCTTACTTTCGAATGGCTGCGTCATTTTCATTACTGTTTGCATATTTACATTCCACTTGAGTTCACTCTTATGCCAAAGCGATTAAAAGGAAAATTGTAAAATAATATGGTCGCGGGTGGAGTATACATTAACAGGAATTCTGCTTACCGCTTAGCAGAACAGCGACACTGAGTTTGCAATATAATAGTGGAAATTATAAGCGACCATCTTAAATATGTTAGAATGGGGATTCAAGAGACATTATAACGCCAAATATTCGGAGCTTTTTTCATGAGCGTGCCCCCGTCCCCCTCTCCGAATCATTTATGCTATTTTCCACAGGCACTGAATTTTCTAATGTCTTACCGTAACAGTTAAGTTGATAATTCATGCTTAATTATCAATGCTATCAGGGGTGCCGCCTGTACACTCTAAGCCAAAATTGAGTATTTTGGGAGTGTTTCTGCCACACAACAACAATCGTCATCCACCTCACGTGCTTTACTCGCGTTATCACCGCGGTCGCGGCACTTTCCGGTCACGAACGGCGCGCGCGTTATCAGCGTGACATAGCATTCTTGACAGGAAAGCGACGAGAGCTGGGTTTTCAAGAAAGGAAACGCGAGCAAGCCAGATGACGATTATTGTTGTGTGGCAGAAATACTCCCCAAATACTCGATTTTGGCTTACATTGTATCTTGTTTCTATACTTATTGACTGTGAGTGATACCGAACCGCCTTTCTAATTTCCTCAAAATATTTCCTTTCCTTTCTTAGTACTCTAAAAAAACTTGTTGTTGGTCTAGTTGGTAGATCATTTAAAAAAAAAAAACTTATTTAGAGCGCAACCACACGCTACATTCACAAACACACACACACACAGGCATCAACCACGCACAGCGCTCACTTCCAACTGATTTATTCATCGCACGAAGGCTTGATTATATACATGTGGCATATGCGCGCATCTAAATCAGATAAAGCCAACACACGCACACAATCAGGACATACATTTTCCTTCCTGCTCCTTCCATCTCACAGTCTAGATCTGATGAACTGAAATTCACTGGGAAACAGAGATAGCGACTCTGTGGATGTGGTAGATCTATATTATTCTGTACCGCGGGACAGGCTTCTGGCATCTGTAAAATCCTGCATCGAAAAGAATGGCGACGTTCCTTTTATCAATGACGCAGGCGTTACTGTTGGTAATTTCTTATCGCTTTTAGAATTTTACCTCAATATTACCTTTAATGTTTGACCAAAAGCCCTTCCTTCACTGGCAAGGAATCTGCATTGGTTCGTGTGTCGCGCCAGCTGCCTGCGATATCTTTTTGGCTGAAGTAGATGGGGACTTGGATAATGTTTTTAAAAGGGGGGGGGGGGTTAAAGGCTTTTAGATACGTAGATGATTTTTTAACTCTTTTACAGGGAGACCTTACATCCCCTCAAGCTATTTTCAACATCTTTAAAAGACTAGGACGAAACCTATCATTCACTGTGGAATTACCGCAAGAAGATTGTCTGCAATTTTTAGATTTCAGCCTCACGTGGAACAATGAGAACTTTTGCTTGTTTTTTCATCCCCGTGTTAAGAAGGAGCTGTTGCCGTACGACTCTGCCCACTCAAAGATTGTCAAGAGGGGCGTAGCCTCTCTCTGCTTGGAATCAGCGCTGAGGAGGTCCTACCCACACAGCATGGAACGTAGTTTTCGTAATCAGGTTAGCCGATTAGAGGCTGCTGGCTTCCCTCGATCGCTCATCACGGCCGTTGCTGAATCACTGCTGCAGAAGTTTAAACGTAGAACTAGTGAAGCGACGACCGCTACCCAGCCCTCAAAGATTAGGCCGCAAGTTGTGCCATATATCCATAAGCTCTCGCACAATTTCATGAAAGTCGCGGGTAGGCACGGTGTACCGATGGTCTTTTCGGCGCCCGAGAAAATCGGGAAGTTGTGCCAACGTATTTGCGATAGCAAAAAGCGCGGCTGCGAGAAGAAGCAGGAGAGGCCTTTTGTAAAATGTTCCACGGGGGTCGTGTACTCGATACCCCTATCCTGCGGCAAGGTGTACTACATCGGTCAAACGGAAAGATGTGTTAATGACCGGTTAAGGGAACACGCCCAAAAATTAAGAAAACGAAATGACTGACAAGTATTGCGCACCTGGGTGCGCATGCTATAATGTGTGGCTGTGACGCAGGATTCTCTGAGACAAAGATTCTGGGCAGAAGCACAAGGAAACCTGCACGTGAAGTGTTAGAGGCTTCTTGCATGGAAAAATACAAGGACCGCTGCGTAAGCACCCCGTCGTTATCTGTTTCCCAGTGAATTCATTAGATCTAGGGCTGACGAGCTGGAGTTTTGAGTACTGTGGCGGAGCCTGGTGGCGTGCGCCGAAGTTGGTTGGGTAGTCAAAAATAGACGCCGACCGTTGAGTTACACAGTTCTCACTTGCTTTGAGCGTTTTATTTAATTTTGCGCGCAGTTTTCAGACTCAAAAAGTGCTTACAACGTACGCAGGAACTTTTCCGCTATGCCTGCAGAGTCTGACATGTTTGACAAGCGATTCCTGCTTCAACAAACCGTTCCGAAAGTAGGTAGACCGGGCGACGGCTCTGATCAGCGCGTGGTCCCGAAGCGCGGTCGCCGCCGTTATTGTTGCATGGTTAATTGCCACGAACATGAGTGTAAGGATCCTAATGTGCGGTTCTACCGGTTCCCCGGAAAGCCGTACGAAGTGGAGCGACGGAACCGCTGGATACGTGCCCTCCGACGCGTGAAGTCAGTACGCGAGAAAAACGCGGTCTGCGACGCAACGTGCTGATTACTTTTCCTGCGCGCGTGCACGCGTTCTATATATGTATATGTTCCCTGTGCGCAGTCCTGACGGCACGCCATGGCTGCCGACGGCGAACACAAGGATATGCAGCCGGCATTTCATGGGAAACGAGAAAAACGATGGCATGAGTCACCCTGCATATGTGCCAGATATTATTATTATTATTGTATTAGTTACAGAATGAGAGGTGCGCGCCCTTTCAGAGTAAACCACCAGCTTAGCAGTGTGTAGTTCAGGCACCGCAAACTGCAGAAGCATCAAAGAATTTGTAAACAATTCATCATTGCATTGAGCATCAATGAAAGCGAAATTTCATTTATTTTTTATTGTACTACCTTCACTTAAATTTTCATTGTATTACTTGACTTTGTTTTTTAATTGCATCACTTTTTGCTTCTTTTTGTTTTCATTGTTTACTTCAAGCTGCCCTTTCTTGCTGTTTGTTTCGGTCAGAAGTATTTACCGTGTGGTGGTCGAACCACGGCAAACGGTTTCAAACGTAAAAAACAAAACAAAAAACACTAGCATTATCTTTAAAATTGGCAGGGTTAACACACCACGGTAAGTAAAATGAGGTTGAGGGGGCATTTACGCTAAAAATATTACCTTTGTACAGCAACAAAGAAAAGCTCAAACCATGATTTGATGCACTGACCACAGGAGAAAGCAGTGTGGGCTCGTTTAGGTGCGACGAAAATGTGGACGGAAGGTCGAATTTGTAGTGCGCATCCTAAGCCGCTAGCTCCTCGTTTTATTCTTGTACTGTGAGCCGAGCTCACTGTGGGGTGCAGAAAAGAGCGCCACTTTTAATTTCCGGACAATACCCCCCTCCTCCCCCACCCCCCTTCGAAGCGAAGCTTCGCCACACAACAAACATTGCGCGCCGTCGCTCCTCGACCGCCACCGCACGCTGACAGAGTTTGACGATTTCCCTAGAAGCAAATGTTGAAAATTACGACCGTGCACGGTGCAAAAGTGTGTTTGCGATTGAATGCCGCAGAAAACGGCACACGGCGTGAATGCGCGCTCATTCGGGCCGCCGATGGCTAGCCTTCGTCACTGGACCTTTCTTGATTCCGTTTCGTCATGTAATAGAAATCATTCCGGCTTTCTTAACAGCAATCTTTTCGTTTATGCACTGTCGCTAATCGCGCGAGCATGCCTCGCAAAATTTACCTCGAGTTCAACGTCGTATGAGATTCGCTGCACTTACGAGTTGCAGCGCGCCGAAACGATACCTTCAATCTCCTGCACGTCGTAAACATACTTGGCGTTGACGAGCATCTTCCCCTTACGCAGATTGCTTGGCCTGAAGAACTCAGCCACGCCAGAAATTGGCCGAATTCCAAAGCGCAGCGCAACAGACAGAGGCGGCTCCATTGCGCATCTGAGCTTAGTGCTGCATGCGGCCGCCAGTCTGACTACTCGAAACCAACGAACTTATCGTAGGGGGCGCTTTTTAGCACCGCTTTCGCAGCGCCGCCTGGGCAGCCAGGCAGGCCTCTAGACTGTGAGATGGAAGGAGCTGGAAGAAAATGTATGTCTTGATTGTGTGTGTGCTGGCATTAAAAGGACAGACTTGTGGGCTAGTTGGTATTGCAAGACTCGGTACAGTAGCATATAAAATGACACAGGCGACAGAGCAAGACGGGGCACAGTGCTAAACTAACAACTCAGTGTTTATTGCAGGTGATTGCATATATATGCACATGACGCCGCGTGAAAGGAAAAAGAAGGGGGCGAGGGGGGCAAAGGAACCCACAAGGCAATCAATCAAGCATATCACACGAGCGGCTGGCGCGACAAAAATAGCATTTCCTTTTCTGATTGACGGATTGAAGGGCAACTTACCGCGTCTCCATGTTTTATCTCTGCCGCTTCAATAATTTCCCGCGTTAGTTGGTCCGAATTTCTAGCTAATCAATGCGCACGGTTCAATAGTGGCTTGCAGCCACAACGCGCACAATGCACAGCGAGGTGGCCTGACAAGGCGAGATTTCCCACATTGTACCTATGTTTCCGTTAGACATGTGCGCCGGACCCCAAATTACCGGCGGCGGCGCACCGGTGTTTCCACCTCCGGCGGCGGCGCGTGAACGGCGCGGGGTTCATCGGACCGGCGGCGGCGTGGAGCGGGGAGGGGGGGTGGAGGGGGGAGGGGGGAGGGCGAAGCAGTGAATGCGATAAGTACACAACGTAATGTTACATGAACGAGGGCTAGTAGCTAACTCTTTTTGCTACGGTCTCACTTAACTCTACAAAAGGCTGGCGTATGGCAGTACGACCGATCCCGGGAGAGAAGCGGTTTTCGGTCAGTTGGTCGTATCAGTTCAACTTACATTTAATTCGTTCAACTTACATTTGAGGGCACTAAAAGCGCCGACGTTAGGCGGCAGTCGCGTGCTATATTTTTTAAATTCGCGCGCTTTAAAGAAAGGCCGGAAAAAAATTAAGCCGGGGAGTTATCTTAACACTGATTGAAAAATTCGATGTTTCTGAACAAGCGCTACAACTTTTGTCTTGAAAACGTTTCTCTAGAGTTACTATTTGAAAAGTTCATTAGGCAATCTTTGTTAATTACCGAGCTTCGTGGATTCGAAAAAATATTCTGACGTGCTCTATATGGCTTAGAACAATAATGCACTAATTGGAGATGCGTACCACCTATGTTTAATTTTTTAATACTTGGTGCTTTTTAGCTGAAACACCCTGTATATATATATATATATATATATATATATATACATATACATATATATATATATATATATATATATATATATATATATATATATATATATATATATATATTATATATATATATATATATATATATATATATATATATATATTATTTATTTATTTATGCACAGAACCAAGGCTACAACAATATGCTATCCAGCGAGTTGGGTCATCGCCCTTTAAACGGACACTAAAGAGACACAATGAATCGGTTCAGATTGATAAATTGTACTTTGAGAACAATAATGTCTTTAATTTCACCATCATAGGTGTATTAATAAAGGAGAAAATGAAGTTTAACGTCTCATTTTTAAATTTCGTGCCAAAATCTCCACGCGTTACGTCACGGATTTCAAAGCGTATTTATCCTATTTTGGCGCCATTGGCTCAACACAATTTCCTCAAACTCGGTATGTTAACTCTATGGCCCCCTCAGAGAACAGTGCCCTTCATTTTTACCGTTAAGGAACTACGTAGGCCACGTCATGGCGAATGGTCCGGAATCTTCAAGGTGGCGTCGCCACACACATATTCTTTTTGCGCGATTTCACGCTTACTAAGCATCTTCTCGCAACAAGCTTGGTGTCTTTGGTATCGTGAAAGAGTAGTTTACTAAAACGAGAAAAATTGTTTTGATCTTTAGTGCCCCTTTAAGGCTGGAGGACGCGGCAGCGTTAAGGTCAGGAAATACTCGTGATATTTCTGGAGAAGAAAAAGATACAAGAACTTCTCGGGAGCTAATCTGGATGCGTTCATCCAAAGGTGGTGTCCACAGTTCATTTCGGCAGAGCGCATTCAGTGATTCGAAAAAGCGGTGAGCCGTGATGTCACCTTGCTCTTGACGACGTCGCCGCACCGTACTCGCCAGCACATTCCTAGCGTAAGAAGAGAGTGGAGGAAATGCACAGAAACTGGAACTTTTCAAGTCTGAATTTGCATATGAATGTGTCCCAGATGTTTGCGAACGATGCAAGGAATGCGTACCGACCTTACAGCTGCGTTAGACGAGCGGCCGCATTAAACCTATGTCGATGGCTAACACGATCAAAAGACATGTGCACCAAAAATCGGATCTCTGAGGGCTGCGTTCGTTGCATTGAAGCGCATTCCGTCCCTATCACTTGTGTAGAGAGTGTTTGAAAGCTTCGTGATGTCATAATGGCGCTGCAGAACAAGAACTGGAAACAGGGGGCGCGCTTCTCGCCGAGCTCCCGCTATTCAGCAGCCGCTGAAATGGACAGTTCATTACATGGACACATTGAGAAGAGCTCCTCCGGCGAAGTGCTATATTTTATTTCCAGATTCCCCATTCGAATTAAAAGAAAAGACCAACGGCGGCGCGCCGCAATTATTGCACGGCTGCGATGGCGGCGGCGTCGCGAGCGGCGCGAGCGGCGTGACCAAAACCAGCGGCGGCGGCGGCCCGGCGCGGCGGCACGGCGCGGCGGCGCATACGTCTAGTTCCCGTAGACGATCATTGATGTATCTGCCTCTGTGGCCCACGCATTCTTTGCCGCATGTGAGCGGAATACAATATACCACTCCCTCTACACAAGAGACAAACGGTTCGCGGTGCTTCTTGTTGCATCCGCGTGGCTTGCGCACACCCGCCTTCACTCTAGCGCACAAGCTCGACAGCTTCAAAGGAGCAGATAGCGCAACATCAACACCTACACGCTTTGCAATGTTCATAAGACTGTGACTAATATTGGGAAGGTAGGGCAAGACAACAACCTTCTTTTTTTCGTGCGTCACATGCTCAACGGTATTACAGTCAACTTCCTTGGCTTTTTTCAGCATGCTACCTGCTACGGCGGTCAACACATGCAACGGGTAACGCGCGTCTGACAACCGTGTAACTTGGTCACTAAAACTTTTGCGAATGAAGTGCGGCCAGGACTTCGGAAGGGCATTAGTGAAATACAATTTGATAATACCTCACTTGACCAGCTTCGAATGAGCAGATGAATATGGAAGGATGGGTTTGTTGCCTCTCGGCTCGTAACACCAACATGCCTGTTTATTAGCGAAATTGAGGGTGAGATCTAAAAACCCGATGGAGCAGTTAACTTGTGCTTTAAATGGTAAAACAAGAGGCCTGAGGCATTCATTAAAAACAGAGTGAACAGCACGTGTCCCGTCGGCAGGCAAACCAGAGTCAGAGTCTAATAAAACCAGGTACTCGTCTACATAGCGGAATATCCTTACTACGCCTAGTCCGATCATCCGAGAGTGCACTAACCGATCCTTATGGGCCAGAAACAAATCACTTAAATAGGGCGCAATACAAGAACATATTGATACGCCAGTTCTTTGAATAAAGTTTGAGTCACCCCAAGAGGCGAACGTCGAAGAAAGATAAAACCTAAGAAGTTCTGAGAACTTGTCACAAGCAACACCTGCTTCATTCTGGAACTTTACGACACCATGAGCATCAGTGGCGGTTTCCACACACTGGAGGAGTTCATCTTGCGGAATCGAATAATACAGATCCTTTATGCCTAACGAAAATGCTGTGAAGTTGCCGCTAGCATTACCGTTTAAAAATTCTATGTCGTCATGTGAACGTCATGTGAATATGTGAATATTTTTAGTTTTTGCTGGAAAAATCGCGCAACAGATTTTTGCCAGCTACCGCTTTCAAAAACAATTACCCAGAATGGGCAGCCGTGCTTACGGGTTTTGGCCGTAAAAAACATATTCAAACTAAGGCCTGTGCTTTTGCCCAGATCGCGACAGAGTGAATCTAAGTCAAGGCTTCTACACAACTTGCGTGCTTCTTTCTTTACCTTTGCTAGGCACACATCATCACGTTTCTGAAAAGAAGTGGTTATGGCATCTAGTGCCTTGGAATTGTAATCACCCTTTGTGAGAACCGTGAAGCCACCCTCTTTATAGGCTTGTAATAAAGACAAACAGTTCTTCCTGAGTAAGTCCTCTCTGGAATTGAGAGTGTACCTACTGACATTTGGAGTACACCGCGCAAGAACGTCCACACCCACCAAGATGCGACGTTCGACATCAGCTTCTGGGGCACTGTTGCCTACCCGTCTCAACAACGATGGAGGCTCCGGTGGCGACTTGCTTGGCTGTACGACAAACATGGGGCCCTGGCTGAGAACCTTGCTTACTTGGTCTGGCAGAAGGACGTCTCCCACCGTGTGGATGAAATTCTGGCTGCCAGTGGTCTTCTTTGGAACGCAGGATCGCAGGGATGGCAACGCCTGCTGCCACAATGCATCAGTGGAGGTGGGAAGAATTCGCAAGCATTCCAACCACTGTGCTCGTGCTCGGCTCGGGTGCGGGACCTGGTGCACATGAAGGAAGAGCGCCTCCTTGTACACTCGAGCCTGTCGCTGGAACTTGGCCTTCAAAATCTTGCACAACCTCCTGCCGTGGCCGAACGACGGGGCGAATCCGCCAGACAGCAGAATAACATCCTGTGGGAGGATACCTTTTCGGATGCAGAAAGACAGTGAGCGCGAGCGGCACGAGGCAACAGCAGCCAGTGAGATGAGGATACTTGGGTCGACAGCGAGACAGTTGAAAGAGCCCGACGAACTAGAGATGAAGTTTAAAAGGACAGACTGGGTGGGCTAGTTTGTATTGCATGACTCGGAACAGTAGCGCAAAGAATCACACAGACGACAGAGTAAGACGGGACACAGCGCTAAACTAACAACACAGTGTTTATTGCATGTGATATATGCACATGACGCCGCGCGAAAGAAAAAGAAGGGGGTGAGGGCGGCGAATACCTCAGGCCTGTTGTTTTACCATTTGAAGCACCAGTTAACTGCTCCATCGGGTTTTTAGATCTCACCCTCAATTTCGTTAATAAACAGGCATGTTGGTGTTACGAGCCGAGAGGCAATAAACCCATCCTTCCATATTTATCTGCTCATTCGAAGCTGGTCAAGCGGGGTATTATCAAACTGTATTTCACTAATGCCCTTCTGAAGTCCTGCCCGCACTTCACTCACAATGGTTTTAGCGACCACGTTACACGGTTGTCAGGCGCGCGTTACCCGTTGCATGTGTTGACCGCTGTTGCAGGTAGCATGCTGAAAAAAGCCAAGGAAGTTGACTGTAATGCCATTGAGCATGTGACGCATGAAAGAAAGAAGGTTGTTGTCTTGCCCTACCTTCACAATATTAGTCACAGTCTGATGACAATTGCAGAGCGTGTCGGTATTGATGTTGCGCTATCTGCTCCTTTGAAGCTGTCGAGCTTGTACGCTAGAGCGAAGGCGGGTGTGCTCGAGCCACGCGGATGCAACAAGTAGCACCGCGAACCGTTTGTCTCCGGTGTAGAGGGAGTGGTATATTGTATTCCGCTCACATGCGGCAAAGAATATGTGGGCCATAGAGGCAGATGCATGAATGATCGTCTACGGGAACATAGGTACAATGTGATAAATCTCGCCTTGTCAGGCCACGTCGCTGCGCACTGTGCGCGTTGCGATTGCAAGCCACTATTCAACCATGCGCATTCATTAGCTAGAAATTCGGACCAACTAACGCGGGAAATTATTGAAGCGGCAGAGATAAAACATAGAGACGCGGTAAGTTGCCCTTCAATCCGTCTATCGGAAAAGGAAATGATATTTTTGTCACGTCAGCCGCTTGTGTGATAGGCTTGGTTGATTGGCTTGTGGGTTCCCTCACCCCCTTCTATTTCCTTTCGCGCGACGTCATGTGCATTATATGCAGTCACCTGCAATAAACACTGAGTTGTTAGTTTAGCGCTGTGCCCCGGTCATGCTCTGTCGTCTGTGTGATTCTTTGCGCGACTGTTCCGAGTCATATTGGCTTTATCTTATGTTAATGCGCGCATGTGCCACATGTCCACATGTGCCACATTCAAGCCATCGTGCGATGAATAAATCAGTTGGGAGTGAGCGCTGTATGTGGTTGATGCCTGGTTGCGTGGGTGTGTGTGTGTCGTGTGGTTGCGCTCTAATTAAGTTTTTTGGAAATTCCTTTTTAGGTTGCCCTTATTTTTTGTTACTTTTACAAATCATTATAGGTAATCGGAGCTATAAATGGAAATAGTGCGAGTAGTGGGGGTCTCCAGCGACGCTTTGTGCCATTGTACAATAGGTCTGAAACGTTTCCGAACTGCACAAGTTCTCTCGTATTCACATTAGTGAATGTGTCGCTAACGACCGCTTTACCCCAGCATATACGTAGAATATGAAAAGTCATTGCATTTTAATATCCTCTATGTCTACTGGATGCGGCACAAAAAAGTCGCTACCAGCGTTGTTGCTGCTGTTTGCGTGACCGGGCATCCGGTATTCCGTAAAGGCTAATACGTTGACGCACAACATCGAATCGCACAGCCCGATTTGCGCCATCGTGCGGAGGCCCCTTATCCACGCTCTTGTAATTCCATGGCAACCCGCTAGCTGGTCAGCAATTCGAGAAGCGATTCCCATCGATTACATAAGTAGCAAGCAAAAATCGCTAACAGCGCAGCATATAAACAGCTGTCATGATAACCAGCCCAAGCAAACCCAATAAATTGTTCGGAATGAAAATAGTATACTTTGGGCAAGAAAGACAGAACGTCTCAGACGCCAACAGACATTTCCTTCAAATAATGTTTGTCCGAGTTAACAAATTACTAAGCAAACATTTTTCTGCATGACGTCTGCTCCAACATGATACAAATGTAAGTAACAAAATTACGAACATATCAAAGTATCTTAATTCTTAAGATACAAACGAAAAGTATCGTATCAGATACATTATTTGCAGTAGTATCTTGTACAATATTGCGATACAATTTCAAAGCATATTTACTGAGCCCTGCAGTAGGTTTTATTTTAATCAAAGCGGAATCGCTTTTTTTATAATATTAATTATGACGTTTACCTGTCGTCATTAAAACATCAGCTTTGTGATGAATTTTTTAACCAAAAGCGTAATTTTATTATGCTTTTCACGTCGACAACACTGGCCTTAAAGGTAACTTATGGTCTGATGTAACATCAGCACTTATGTTAGGGCCCATTCGTCAGTATTATCGAAACGAAGTGAACTTCGGAGTGCGATGATGCGAATATCATACGTAACTTTCTTTAGCGTATTCCTCCGGGGTGGACAAACGCTTGAATATAGCTTACCAAATCATGGGATACAGATGTAATCTTTATTAGACTGCTATAAAAGCAGTGCCAACACTAGAACCACAATGACGCTCGTGTCGTAGTAGTAAATATGTAGCGTTTATTGCTTTGGTATAAAATTAGATAGCCAGTACCGCAATCGCAATTGGCGTTGCCCCGACATTACGCCTGCGTAGGGTGTTCAGCAAAGCAGTTTCAAGACCTGGCGTGCCTCTGTGGCGGAATACCTGACTGCCACGCAGATTGCTTGGGTTCGATTCCTGCTGGGATTCTGATTTTTATTCTTTGCATTCGCCGGGTCAACGCTGCCCATGTTGGCTTTTCTCAACGCTCTCGCATTTAAGTTGTCTACTTGCGCCGTTCCTGGGTAGATATAAACTGTCAATCACCTGTGGCGCATACCCGTACACAGCGGCCCGTGGTGATCGGGTATGTGCCACGCGTGTCTGGAGGGAAGGGTTTGACGACATAGGCGACAGGAATTTCCCGTTATTCATGTCATGACCAGACAGCCATATTCGTCAAGTCCTCTTAGCTTCCCATGCCAGCTTTGGTCTACACCAAGTTAAGGAAGCGATCACGAGAGCACCCACGAGAGATGCTTGCATTGTGTCCCCCCCTTTGAAAAGTGGCTGCGCCTTACTACAGCTCGCCTCTACCTGGAGAGATAAACAGAATCATTCGTCCTATCATACAGTGTACACTTCGTGCCTTAGTTGACGGAGTTCGTAATCCCGGTTTTTTTTGGAGCACTTCGAGAATGTACCCACTAACGAATTTGGGGTGGGAATTTTGATCCACTGCGCCCGTTTTTATCTCGTGTCTTGTCGTCAGTGGCTCACACGTATCAATGCCACCATCTATTATCTCCCTAAACGCAAAGAACGCTGTCTTCTCAGCAGCTCTTCCATTTACGCTCTTTGGCCACCTAAACAATGCAGTATGTAGAAAAATGGGCATTTTGCTTTGCTGGTATGCGTTCATCTTGATGCGAGAAGGGGGAGCGGGCACAGTAATAGACAATGACTAAGGAAGAAAACGATGACACTAGCGCACGTTCGCAACGGGAAGTGTATTGGAAAAAACAACGCATATAGAATATTCATTTCCGTCCGCGCACCTTGTGTGGTCAAGTATACAAAATTATTTTAGGAGCTATCTTCGGGCAATTCAAATAATTTGAATCGTGCGAGCTAACTTATGTGCTCTTGAAACAATGTTCCAGAAAGATAGCTTTTGTAGTGAGAAGTTTGCTCGCAATGCTAGAATGCATTTTCGTCCCGTACACTGGACACCAGGATACAAGTGACGCGTGCTAAACATGGAGAGAAAAAAAAGAAAACTGGGAGCGAGCGTCACGTGACAATCTTGAAGCCCAGCTATAAAAACTGAAACAGGAGCATGCTGGTAATTCTACGCAGATCATGGAACACGGGGAGGGAGAGGCATCGGAGGAGGTTGGCTTGTGGACGCTAAGCGCGCTCCCTCCTGTTTATTATTATTTTTTTTTTTGCCTTCATGGTGCTGAAAGCTTGCTTGCTTGTTTGTACCTCTGTACTGGCTCTTACCCATCGCGAGGGATTGGCCAAGAAGCCGGCGGTTGTTGTAAATGAAAAATTAAGGCCTATGCAGGGTAAGAGCCAACGTGATTTAAAAAATAAAATAAAATAGGGAAGTTCTTGATACGCAGTAAAATTTAAAAAGAAAAAAAAGGGGAAAAATGTATAGTATTTTTCGAATCCTTTTAAAGTTATTCATAATACATTATTCTTACGTAGGTTATGTGCGACAGTTAACCGTGAGAAACTTCTTTTTTCTTTTTCTCGGGCCAAAACAAAGCGTTTTTTGTGCTGTATAACACAATGGACCTTCTGACAGGACCAAAAGCAACGTTCTTTCAAAGAAGAAAGCAGAATGATGTGTACTGTAAGGAACAGAGACCGAGACAGCGCCCACTCGTCGGACAAGATGTTCTATATTCCGCCTCTTCTTTCTCTTCCACTTCGGTGTTCTCCCAGCTCCTCGCGCAAGCAGCCGAGCCGCATTGCCGTTCTTGCCCTTCACACTCGGACACGCTGCGGACCTGGAAAACAAAAAGAAACAGCTGCTCAGTCCAAACGACGCACTCGTTTCTTGAAGCGCGACAGTACCCATAAATGCAACAAATGAATCCCAGTGTCCAGTGTGCTGGGCATGGTTCTCCCGTGAAAACCATTGTACTTACAGTCTCCTTTATTTTTTTAAAGCATGCTTTTCAATAACCTTTTATCTACAAAAGAACATTAAAAATGTTGTTCTACCCTACCAAAAATCGGGACGGGAAAAGATATTGCTGCTAATTCCTTTATGATAACTTATATGGCCACTAATTATATTCGCGCTTCACCTGGTAATTCTAGAAAATGTACACATGCCTAAAGAAGAAACATCTGAAGATGTATTTCCAGCGAATCGCTCTTACTACTCTTCGGTTCTGGACAATTGTGTTCCCAAGAGTATCCACGCCGCATGTTGCCGGTAAGCGCACGTACATACAAAAGACTACCCGATTAAAGTACAGATCAAATATAAAGCGACAGCACCTTTATTCTTCCTATCCTCATGCTTCCAACATTAAACTCAGTGTAGAAGAAAGAGGGAGAGCAATCTAACTGTAACCCTCCTTCTCAGCAGTCTAACCTTCCTCGGCTACATTATCGGCCGGTTCTCATTAAGGTTGTGTCAAACAAAGAAGGGAGCCTTCAAAATTCCCTTCCTTCATTCATTCATCCATAGTGATGGTCTCGTTCCGGCAGAGTTGAAGCATTCAGGTAGTATGCGAGGACTTATTGGTCAGCTGTCCGCTCCTTAAAGGTTCACGTGCTACGTGACTCCATCTGGCAAACACAAAGAGTGTTCCACACTCGCCTTCACGCCTAAGAGCGGTGCTGACTAACACCATTAGGGTTCGGTCCCTGCCAGCGGGAAGTTGTCTTTTCGTGCACGTGACTTTCTTCACATCTCTGTCACAATTGTTACAATACATGTAACCCCTATACCATCCCCTATACCATCCTTGGCTTCATTATCTACTGGTTTTCATTAATCTTACTGTATATATTTTACCCTGCATTTATTTTCTGTTTGAGAGTGCGCTTACGTCCCACGTTCCGACCTGCACTGCGCGTGAAAGCAAAGGACGCTTGAAGGGGACGTGAAAGAGGGGTGCGCGAAACACCGGGGTGTAATTTGCTCGGAGGGGAAGGGATATTTTGCACGCAAGCTTCTTCAAGGCAGCGCCCTTTCATCACGCGGCTGTAAACGGCCTACAGCTGGACTTAAGTCCCTTAATTTACTGCAGAGGTGACGAACAGAGCGAGACAAAGGAGAGAGGTGAAAAAGCGCAAATATTATACGCTCGCCGTCTCATCCAGTTTCGACAAGTCCGCTTGTCGAAACGTTGGCCCCAAAGACACCCCGTGTTCAAGAATTTTTCATCTTCTGCTAGAACCTGTACCGTTCGGGTCAGCAGTATATTAACTAAATAAATGAATATGCCATCAGAATTATTTTGTGTAGAATACTCGGAAAAAGATCGCGCAGTTCAACAAGCAAATCGAAGAGCGCAGTCGCACTTTAGCTAGATAGCAATGGGACGAAGTGTGCATCTCGGTAGACGCCCATATGCGTAAAGGATCCAAATGGATCCTGCTCAAACATCTCTCGGGCGACAAAACCCCGAAATCCGATCAGCAACTCACCATAGACCGCTAAATTCATAAACTTCGCAAGGAAAACTTCACGGACGAACAGATTACACACGAGCTTGCTTCACGCTACCTCTGTACCGAGTCGAGCTCAGACACGGATTACCCCCCCTCCTCCTATGCACACGGAAGGAGACCCATTGTTTTCTCCCTTCACGAGTGCGAAGGTGCGGGCAGAACTCGCTCAGCTGAAGTGTAAATCAGCCCCTGGCCCAGGCGGCATTATAAATAAACTGCTCAAAAATCTCGCTGACGAGGACATAGACCTCCTCACTAAACACAACAACGAGTTATGGGAATCCGGCGAAATCGCGCTCGAGTAGCGCGAAGCCGCCGCCGTGCACATACCTAAGCCGGGAAAACCCCTTGAGCTTGGCTCGCTCAGGCCCACCTCCCTCACCCCCCGCGTGTGGGCAAGGTGGCTGAGCGCGTCATTCTAAAACGGGCCACGAAATATGCGGAAGAGAAACGCCTCCTCCCTTTTAATAAAATAGGCTTTCGCCTGTCCATGTCGACACAACACGTCATGGTTATTTTGAAACACAAGATCTTAATGGGAAAGTCCTGGGACACCAGGGCCGTGCTCGCACTAGATCTAGAAAAGGCTTTAGACAACGTTAAACAATTGCACATTGTCACAAATTAGCGTGTTATAAAGCGCGCGCGCGACCGCTTTCAAGCAGCTGCGCGACAGAACGGCGCGAGTCGCGCGCCCAAGAAGCGCGAAAGACGAAGAAAGAAGCATCAAAAGACGCCGGCGCGCCGCATCCTCCTCACCCACTCCAGCCAGACGCAGTCAACACGATCGAAGGCCCGGCAAAGCCTGGATCTTTCTAGAAGGAAAGGGTGACGCATCCGCGAGCGATGCCGCCGCGATTCGAACATACGAGAAAGCCCTCGCCCTTTCTCTAGCCTTAGCTGTACTGCACGCCGAAGAACCCTCCCGACGCTCCTGGAAACCGGGGAAGAAGGGATAAACGCGTGAAAACGACGAGAGTCGGGCAGTCAGTGAGAGAGTCGAGACAGGAGTGAGTCAGTCGGCCCGGTGATGGTGAACTTAGGCTAAGTGTGGCTCCGTTAGCCAAAGAAGACGTGTTTATGATGGTGTGCGGTCAGTCGATCGTCAATCTGGAAGAAATGGATGACGACACCGTGTGAGCCGTGACAAGTCACGACGACGGTTGAGCTACGACGATCAACGCTGGAGCTGGCGTGAGTGTTGCCTAGAAGGGAAGCATTCGATTACCGTCCAAGTATTGCGGACTGGATACGCCATTGTATATTCAGGACTTTAACGGTCATTGAATAGTTTTAATGCATGCGATTGCATTTGTTGCGTGTGATCTGTTTGTTTAGCTCCCGTTGTGTAAACACCATCTGAGTTATATTGTGAAGTTGTAACTGGTACCAGCCGAGTGTGCACGTGTTTGTGATATTTGTATTGCCTTAACTGAGAATATATTTCGTTTTCGTTTGTGTTATCGACTCTCGGCTCTGACTCGGTCTTTGGACCACAACCGGCGTTCGCTGGCGCACCAAAGGACCAACCCTAAATTGTCCGCGCTTTCGTGGTGCGTTTTCGGAGGGCCTTGACGCCAGCCCTTAGAATCCGCCCGGCGATTGCCATCCCCATTAACGGGACAAGTGACACACATGCTACAAGCGATTGCCGACGCTGAACTCAGCAACCGTTTCCAAGTATATGTGCCGTCGTTTCTCAAAGAACCAAAGCCACCATTAGACTAGGCTGTTTGGGTTCCAAGACGTACGACTTGGGTCCCACAGCCACACCGCAGAGAGCAGTTCTCTCTCCATTTCTCTTCAAGTTAGCTTTGAGCACTCTCTCGTGAGAATTGCGCTCAATAGATGTCCTCGGCCACGCTTTCCACGCCGATGATATTACCATCTGGTGTGAGGGCGGTAACGACGGCGACATCGAACACAATCTACAGACGACGGTAGACAGAGTACAGGCCTACCTCCGACAGACGGGCTTACGGCTATCGGCCAAAAATTCTGAAATTTTACTCTACAGACTGAAAGTAGGTCCCAAATGGCTTCCAAACTCACCCATCTCTGTATACGCAGAAAACGGTACGCAAATACCACAAGTCACTTCGGTTCGTATACTAAGAGTGATCCTGCAGGAGGATGGCAGGAACCGACAAAGCACAGAGCGCATAGCCACTAAAGCAGATTCTATGTCTAAACTAATCAAACGAGTCGCCAACAAACGAGGCGGACTATCGGGAAAAGTCTACGGCGTCTCTTCCATGCTATTCTCTTGAGCCACATTAATTACGTAGCCATAGCTCACCCCTGGACCAAAGGGGATGAGAACAAGCTTAATGTAATAATTAGAAACAGTATCAAACAAGTACTCGGACTCCCCATTCAAACCAACACAAAGGAACTCATGGCACCAAGTCTTCATAACAAATTCACTGAGTCTGTCGAGGCCCGCAAGCTAGCCTAGATTGCTCGACTCTCCTCGGCAGAGGCGGGAAGGCAACTCCTGGCCTAACTCAAAATAAGCTCTCCAATCACCAACCAAAGAGAGTGCACGTTGCCGTCAGAGCTTCGAGAATACCTCATCGTTCCCCCGCTTCCACGTAACATGCACCCGCAATACAACCCCGGCCGACGTAAGGCTAGAGCAGCCGCCCTCCTCAAAACGGCGGCTGCAACGCCCGATTCCGTAGCTTTCGTAGACGCCGCTAAATACGTCAAATTTAAGCACTTCGCAGCGTTACGTCGCTGCAAGGCGAACACCTCACTTCTCTAACACTCCCCAACACGGGTGCAGACCGCACAGAACAGGTAGCTATGGCATTAGGTCTGGTGACTACGGATCGCGCAACAGTCTACAAAGATTTCAAAGCCGCAGCACAGGTCTTTGGCGCCGGCTGGGTTTGCAAAAAGGCCACCCGCGTGCTCTCGCGTGCAACGTGGGCCGATACTAAACACTTTGGTTCCCCGGCCACATGGGCCAAGATGCGCACCCTCTCGTCCCCAACGCCAACAAGCTAGCTCACTCCCAGGCTCGAGATCGTATTCGCTGCTCCAGGAGAGAGGGCGGCCCGAGGCCCAAGGGTACGCCATGGCGGAGGGACCCACTCCTAATGTACAACGAAATTTGTCAGCACTACCGCGTTAAGTGCAGAAAGTTTCCTGTACCTACGCCCTCATCTATCGAGGACCGCAAACTCTTACTTTACGACTGTTACAAACAGGCGCTTATCCTTCACCTATCATTTATTCACGATTCATAAGTGAAATAAAGCCACCATGCCTTTGATGTTGGCTCCCGAGATGTCATTTACAACATATTCTGTGGCAATGCCCCATGCTGCGCGCGGCTGCAGGGTCTCCAGTCACGGAAGACTGGACTGCTCTCCTCACCAGTCCCCAAGAGGACGACCAACTTCGGGCTGTCCAGAGAGCCCACGACCTGGCCGTCGAGTTTCACCTCCCGGTCCCGTCGTGGACGCGGCCAGCGGACGAGCCCCATTAGGGGGACTTGCTCTTCTCAGGACCAAATGAAGTTCACTTCAGTCAGTCAATGAACCCCACTGAATTCCCATACATATACCGATTTTTACCGGCCACTCTCCAACACATGGTGTAGGAATGCCCACATCGCGAGAAATACAACCAAGACGAAGCTTCAGGACCGCTGCAAGTTACCGAAGAAAAGCGGGTGAACAATGCTTATGGCAGCCAGCTTAGATCGCTGAAGTCTGGTGGACCAGGCGCGGGCTGCGGCGTTAGACAGCGGCTTTCTGGACTGACAAATACGCCCACCTCGGGCGCTGAATGAAAACTTTCTCACTGTTTCTTGCAACAAACATTCATTCCTCCTCCTTCTCCTCTGCATCATGCTGTTCCCAAAATAACTTTTCATTAGGCACAAAGCGCTGATTTAGCGCTCTGCCATAGCTACTGATGGAGGGACAGAATGGAGTTGCATCTTTATGACGGCGTGGTCTACGATCTCATGGATTTTGACTCGTTTAAATTTTGCGTACAGATTCTTGCGAATGTCTTCAGTTGATAAAGAAAGTACATAGGACAAAAGAGAACGAAAAAAAAAGCTAAGAACTGCGCTTAGATGGCTTAGATTCCAAGTCTACGTGTACGCCTAATGCCACGTTTCTGTCATCTGCTGATGATTTTCTTCCTCTTGAGGAGTAAAGCAACGTGCCTTATGTTTTCACTTGCTGCCCCAGGCCAGACTGGTCAGAGCGCCGCCGCATTTCACTTGTAATACGCTCGATAGCGTCATAGTATTTTTTAGAGTTGCTGCTTTGGGATCGACAGCCTTAAGAGCGAGAGAGGTGCTCGAAATCTCGAGCTTCCCCAGCGGTTCGCAGGCGAACCTTCTTTAGAGCTACCTGACTTGCAGCAGCCCCCGCGTGGTCCCATAAACCCTCAAGTGCAGTTCTCTATACAGATTCTCTCTCTGTAGTTTCATTTGCGTCTGTACCAAGCAGCGTTGAGCGTTGGAGGATCCTTGCTCGTTCCTCACCTACACCAAACAGACCTAGGGAAATATGTTTTCCCAAAAATGTTCTCGCCACAAGGGCGAAGCAAAGAATGCGATAGCAACAAATTGAAATGCCACGCGAATAACTGCATGCAACTTGAAACGCGCAGCTCGGTGATCAAGCACAAAGGACGGACGAAAAGATTACATACACGACGAGCGCGAACTAACAACTGTCACAGCTTGACACTAGCAGCTGCGATGCTCAAACACACAGAAGGACGCACGAAACGAACGCACAGGTATACAGGGAGAAATAGGAACTGTCACAGTTGTCGCTTCTTTGTGTTTGAGTAGCACGCTGCAAGTGTCGACTATGCACAACTAGCTGCCCCTACTGTGGCTCTTCAAGCTAGCAGCTAACTTCAACGCAAACTTGGCCGTAAAAGCACAAGACGCACAAACCACCCCCCTTAAGAGATAACTGCGCACGTACGGGCGACCACTCCCTGTAGGGCAAAGTACAGGTGGTATAGATATATTCGCGCGTGCATCGCAACTCCGGTGAAAACCGAACGGGGAGGTGCGCCCTTCGCGCCATCTCACTGGTGATGAAGAGAACACGCTGAAGCACCTCCGAGCTCCGCGTAGCGCCAGAGGTAAATGGTGCATATAAACAGCTCGCCGTTAGTGTCCCGAAGGACGTATGCTCCGTGGCCCAGTCGTTAAATGCCGCACGTAGCGGAGCGAGGGGTCGCAGGTTCGAATCCCCAGACGCGCGCTTCGAAAAGAATGTCCTGTGAATTATTTTTCTTTGTGGCTTTTACACACACACACGCACACGTATATATATACATATATATATATATATATATATATATATATATATATATATATATATATATATATGCTTATATGACAGTAAAAACCAGCCGAGTGTGTTCATATAAATTTCCTATCGTAATCAAACGTTTCAAAACGGCTTAGCTGCCGCCTGAAGCCGAGCCTGTTACTTGAAGAATCCCACTCGGCGTTTTTGTTGCGATAAGAATTACATGGATAGCGCGACGGGTTTTTCCATCGGCGTCGGCCTGCCGTTCTTGCTCTCTCTCTCTCTCTCTCACTATATATATTGTAAGGAACAAGGAGCAGCGCTTGGGCACGGGCGAGAGATTGGCTGGCGGGAAGAAGAGAACAAAGAAGTGATAGAACAGCTCGCCTAGCGTACGGGTGCTGTCTCTGTTCTCGTCCTTTAAATGACGCAGTCGTCGAAAGGCTTTGGCGAACCCCAGCTATTAGCTTGAGGTAACGCGTCTTCCTGAGGAACGCCGTCACGCTTCCTCGATGATGGAACCCGCAAGTAGACCACCGCGGCAAGTATCCATCCTACCACCAGCGGACGTTGTGAAGGCCTCCATTGTGGTTCCGGCGAACTACTTGTCCGGCGACGCGCTACTTTGTGCCAACAATGCGCACGGGCTCCTCTCGCCTAGGGACGGCGTACATGCCTCCTCCGCACCTGCCAACCTGTCGGTGCTTCAGACACCGTCCGTGGACAGCGTCCAGTCCTCCTCGGCGGCTGAAGCTTCCTTCCTTTACGCCGCAATACCACTTCACGACACGGCATCACACGGGTTCCGCTTTCGTGGGAATACCATTGACGCCGCCGATAGCATGAATCCCGTGTCCAGGTCTTTGAGCAGATCTGGCTTTCGAAGGGACGCCGTCCACGCGTTCTTGGCCATACATTGTACCGCCATGAGTACCGAAGTCGCTGTAACATCCACAAATTCCGGCCTTGCTCTTCATGCGGATCACACCACAGCGCCGCGGAGCTGCTGCATACCATCGCACAACTCCGCATGACGACTAACGCCTTGACAGCGTCCAGCCCCCCACTGACTCTGCCGCCATGCCAAGATTGTGCGCAATCAAGCTCACTCGAGAACCACCGCCAGCTGCGGCATTCCCTCGCGCAGCTGTCGGAGAAATTCGGCTACTTGGCGTGGGCACACTCCGGATTTTCACCCGCCGTCCTGCAATCGCCGGCTCCAGGCGAACTACCGGTATATCACGGATTTCAGGACGACGCCAAAAATTGGGTGGCGACCACCAATGCTGTCGGAGCTCGCGAGGCTTGAATGGATCAGCCAAAATTGTGGGTGGCCATGGACCACCTTTGCTATGCCGCCAAGGCATGGCACGCCAACGAAGGCATCGGGCTACGGTCCTGGCCTGAATGGCGTGCCAAGCTGATGAGTCTTTTGTAGCTTTAGCTACACTGGCCTAGCCGAGCTAGTTTCGCGTGGATCCTCAAGAGCCGTGCTGCGCATGCGCGAGGATCAGTGATGTCACACACCGGAGCCGCCGCCGCGCGCGACTCGTCGCCGCCGGTCGGCGCTTTCCAGAGGAGTGACGTCGTAGCCTTGGCAGACAAATTGGCGCCGGCGCGCGCGCACCTATTCGCCTTCTCTGTGCAGTCCCCGTCTGACACTGCGCTGGAGCCGCTTCATAGCGCCTCTGACTTGTGTTTGGCAGTGTGGTATAGCCATGGAGAAAGACAGCGCAAATGCTGCTCAACGGTGCAGAAGAGCGGAGAAGCTTAACTCATCGGATCCCGATGTAGTTACCTGGCCAAATAAATATACATGTGCCATATAATACGTACACCGTGTGTGTGTCATTGGAGCAGCAGTAAGCATGGTAATCAAGCTAATCCTAGAGAATCAGGAAAGCTAAGAATAATTAGCTGAACCTTTGCTAACGCTACGTTATCCTGGCATAGCCGAGCTAAGCCACTGCAACATTTTTTTCGTCCCCTTTCGTATGCCTTCGACCCTATCATCTCCGAGCCACTCTCTACCGCGGTTGGGAGCTGCGACGAAAACCACTTCGACGGTGCAGTTGTGCCCCGCAGCCTTTGCGCAGAGAACATCGCAGAAGGCCACGCGGTAGACACAAACACCCGCCGCGAGCAGGGTTCCCCGTCACACAGCTCCCATTGCGCAATGTTACTATTGACAGTGCCATCACTAGAGAGCACGACCCCCTTCAAGCAAAACCGTTCGGTGACGTGCTCTCTAAGACCAGCAGCCCGTGTGAACACTCAGCAGCTCTTCTCGTGCCTGACACATACGACTTTCATGAAGGTCGGGAAGAGCCCATGGCATCCATCACTGTTTTCAAAGACCCATCGGAGCCGCTAACAATACCAGAGCCTCCTCACGCACTATCGCCTACCCCGAAGAAGCCTGCTTGGGAACCACCTGTCACTGCACCCGATTCTCCACCCAAACCGCCTTAGAGCCGTTGGACGTGCGCCACTCGCAAAGTGTTCAGTCCCTAAATGAAGCCGAGGCGTCTGTTAAAGTTGTCATCGAAGACCGGTCACTAGAGCCCAAGTCTAGCGGTTGTTCGGTTGGTGACCAAAGCTCCCCTGACCTGGGCAGCTTTGCGGGAC
The DNA here is from genome assembly GCF_013339695.2 of Rhipicephalus sanguineus. Taxonomy (NCBI): domain Eukaryota; kingdom Metazoa; phylum Arthropoda; class Arachnida; order Ixodida; family Ixodidae; genus Rhipicephalus; species Rhipicephalus sanguineus. The sequence continues at coordinate 74,183,908 of NC_051176.1, forward strand.
GAGACCTTGCTCCCCCGACCTTGCAACTAAAGCCTGCCTATTAGCGCACGGTGGTTATCTTCTCTCAACTTGAAATTTCATGGCTGTCAACCTTACGGTGCAAAAGACCTCTGACAGCACGTTCAGGAGTGCGACGGGGCGATCGTCGAAGACACCTTCGTCCCGCACCGACAACTCACTGCTGCCCGCTAGTTGCGCCTTCTGCAGAGCACGTTGAATGAGAGCGTGGCCGAGACCTGCGGCCGCGATGAAGCAGCCAATGCCGGCCACCTGAGTTTTAGACGCTTCAAGACACGTCGTGGCGTACACAAGAGAGACCACACAAGCACAGCAAGAACGACTCGCCAGAGATGTTTTCTATAACTGAGGCGCTTCTGTGTCAAGGACCTGTGGACCTGCGTCTAACAACGGGGCACTACCAATTTCGTCCGCCTGAAAGCATTCCTGCAGCTCGACATGCAAGTTCGCAGCGTGGCCGAGTGTAAGGAAGAAGGATCGGCGCTTGGGCACGGGCGCGAGATCGGCTGGCGGGAAGAAGAGGACAAGGAAATGAGAGAATAGAACAGCCGGCCTAGCGTACGGGTGTTGTCTCTGTTCTCTTCATTTACTATATATATATATATATATATATATATATATATATATTATGTATATCCGCACTTCGGGCAAGCTGTTCCATTATATTACCCTTCGTCTTTCCCATCGCTGTCCAGCTCGTACCCCAGAGCTGCCGTGCCGCTCTTCATTACATTCGGCCACACTGTGGAGCTGACAAAGAAAGAAAAGAAACAACAGTTCATTTAAACTGTAGCTGTCCGACTATATTCTTGAGGCGCGAGACGTGCAAGGCAAAATTATTTCTTTTTCACGTATCTGGACTGAAGTTCGGATATGAGGTGCTCGCACGCCAGGTCTTCTCTCCTACCCACTCAATAATTGTGAATGGTCTGTGGAACTTCACAGTAGCTTCTTGCCCGGCCCGCCAGCCGCCCCTTTGCCCACACGCCTACTTATCGATGTTGTAAGTAGGAGCAAATCTACGGCGGCTGTCATAGTATCGCTTTTGATTTCTTTACGCTTGGGTAGGTTTCTTGATCATCGCAGTTTTGATCTTTTGACGGGCTGATTTGCCATCGTCGGAGCGTGTGACAATATTGGGAGCATCTAGACTGAAGACCGCTTTCAGCTGGGGCAGTTTTTCATAGAAAATTTCATACGGCCTTTCTCCGGTAGACGCCTGCAGTATCATGTTAACCGCAAGAGCGACTGACGGAAGGTGGACGTCCCAATCGGCTTCTCACTTTTTCTCTACTCTTGTACATGGAGTGAGTCGTGCTTGGATGCTCTGGGTTGTTCGCTATGTAAGACCGCTATGTCAAACGCGGATGCATAGTGGCGCTGCACACCTGCAGTGAAAAGGTACTTTCTTACTTCCCGGCTACGAAACCTGGTAGCCCGATCACATATAAATTCCTTGCCAATCCATGGCTCCATTCACATTGGTGCTTCAGGAAATCAATTAAATAAGTGGATGCAATGGATGGTACAGCTTCCACTTCCACGTATTTCGATAGGTAGTCTACTGCTAGAATGATGGAGCGGTTTTCCGCAGTGGTAGAGGGTAGAGGTCCTATGTGATCGATGCCAACTGTGTGGAAAATAGCTTCAGGTATCCGAGTAGGTGTTAGTAATCTAGGCTGGCACCCCGTCAGTCGCCTAAACTGCTGACAGATTTTACAATTCGTTACGTAAGAACGCACACTAATTTACATCTTCGGGCACTAGAAGCGTTCTTGTAATTTATAGAGCGTGGCTTGTTGGCCAGGGTGTCCGCCTTCTGGGGCGCCATGAATGGCTTGCAATACTTCTGACCGGTACGATTGAGGAACCACCTGGAGGTGACGCTCTTCTGATCGGACTTCTTGCCAGTGACGCCGGTACAATGCGGCATTGCGCATCACAAACATCCAAGTTTTTTTTCCTGTGTCAGTGATAAAGGCAATAATTGATGCCAGGTCTTTGCCCTCCTCTTGGGCTTTGGAGAAATCCAGTGGGTGAAAAAACGTGGTTTTGCCTGGTTTGTCGTATGCAATCAAGTGGTTCCGTGAGAGAGCATCACCGACGTTATTTTAACCCCGGCGCGATGGCGCACCTAAGTGCGGATAGTAGTGCAGAGGTTCGTTGAGCGGCTGTGCCATTGTAATGAGCGATACAGAGATAACACCCGCAGTTCGGGCAAGCTGATCTATTTTCTAACACTTCATATTTTCCCTCACTGTCCAGCTCGTGCCCCAGAGTTGCCGTGCCGCTCTTCATTACGATATATACAAAACCCACAAAGAAAAATAGTTCAGAAGAAAACTTTACCGAACGTCACGTCATGTTAAACAAGCTCCATTCTCTGATGAACACTGTCCAGTTGCTTTCACTATCAATTTCGATAATATTGCTCAAGGTTGCTTCGATTCTGTCTTCGCTCCAGACAAAAATTTCGCCGTCATGAAGCCAATGACTGCGAGGGCAAAAAGGTGTCACTCAACGGCATCGAAAGACAGAGGGGTGACTGCCATTTGGGCGCGTTAGTGTACGTTCATGATGGTGAACACACAGTGGTGTTAACGCTGTCTGTCTAGATGACCCGGCAGAAAAGTAAAATAAACCATGGGGGGGATCGGAGATCTCTGTTCGTTCCGCGTTCGTTCTGGCGGTCTTACGTCACAAAAGTGGGCGGTCCGCAGCTCTCTTCCGCCGAGAGGAAGAGGACAGCCAATCGTCAAGCGGTGAGCGGCGAGCTTTCCGGAAGTAGACGCGCATCGTTTGTCCTCGGCAAGGGGACCGTATATTTCAAAACGAAGTGTTTCTCGCCTTCTAATAAATACAGTTGTTATACGAAAAGGTATTGTTTTTCTTTTCAAGCTCAAACAGTTTCTGAAACAGCAATAGGTTTGAGCGTTGATATTTATTGGTGTTAGTTTTTCTAACGTGCTCGCTATGTGAAGTCGCGCACGCGAAATAAAAAAGAGAAAAGTAGCGGTTGGCGCAGTTTTTCAAGATGTCGTCCCACCGGAATGTCTGGCTTAGCTCCCGGGTGTCGAATCGTCAAAAGGAGCTTCTGCTGGCTTTTTATAAAAGAGCACCCACAGATACCTACGCCGTCGTGCCCACTGGGGCCGTCGTTCACGAGTGAGGACCGGGACGACACGTGGCAGTAGCTGGTAGCGCTTTTGAACTAAAAAGTCCCTGCGCGTAAGACCACAGCCCAGTGGCAGGCCCGTTCATTTTGTTCGCACTGTTCGTTTCGAGAACAGAAAGCGACGCCGCACTCGCTCATGCCTTCAAACGCATCTCGCACCTCCAACCGCAAGAGAAGCACACGTCGCAAGCGCCATTTAACTCAAAATCAGCTGTTGCGGCAGCCGCAACCGCCGCATCATGCCGTGCGAAGCCGTTTGTTCGCTCGAGAGAACGCGTGCGAACGGTCTCGCGCTCCGTTCGTTTGTAGCAGACGACATGCTCGTTATGACGCGGTATGACGTCACCAAAAAATAAAAGATCAAGCAACAAGAAAAATGGCTACGCCCCTCAGAGACGTGGTTTTTTTCCGGCTTCGGCCAATCCGTATGCCGCCAGAATGGGTACAGAATGAACGGCGCAGAACAGAGATCTCCCATCACCCCACTCGTCCTGCCGCGATATGACGTCACCAAAAAAGAAAACCTCAAATTAAAAAAAAATGGCGACACCCCCCGCCCTTGAGTGGCATCTGCCGCTTCAGCGAATTAACGCGCTTGTTCTTCCCCAGGAGAATGAACAAGCGGAACGAACAGATATCCGATCGCCCCCCATGTTGAACACAATATTGCTCCATAATGTGTGGCTAGCCACGAACTCAAGGTCTACGTTTCTGCTTCGGCTCATGAATCTTCGGAATCGTTGGACACGCGCTTCGTGGCAGGGGTACAGCTCAGGCGCTTCGCGAAATTCATTGGTTGCGGTCAAACTGGAAAAAAGAACGCGGTACTCAGGTAGGCGTAGATAAGTTATGCAATTATTATTTACTACATAGAGATTTTGCTGTGAGTTCACGGATTGGACAACCAGGCTTCATGATTATTTCAAAACCTCTGGCAACCACGACACCCTTGATTTTTTATACACTGCTGCTCTCCGCAAACAACTGGCCTCCTTTCTTGAGCAAAAAGCGCTTCAAAAGAACAGCTCTGTCTCACAGATCTAGGAATCTTGCCATAATCACCGTGGGCTCCGCTCTCTGTCGCCATAACGAGCGGCGCGGCGAAAGGGAGCAGTTATTATGAAATAGTCAACGAAGTCAAAGTCGACCTTCCCGTTCCCCCCGCAAGCACCTAAGCACATTATAAAAACAAAGAGCGGTGCCACCTTGTGATTAGCCAAGAGCATATAACATACGGTCCCTTTTGACAACCTCTCTTTCAGTCCGTGGCGATCGTACAGTATCGCGGTGCTCGGCTGCTGACCCGAAAGTCGCGCGTTCAATTCCGGCGGCAGCAGTCACGTTTTGATGGAGGCGAAATCCTAAAGGCCCGTGTGCTGGGCGATGTCAGTGCACGTTTAAAGAACACCAGATGGTCAAAATTACCGGAGTCACGGCGTGCCTCATAGGGATAATGTGGTTTTGGCACTAAAACCGCAGATATTAATACTTCATTATATTCCTCTATTGGTTTGCTTCTTCGAGCCGGTTCGTTCTGCAAGCTCAGCGCACATATTAAACTTCGATATATCACCGCTCTTACCACCCTCCAGAAATGCTCGCGCTCAAAATCGAATATATAAATGGCATAATCGGCCAAAAAAATCTTCAGGAACGCATTCCCCTATCCCAATTCATTTATTTTCAGCTAAGGAAGACTTCGACATTTATTTGGTTTGCTCGTTGGACAGCAGAAATATTGAAAAATTATTCTGTGAAACAAATGGGAGGAATACAAAGTTGTTTGGTCCCTCAACGAAACTCACAACCAGCGCAAGCAAGCATTAGAACTGCAGAAAGTTCAACTACTTGTTAGAGCTTCATCATATAAAAAAGTGGCCTCGTCATTCTTGAACACGCTCTCTGTCTACATTCCTTTCCGTCCAAGTGTGACGTTTCAGTTTATAGACAGTGTTTGTGCTGCCCGTTTCTCTTCTCCTGTGCCCGTGTCGGCAAGCCTTACTTTATTTCTAAAAGAACACGGCCCATATGTTGACCCAATTCTTTTACGCTACTAAAGTTCCTAAGCGCGTAAGCGTTTCAATAACGACAGCAAACATATTACTATTCAAGGCATCCGAGCAATCATAAAAAAAGAACTTCTTACGAACAAATACTTTGTGTATTGGGATCCAGTTTGGTATAATGGAAGGTTTATTGCGGCGGACAGGGGAGGTGTGAAAAGTTAATAAACAAAAGAAAAAAAAAACGTAGCCAGTAAGGCTCAATTTCGTCCCGCCATCGTTTCTCTTGCTCTGAAAAACGAAAGGAAGAGCGAACGGGAAAACGAACTCGGGAGAGAGAGGAGCCGTGAGCGCTTCCGGCGAGATCGATTGGACAACTCGGGCAAAAGCCGTCGGCGCGAGCCCAGTCGCACGGCGGCTCCCGGGCCGGACAGTTCGCCTCTCCGCGGCGTGTCGCAAAGACTGCGCGGCGCCCTCTGGGCTGCTTCATCGGCCTAGCGCGATCACTCGTCACTCAGCGCACCTATCCATCGGACGGGTCACGGAACTCCACAAAAGAGCTCTTGTCGCGAAGGCGGGCGCCTCCCACTCCTCGAGACCACGCGTCTCTCGCCACGTGCGTGAATCGGAAGGCAACAGGTGCAAGTAAGACGCGGCGGCGAGGAAAGAGTTTGCGTCGTCTTTCCAGCGTTTGTGAGTTCCGTGTTTGCGTTGCTGTTAGCTGTAGTCACACCGAGGAAATTCAACTGCGTACAAGAGGTGACAAGTATTTCATTGCGAAGTGTGCCAGTGGCTTCTACTGCGGACAACAAGCCTACCTTTCTGAACTATTAATATTTATCTGGCTTTTTTTTTTTTGAGAGAGACCGTGTCGATACCGTGTTCTCAGATTGATTACCATAAGTGTTGTGTACAGTTTGTCAAGCGCGAACTGTTGAATATAGGGTAGAAAAAGGAGCGCAGTTTTACTGTTGTTTGGCAGAACTTCTCATCCTCGTTGTGCATCTTCTCATCGAATGCTTATGACGCCTCATAAGGACGTAGTTGACTTTTTTCGCACCGCAGTTTATGGGGCTGTTGACACAATGCGTCAATGAATGCATGTAAGTGTGAGAAGCGACAATAGTGTACGTCCAAGGGACGCAACGTTCGTTTACGTACTATTTTTCATACCGTTCAAATATTTCACTAATAGCTTCCTATCGCTTTTGCGCTCACGGCAGTGAATTGGGTGGGCTTTCATTCCCTGCCGTTTACTCTTTCTCGGCATATAAAACTCAGCTTATGAGGAAGAGAAATGATTTGGGCTTATTTATTGCTAGGTCCCTGAAATTCTCCCCGGGTTTAAAGGGGATTTTTCTCTGAGGTCTGCACGCTTTAGCGTTGTCCCTTTTGCTGTTTTCTGCAGAAAATATATTGTTGAATTCAAAGCTGCGTTTAAGTACAGGACATCCTGTGTTATAAGCAGCACTTACTTAAGTTACAATCCGCTCTCAAAGGCTCACTGAAACGTTTTACAAATTTACATTTAGCTTTATTTTTATCGTTGAACTCTTCCGCTCCTCTGTACAGTTCAGTGTTTAATGAGAATATTTTCTATTCGCGAACACTGATAAAAGCTTCGAGAGCTTTATGTCTGCTATTTTGCATGCTGTATGTAGATATTGAACGAAAACGAAAATCGTTTGTGGATATTCCTGTTAAACACACACATATGCAGATCAACTCATCAGCAGTGGAAGCCGGCCTTGACTGTATCACCATACTGAGCAAGACATTTAAAAAGAAAGGCCTAAGTACTTAGTTGCTTTCTAACACGTCACCCTTTTCATAGAATCACGTTTAGTTACACGTTGAAAAAATATAAAGAAGAAATGTTGAGGTTTTAGACTTACTTTCGGTAATGTAAAGAGCGTGTCCAGCTGTCGCGCGAGGCTGCATTAAATAAGCTAAATTTAAACGGAGTGCCCGCAAGTTTCAAAGTATTTCTGGAGCGGTCTGGTTTTAAAGAAGGCTCGCGCACTTTTGAACGGCGTTCGAAAGGCATGTGAAAATAAGCTGAGACAACTGATCGTCAGCATATGAAAAAATTGTAAGAATGCGCAGGTGCTGTCATCCATAAAGCAGGTAAAATTCCGAAAGAAAAACACGAAAACTAACGTTAACTTGTTCAGCATTGCTGAAAAACCTTGATAATTTTTGTGGCAATTTTCATTAGCGTTCGACCAGCATACACGGCAGTGTAAACGGTTGGAAATAAGTGACATAAAGGAGAGAGGCTCGCGAGATCCCTGCTAACAGTGCGCTGCATGACAGAAAAAGAATACATCGCAGTCTGAATTTAGCCACATCATCGTCGAACTGGACCATTTCACAATGCGATCTTCTGTGATGACTCTGCTGGATGCCCAGAGTGTGGACTCGCTCGCTAAACTTGTCAATGGCTCTTGGGCCGACGCGGACAGCCCGAACTTGACTGGCTCGCTCTTGGATTCGCTGAACCTGTCCTGGCCAACGTTGACCACTCGCACGACTGTCGTCGACGTGAGCAGCGAGCGCCAGTGGGTGCTTCCGTGGTGGACTCAGCTGGCATACGCCTGCCTTTTCGGGTTCATGGTCGCCACTGCGGTGCTGGGCAATGCCGCGGTGATCTGGATCGTGCTGGCGCACCGGACCATGCGCACGGTCACCAACTATTTCCTCCTCAACCTGTCCGTAGCTGACACCATGACGGCCACGTTCAACGCAGTCTTTAACTTGGTCTACATGCTCGAGAGCCACTGGGCCTTCGGCGAAGAGTACTGCGTGTTCAGCAACTTCGTGGCCAACTTGACGGTCTCTTCTTCGGCCTTCACCCTGGCAGCTATGAGCATCGACAGGTGAGCCTTCTCCTGCATGTTACTTCCACTAGCAGTTTCTTTGCCGCAGTGGTGTGCGCAACGGAGCCTGTGCGTTTCGGACGAGAACAAGGCGGGCCCGTGCTACTCTTTTTTCTCGTCCTCTCTTTCATCACTGCATTCTCTATCATTGGCTTTCGCGAGTGAACTTTTCAGCAAGTTGCCTAAATTGCTTTTAAATGCTAGAGAATTCCTCTGTCTACCACCCCGCTACCCACTTTGGCCTTGCTATACTGTATATCTGGCGTGGGGGTGGCGCTGGTAATGATGCAGCCACAGGCGGGTTTAGTTTGGCAGACCTGATGAGCAATAGCTCTGCCTGAACGTCAGGCTTCGATAACATGACCGCGCTCTGCTCCACTTTGGTTTTTCGGACACAAACATTAAGGCTCATTTGTAGAAAGACAGAAGAGTCGGCTTGAGCCAGAGATCGCTCTGGCCTGCTACTCTGCAACGAGAAAGGGGGAAGCACAAAGAAAGGAGCGATGAATGAACACAAGAAAGGTAAGGAGATGCGTATATGCACGTACATCACAGTGTGCGGCAACTCTATGTCATGGAGCTCTATGTCGTCTGCCTCGTCGACTGGCTTGAACAAATGCTATAGCCGTTCTTGTAACATGCGCTGGTGGCTCCAGGCCAAGGGCCTCACGCAAAGTCATCGGATATTACCACTTTCTGCGATAGAAGAAATCGGCTTCTTTCACTCTCGCGCACATGACTGGCATATGCAAAAAATGCTTTCAAGCGTTTTTGACACTTGCAGAGAGCCCACTCGGGATAGATGCAAACTGCAGCCAGCGATACACCTCGTGAACACGCCACCAAGGAGAATTCAATTAATCTTATTGTTATGTTTAGCTGAACTTTATGAAGCTCGCGGAGCTTCATTTCTGGCCACCATACTATGACTAGGCATAAAATAATTAGACAAGCCTTGCACCTTTGAGTAAACTGAACAGATCTATAGCTAGTACGTGTCCTCGATTTCGCAACCGGCCCCGCCACGGTGGTCTAGTGGTTATGGCGCTCGACTGCTGACCCGAAGGTCGCGGGATCGAATCCCGGCCGCGGCGGCTGCATTTTCGATGGAGGCGAAAATGTTTGAGGCCCGTGTACTTAGATTTAGGTGCACGTTAAAGAACCCCAGGTGGTCGAAATTTCCGGAGCCCTCCACTACGGCGTCTCTCATAATCATATCGTGGTTTTGGGACGTTAAACCCCAGATATTATTATATTATTATATCGATTTCGGAACTGTTTAGAAGAGGCGCTATTGCGCGTGACAGTAAATGATTAGGCGCGGCAGTTAACTGGAAGAGCACTGCGTTCGTTGCGATATCGACATACATGTGCGACTCGCTCATGGGGATTGCATTCGCATGCACATCTACGACTAGCGCATCGAGAGCCAGGTTTCTGTATACTCGCAGTGAATTCAGATAATATAGAAGCGACGGCAAACTGGCGCTCTATGAGGGAGTTCTGTCGGCTGTAATGGCACGTAACTGCGAGGGCTATTCAAATAGTCAGGGACGTTTGCTAATATTTAAACATTTACGCATTATAATGAAGATTTAATTGTGCTGCGCCATCTGTACATTCTTCGCGAGGGTACTGAAGTCGCTGTTGTGACTCAGTAGTCATCTGCTTGTCGGGGAATGCAAACAATGTCTGCAAAAATCGTTGCTCGCGCCTATTGTGAAGTGCCAGCTGTAATTCAATTTTTGCTTTGAAAAGGATCATCAGCTTCTCACATTTATGCGGAATTGTGCCTAGCTTATGGACATGAAGTGATGAGTCAATGAAAGGTAATTAAATCGTGTCGAGACATCACAAATGGCCGCGCAAATGTGCACGACTACGAGCGGAGTAGATGGGCCAGAATGCAGACCAATGAAACTGTTCAACAAGTGGATAGGGCATTGCGATTAGATGGACGACTGACAGTTGCTGGCGAAATACAAGGGTTCATCATGTGCACCTGATGTGTGCGCATGGACACGGTAGATTAGTTGGACACTTTAAAAAGTTGCATGTTGCTGCATGCTGTTCTTTACGCCTAACACTCCCTGCACATTTAGTATTTAGAAAACGAAGCAGTGACCGTGACATTTTGGTGCCGCAGTACCTAATGTGTCAGCTAGCATTTAGCGATGTTGTCTTAAGGAATTGAGGGTCATCACGCAGCGAGTGCATTAGAGCGAAAAAACTGAATAAAATTTCGTTCATTTGCTCATGCCTATTGATGTGAATAAACTACGCTGCAATCAGAGTCACACTTCCTTCTATCTAAGGTGTTCAGAATAATTTTCCCCTCGCAGTGGACTTATCGCAGTAAGTAAAACGTTTCTTGTACTGCGTGCATCCAACAATCCTTAGCTTTCTTTGGAACTTACCTTCGTTTATTTTTCTGTCACCATGAATGCCTTATGACGTCTATGATGATAACAGGTTCTTAACTCACTTATCACACATTTTTCTTGAATCTCCAGTGTTTATGATAGGCAGGATGCTACACTTGAATGCAGTAACACAGCTGCCTTTTTTTTCAATTTCTTTCGTGACATATGAAAAGAAAAAGAAATAGAAAAGCACGTATCAATTTTGGAGTAAGCTTGATATTGTCTTAAACATATTCTTTGCCTTTACTTCACACAAAAAAAACGATGTGAATAGTAACGAGAACATTGTTCTTGCTTTGTCAACTGACCTTTCAATTTCTCAGTGTCTTCAGCACCTTAGCATGTATGCAAGACCCCCGAAGACATAGCTATTATGAATTTTAATTAAAAGGCTGTTCTAGGTGTTCAAACGCTGCATACGAATATGTTTCATTCACTTCGCGGGCACCATTTTATTTATTTATTTTATTTATTTACACATACTGCAGCCCTAAGTGCGCTATGGCAGGAGTGGTTGTACAAAGATACGCGGAATGTTAACAAACATGAATGAAAATTATGATAACAGACAAGCTAATACAGATGTGTGATTATACAAGATCAAAAGTGCACAGACATGTGATGAACATGAATGAAAATAGAAAAAAGAAACAATGCTCCTCAAGAGCACCATGTTGGTTAATAAGTGAGCAAATACTTCCACACAATTTTTAGTTAATTTTGTTCAATAAACTTTCATTGGTATAGCAGGATCTTGATAGCTATGGCCTTCGAGGACAACTTCACTTCAGTAGACACATAAATAGCGCTTGTATTTTCAGACCAAGATAATAAAATTTGACGCTCACTGCGCTAACGTCGCATTCGGAGGCGGGTACTCTTTTTCAAGTGGGAGACTTTGACGCTTTCCAAGTTGCAAGTATTAACCTCACTGAATTGACATTGTACGCTGTCGCCTGTCTTGCTTCGCTTCAATCGTCGTGAATTGTTAATTTTTTTTTACCACCTCTCGCCTATGGCCCCGTTTGGACGTTGGCAGAGTTCTTGAACCATACGATTTGCGAAACTCGCTATAGGCTCCATGTATGAACATCGGACACGCCATTGGAAAAAATCACGAAGGTCAGGGGATTGTGGCATTTTTGTGTGTTCCAGTACTCAAGCCTGCAAGGTGTGCCCCATAGTGAAGTGAGCAGTGTTTTCACGCTGGTGGCTTACATTTTGCGGTTGGTACTGCGTCTGTATAACTCATCAATCTTTCTTGAATGCCCTTCATCTGATTTTTGCTATGGTAAATCACACAATAAGAGCGAAGACTGCAGTGACCGTGGTGATGCGGTCTGTTTTTATTTGCTTCTTTTTTTTTCCTTTTTTTTGTCATTGGTGCCATACAGCAGGTGGCGCGTCGGCTTGCATTCCTCCGCAAATTTAGCCATGGGCGTATCCGGGTATACGAAATTACACTAAATCTTCTCGTGGGCGTAGGAAGTGTTCCAGCGAAAGATATTGCGATTATAACAGGGCCCACATAATTTCTCATGACTGACGGGCACGCCCACACGCACGCACACACACACACACACACACACACATATATATATATATATATATATATATATATATATATATATATATATATATATATATATATATATATATATATATATTATTAGTTCAAAAAATATCAAGCACGTAGGAAAAATTGTTGAGTAAAGGACTGACGTTTCGGCCGCGGGACCGGCCTTCTCCGACGAAGGCCGGTCCCGCGGCCGAAACGTCAGTCCTTTACTCAACAATTTTTCCTACGTGCTTGATTTTTTTGAACATTTACTTCCGGGTCCTCTGCTAGTAGCACTTCATTGTTTATATATATATATATATATATATATATATATATATATATATATATATATATATATATATATATATATAAGAAACTGATAAAAGAAAACTGTGTATGGCCTAAAGTCGTTGAATGTCCACATTTGGTGATTATCTCGTGCTTGCCGGTTTTAGTCGTTCGCCGGGCCTCCCAAAATTGTCGCCGCAGTGGGCGGGATGCGCCCGTGCCGCCGCACGTGAGGGAAGGGTGTCCCCTTGATGGGTCGGCTTTCCACCTTTCATCTCCGCCCGTTCCTTGTGAATGACCTACAAGTGGTGGGGGAGCGTAAGCACTTTACATTGTACAAGTAGAGAAAAAAATAATAAAAAAAAGAAAAAAAGAGAATAGCAAGAGAGAAAACGACACTGCACACGTACGAGCCAATCAAGAAACAAGCATGGTCCAAATTATGATTCTGTGCTGCCAAATTCATTTTGGCTTATCTCTCGGAGACAGGAGAGTCTTCCAGGGTCCTCGCTGATGCCGGCTGTTAACGTTCTAAATTTGAAAATAAAATATGCCTCACGCTGTTCGCGCTCACGCGTGTTTTGGAAACCGGACTATCAAAGAGTTACGCTGATATTTTCAACGCTGTGGTTTGGCAAGCGTAGATGTCTGGATAAGAGTAGCTTCGGCAGTGAAGTGGCGTGGTACCGGTGATTATCGAACCGCAGCCGAAATGGCTTGCCCGTTTGGGCTATGTATTCTTGCCCGCAGACGTTGCAATGTAACATGTATGTCACATTACTGGAGTCACAATTACGGTTTTGGGTGATGTTGAATTCGAAATCTGAGAAGCTTGCTTTTGATTCACGCGTTGTGACCATGTGTGGGCATACCTTGCAACGAGCTTTACCGCAGGGGCAGCACCCTGGTTTGGCGGAGTTTGTTTTTGCTCTGACAAGAATGTCCTTCAGGTTTTTATCCCTGCGGTACACCGCCCGAGGTGGCTCCGCGAAGATGGAAGTCAGTCGTTTGCTTTGTCTGATAATTTTGAAATGGCGGGAAAGCATGTTGCTAACTCGTGGCACTGATGAGGAGTAAGTTAGTACAATATTTGTTTGGGAAGTTGTTTTGGATACTGTTTTTGGCTCCTTAATTATGTCATTCCGGTTCACGCTGCGAGCACGTAGTATGGCATTGTCAATAATGTCTTCGGGATAATTTTGTTGTGATAGGGAATTCTTTAGGCGTTCTGCGTGTTTGTCAGATTCCTGGTGCATATCCTTCGATACCGGTAGGCCTGAGAATATGGAATACCCGTTTTGGGCAATTTCTTGGATGGCAGCTGTTGAAATGTAGGTACATTTGCCTGTCTGTGGGCTTTTGTAAAGGTTTGTTGACAGGCTTTCATTATTGACCGAAACAGTGACGCCCAAGAAGTTGATGCTAGTTTTGGAAATGCTATGCGTAAATTTAATCGATGGGTGGAGGTCGTTGAAATCCCGTATAAACCGAAGAAGGCTCCCCTCATCGTGGTTGCATATAATAAATATGTCATCCAAGAATCTTCTGTAATACAAAGGTTTCAAGGCGCGCCCCTCAATAAATGGGATTTCAAGAGATGCCATAAAGATGCTCGCAAAGTTCGGGGCCATTTTTGTGCCCATTGCAGTGCCACTGACCTGAAGGAAGTGCTTGCCATTAAACTCAAAATGGTTATGGTTTAGTACAAGATCGAGAAGTGTAGACAGTACCTCGCCACTTACACCAGCCGATGAGTCAAATTTCACATACTTAGAAACCGTAGCCACTATTCCGTCACGGTGGGGTATGTTAGTGTACAGTGAGCAGACGTCCATTGTCACCAGAAAGCTATCACCTGGGATGTTGAGATTAGAAGTTTCGCGGATGAAATGGTTTGTGTCCTTTAGGTGAGAAAGAAAAGTCGGTGGGATTTCTTTTATCAGGGAATTAATGAATTCTGATATATTTTTTGTTGACGTCCGATACTCTCCAGTAACAGTACATCAACAGAAAACAGCTTGTGTGCCAGAAATGATAAGTTGTCCGCGAGTGTGAAAATGTCGTCTGGCAGAACGTGCACAGTCAAGCACCGCATGCCGGTTGTCCCTTGCAAAAAGCAATGTTTCTTATTCTATTTTGGTTTCATGCGGCTAAGGTTTATGTGGGGCAAACGGGGCGCTGCCTCAACATTCGTCTGCGTGAGCACCATAGCTCTTTAAAGGGTGCGCCATTCCCCCATTTCTCTGCCCACTGTGCCACCTGTGGTTGCACCCCAGAATTCTGCCGCACGACCCCCATTTATGGACACACGGATTCTCGCATAAGAGAGATAGCTAAGTCTTCGCTATCGGCAAAAACGGTGACACGTGTGTCAGCGCGTCGTCGATTACTGTACTTGATTGCGAGTTGACGTACTTGGAGAAGACATAATGATGTTAAAAGTGTAGTCTTTTGTCATGTGCATACGTTGCGTGCGCATTTTTTGTTCTTTCTTCTTCTCTCATTCTGTTTCGCTTGAAAATAGCATTCAGTTGTCAGTCAGCGCTCGTGTTGTGAAGTGCTTCTGTGTCCTACGTATTTCGCGCTGTTTCAATATGATATATATATATATATATATATATATATATATATATATATATATATATATATATATATATATATATATAGCGTCACACAAATCAAACGTAACCTTTCATTGCAATTTTTGAGTACTCGACGTGACATTGCCTTGCTGACACTATTTCACAAATTCATTCATTCATCTCGAACAACACTAGCATGCTTGAAAAGACCCTACTCCACGTCACACAGGCCTCATAATCAGTTTAGTTATACCCGCATTTACGGATCAACACGTGCATTCAACTGCTCTGCGCTTCCACGTGCAGTCCGATGTTGGAATTCCCTGCCGGATAGCATCGCATGTCTGACAGACATTGATGCATTTCGTGACTCACTGACCAGTTATCTGGCCAACGAGGTATAAAAATGTTTGCCATTGTCGCAGTGTGCTCTCTGTGTCGTAACATTTTTGCAATTTCTTATTGTATAGCACCGCAGTGTCGCTTTTCTTTTTCTTTTCTTTTTCTATTTAACCCTAGTACTGTAAGATTTCAGTTGTGCTTGACTAGATGAATATTTCCTTATTATATGTTTTATATTGCTAGTGTTGATTTTTTTTTTTAAATTTTGTTACCATTGCTGATGAACTAATTAATTATATTGTACTGCTCTTTTTATGTGATCTCCTACATGACCGCTGTTCATGAACTTTTGTGTTTTGTTACGGACCTTGTGTTATGTTGTGTCATGCTTCGGAAGTCCACTTTCTTGTACTTCCCCCCTTACACAATGCCTCAACAGAGGCCTGTAAGGTATTTTTAGATAAATAAATAAATATATATATATAATATATACAGTGCTGGGCAGTATCGAAGATACCTGTATCTTAGATACTCTCCGGGTATCTTGTATCTGTATCGCGATACGTCTCGCAATACGTGTTTCAGTATCTGTATTTCCGTTACATTGAAGAATGTATCGTGTATCTTAAGATACAAGATACTGCGATCGCAACACCACCGTAAATAAACGCTGACTGAACTCCGGTCCTCAATCTGGTACACTTTTAGCCAACGACCGCTTAAAACAACGCATATAGGGCGGAAAGGTCAGATTTTTGACGCTTATAAATGGCTCTATAAGCGGCCTACTAATACGGCTCTCTTATGCGGTCCTTATTTATGCGGCCTCTGGCTAAGCGGCTCTTTATTATGCGGCCTAAGTTTATGCGGCTCTTCCATATGCGAGGCCATTTCGTTGCCAGAAGGCCGTTTAAAAGTGACCGCTTAAAGTAACGCATACCGTCGATTTGGTTAAGCGGTATTTCAGGTGAAATCTGTCCGGCTTATATACGGCTCAATATGGGGTCGAAATATATGTGGTACTTGTCGCAAATTTTTAGAAAAAAAGAAGTCTTCTACATATTATTTGATCCGTGCCGTGTTCCTGTTTTTCTTTTGTTCTTTTCAGCCTTCCTACTCATGAATATGCATTTACACATAACAAGAACAATGCGCAGAGTGTCATAAACCATGTATCAACACACACACACTCCACCACGGGGATTTGAACCCAGGCCAACCGCGTGACAAGCAGACACTGTAACCACTACGCCACCGCACCACACGATCTGGGTGGACTTACCCGGCTTTATATATGTACTTGAGGTTATTTTGGACGATTTTATGATCGGTTACAACGCTATAATTTTGCATGTGTGAGATGCATCATCCGCGTATATATGCGCGTGTATACGTGTACACGACCTTAAGCGAACCCTCGCGGGCAGTCACAGTCAGTTTGTGTATGGAATTACGTTTCTCGTCCGACGGCTTGCGCATCCCGCACGGAGACAGAGGTGAACAATGAACGATGCGTTTCCGAGTGCATTTCAATTTGCCCGCATCATACAGCAACCAAACGTGCCCTGATGTGCAACCAGCCGCCAAAAGAAAGTTTTCTGCGATGTTTGACGCAGTACAGGCGGTGGAAGTCAGCTGATCTCATCTCCACTCGGCGAAGTACAGTCTCCCACATCCTTCGCGAGCATCGCGTTGATGTCGGTGCGTTTATACGCCTTGTGCACCACCTATAGAGGCGCCACTGATAGCCACCTAGCGGGCGCCGCCGACAGTACGTGCGGGAAGCCGAGCAGACGACAGCGCTTTGCACAGCTTTGCTGTGAGGAGATGAATGAAGTTCGCGGCTGCTATTTCCCCTTCGTGCGGGTGCCAGACAACTAATTCTGCACTGGCAGCTGCAGGAACGGTGCGGGCCTCTACGAAAGTGGACTTGTGCACGATGTTTGCCACGAACGAGCGCTTAACTAAGCGCACGTCGCCGATTTCGAACGACGGCATGAAAGCCTGGCACCGACGGTTCGTGCGCGACAGAGCGCGCGCATCGAAAAAACAAGTGTAAAAAGGCGCCAGCAGCGCGCCCGTGGCGCCCGCGCGCCTCTTACCCTCTCCGCAGAAGACGCCACCGACACAGCCAACGAACGCGAAAGATCGGGATATTCGGAAAGCAAAGCCGAGCCAGCGGCGCCGTCTGATTCCGCAGACGAATCGGTGAGAGGATCTCGCCCTTTCCCTAGCTTTCGCTGTGCTACGCACAGACCAATCATACGCACCTTCCCGAAACAAGGCGCGAGCCGATACAGGCAATGCAAGCGCAGCAAGCGCGCGGTGGCAGAGTCAGTCAGCGAGGAGTTAGTCGGCGAAGAAGTTATGTCGCTCTAGTGATAGCATCGTTCGCTCGACCGCAGAAGACGTGTTGTTTGATGATCTAGTTCTGTGAGTTAAGCATCAAGAGACGACAGTGACAAGTTTTGAAGAGGGTCGCCGAGAAGATATGTGATGACCGAGTGCGGAGGAGAACGAACGTCCGCGTGGAGTGAATCGTCATGCCGGTGAATATCAAAGGTGCGTCGGTCGCGCAGACCAGCGTAACAAGATCCAGCTATGAGGTGCAGCTCGTGGTGAACATCCGCTTTGTTTTGTTTGCAAAAGTGACGTCTCAATCACTTCTTGTTCTTTCTGAAATCAACCATTCCAGCATTTCTGTTTCTGTAAATAATAAATATAGAACTTAGCTTGTAATGGCGCGGTACATGTACCGCGCTAGTACAAGCTAAGTTCATGGATGACCAACTCGCCCGAACTACAACACTTCTGAAATATAGAACGTTTGAGCGAAATGCCCTGCACGGCGGTCGAAGCGAACCAACGCATGCTCTGGCTGATAACTTGTCGTCTACCAGTGTCAACATCATCGAGTGCATCCAGCGAGCACCGATATGACAGAACGAAAGCATTAGAACAAGAAGAGACGTGTTAACCCGCACAATGACGCAGCGGCTTGTCTTTGCCAACGAACAGCGGCGATCCATTGCTTCCGTCGCTCTTGCTCAGGAGGCCTTGCGGTAAGTGAGTAAAACCGTGTTCCGGGCGCGTTTTTAGATGCGAAGTATCTTAAAGCGGAGCTCAATCCGGTGGTGGTGGTGGTGGTGGTGGTGGTGGTGGTGTGCGGCGTGACCACCCTTACTGCGCATGCGCATACCCTCTCCACACACCTCATCTCCACTCACCCTCTCCCCTTCCCCTCTCCCCTTCCCATCTTCCTCCCCTCTCCACTTTCCATCTCCACTTTCCCTCTCCCCTCCCCCTCTCCATTTTCCCTCTCCACTCTCCCTCTCCCCTCCCCCTTTCCACTCTTCCTCTGAAACGCGGGCTAGACCAAAGCTAGGTGGCTTTGGCTAGACATGCCGAAATTCTCTCCTGCGCAACGCCGCGATGGGCTTGAGCGCATGCGCGTCCCCTCCCCTTCTCTCTCCTCTCCTACGTTGTCCCCCTCTCGCCCGCCTGCCCTGTGAGAATTAACGGCCAGGCTAGATGGAAGATACGACGCGCGTAGCGTCCCTCTTCGCGTTCCACGACGCGAGGTCGGTAGCATGCCCAACGAACGCCAACGGAACGCGATCGTGCAAGTGCTCTGGCTTCGCATCGCCTCATGGTCCCCTTTAGCGGGAGATGGTGTAATTTTTGTAGGTGTTTGAGCACTCCACTCAACAGCAATTGTTATTCGACATCCCTTGAAGTTTCGGCCACCACACATACGACGAACGTTGCTTATTTCACTACGGAAACGTGAACAACGCTTTAACACACGTACAACGACGTAGGAAACCACGGCGGCCGTCTACTTGCTCTCCCGAGAGCAATGATTGAGTTCGCCGCCTATGGCGCTTCCGTCGGCGCGCACTAGGCGTATACGGACATATATTGTGTACAGGTTCATCTCACGGAATCGGATTAAAACACATTATCGCTTATTCGTGCAACAGATGGGTTGGTGTAAGCAGCGCGTACGGGGCGATGGGCCAGCTTTCAGAACGGGCGCGCTCATTTCTCTCCGACAGGTACAGTATAGACGAGAGAGAAACGTTTGTTGAGTCGAAAGAACCTTCGCAAAAAAAGAATGCAGTCTCCCGAGCTCGAGGCTGACGGCGGCGACGAGCGATGCCGTGGAATTGTCATGCTAGGGAGGACGGCGGGTCGAAGGTTGTTCGTTCTCGTGGTTCATTCGTTGTTGACAGTTGGAAGTGATGCTCCCCTTGGCTTCCACAAACAATGAAACGTAGTGCATGACTGGCGCGGTAAGTGCACGCATGAAATCGCTTGCGTCACCCGTTAGAACATATGTTTCCTGCAACGCGTCGCATCAAAAGAAGCTAGCAATGCCTGAAATCGAATGAAGTCACAATATGATCCAGCTTCAAGGATAAAATCATGCTATTTCTTCAAAAGTCAGAAGTGGCCTGAAGGATTCAGAAGGATCACGTCAGCAATTATACTGAATAATGCAAAGATTAACTTGAAACATTCTAATATTTAATGGGCGCTGTTAAATCTCAATAAGAACCCCAAATCAAATATGCACTCGTTTTGCACCTTGAAGGTTCATGAACGTTAAGCTCTACAACATGTCTCAGTTGACCGCATATCTGGTGGAGGCCCTGTGTTGGGGAACATGGCAGGTTGAAGGCTGTTTTCGTATTCCACCCGTTGTCGACGAGTGAAAGTGATTCTTTCCTTGGCTACGAGATGTGATCGAAGCGACAAGGGCCAGTATTACTTCACTCCACGTCATCCATTCGAGTATGCTTTGAGCTTAACGACGCTTTATTGTATCAACTAGCAAAATGCTAGAAGTGGCTGAACTCGGGCAGTAATCTTGACTTATAGGAATAAATATTCACCTGTCTTAAACATGTGCAGTCAGTAGCATCCTGCTTGATTCGGATCATGGGCCACGACATGTAAACGTACAATACTAAATAGTAGATATAGAGGAACAATTCTTATACTCAATAGGTGTCATAATTGCAAATAACAGCTGCAAATAAAAAGCACGCTTTCACACTAATAGCACACCCATAAATGTTGAGCTTTACGCTTCCCAGTCAACCTCCCTCATGTTCGATACCAGGGGCGTAGCCAGCAATTTTTTTCGCGGCGGGGTGGGGGGGGGGAGTCAACCATGCTTTATGTACGTTTGTGCATGCGTTTGCATGTCTGTGTGTATATATACACAAGCAAAATTGAAAAGTTTCGGGGGGGGGGGGAGGTTGAACCCCCCAACCCCCCCTTGGCTACGCCCCTGTTCCATACCCTGTAGCTTTACGTCCACCTTTATTTAAATATCAGCTGTCATGCAACATCCTTAGCTTTGGCTAGTACAGCAGCTAAGAAAAACTGTGCTTGAGAATTCAAGATTTATTGCCAGTACCAACACTAGCTATACACAAAACCATTCTGTAGTAGCTCAAGCGCAAGTGTTGCAGCTTTTTTTCAGAATTAGCAGCTCATATATCGCTCACATGAGCATGCAGACATACACGTTTAAATGTGCAGATATTATTCTTTTTTACGAAGAACTGCGCGAAATAAACTGGCACAAGGAGACGCACGGACAAGCGTCTTCCTTGTGCCAGTGTATTTCGCGCAGTTCTCTGTAGTCATGAATTACCAACTTCCCCAACGATCAATTCTTCGATATTATCGTTTACATGCAGCCCACTTCCACGGCAGTTAGCACGGCACACCATCTGTCAGAGGTCGTGCCACATGAAGGGTATTCGCATACAGTACTAGATTTGTCCTTCACTAAATGTTGAGACCTGAAATGTATTTGTTCTTTTTCTGGCATCATTTGAAAACGTGACCTTTCCCTTGCAGTGTTGAGAGATATCTTTGCAGTAAGTTAGGCATTGTGTCCAAATCCATCACTGTGCCAGCCTGGCACTTAATTATGTATGCATGGGTCCCTTATTTCCTTTCTGTGCTCCAAGCCCTTCCCTTCAACCATTACTGTAGAACTGTGGCATTTAGGCGTTTTATCTGGAAACGCTAATTGTTGTTACATTTTGTGCCATTTCTTCGAGTACCCATGCCAGTATTTAGTGCATTAAGTGAATAAAGAACATGCTATTCTGCTGCGCAGCTGCACACTGAGCAGAACAATGAGATGGGGAGCCATGAGAGAAAATATAGAGAACATTGCCACGGTACAACGCGAACACAAGACAGTGAAAATTTCTACAAGAGTAAGACAGCTTGTTGACACAAAAAAATGGCAGGCACAAACATGTCTAACAAGACTGAAACTTGGGCTAGTTGGTTGTCCTTCATGATGAACCAGCAGCACAACCACACATGGACAGAGGTACACGAAACACAGCACTCTGTTGTGTGCCTTCTTTCCTATGTCCGTGTGCGGTTGCACTGCCGATTCATCATGAAGGACCAACATGATGTCCTCGGCAAAATCTCAAAGACCCACAAGACATTGATGTTCATTGATGTCCCCATTGTCTTTCTCACCTGCAGAGCACACGCGTCATTACATATACAATAGGATGCATCGTAAAGGTTTTTCGCCTATATGCTATGTTGTTGTAGTAATAGGGCATTGTGTGAACAAAGTAATGAATGTAAAAATTAAATCACCCTAATATATATGCCATATTCCTTATTGCTGAATTCTCAACCTCCGCGTGTTCAACTTCTCCATCTGTGCACATAATGGACCCCTAAAGGATCTCGGCAGTAGTTTCCCTGAAATGGCTTTGAAAGCTGCTATTGGATCAGATTGAGCTAACTGAATCTCATGAACGTATCCTTTCAAAACAAAAAAAGGGCAGTCCACTTATTATTTTCTAGCAAGCTAGCTACCTTAGGAATTTGGCCTTGAACGTGTGCACGTTCCTTGCAGTTGTGTCCCATACAGCAGTCAGTGGCTTATCGGTTATCAGTAAAAATTTTCTTTATGAACAGTCTTCCAAGTTCAGTAATGCAGCATTGTAATGGATGTATCATTTTGACATATAGTTTATGCATTCAAATCTCTTCAGTTGAAATTCCTAACCAGTTTCTCTATCAGTAATGACCACAATTACTATGCAACTCTCGGTATCATCATCTGCATGCATGGATAGATGCATTCTGCAATGCTTTGATCATGCATCTTATCACTCGCCCTGTGATCTCACAAGTCACCTGTGTCCTTCTCTAGACAGTAACAGCTATAAATATTTTGCATACCTTAACTAGCTTGTTTTTCCAAACACCATGACTTACCTCTATTTGCACAGTCAGTAAGCCTGAACACACAGTGCACACTTTTGTAGTTTGACATATTTTTTTTTCAATTACAAACAAAACTGTACAACAATGTATACACCAATACAGCGTTTGTAAACTAATAAGTGAATCTTACACCTTTACAGAAACAAGGTAAAAAAAACAACTGCGAAAGAGGTGATCAAATAATTGAACAGAACGATTGTTGTTTTTCTACGTTTTAGGGGTTTCAGGCCTTCTTTTCATCTGACTAGAATTAATTGATAATGACTTAGCTTGAGTTTCAGCACGCCTATACGTAGAAAAAGCTCTACTTTCTTTCAGAGTGCAGGTCAAAACATACATGAAAAATTGCACCCCATAAATGCAGCTACCTAAATGCCTTCAATTATAATAACTTTACTTAAACACAATAAGATAACACAAAATTGACTAGAGTAACAAAGAAGTATTGCAAGTAAGTGGGCCTTGATCGACGTCATATATGTAGCCTTGGAAACAGACGAAGGGATTGAGGTGTGCTTCCTGCCTGTTTCTGGCACCTAATTTGCAATATATGAGTAGAATACACAGTGAAAAATATTTTGTTCTGTATCATGACCTGTGTAGTGCACGTAGGTACTATGATTTATCACAAATGTATGACTAAACTAGATACCCTCTATATTAGTAGGCCTGAGGTTTGAGGACGCAGCTTTTCTGTAGGTAGTGGCTAATAAAATTCAAAACATAGGTATCAGCTGTGCATGAACGACAAGTAATATGCTAATATAATGCCCTAATAAATAGGACTTTTCATAGCACATGCATCAGAAATAATACGATGAATGTGCATGTTATACTCCGAGGAAAACTACAAAATGAACAATGAATATGTCTATATGAACACATACACACACACACACAACACACACACACATAGTTATTATTGCACATGATGTCTGTCACAGATTCCAATGCTAGTGTACCTGCTACTCAGGTATCCTCAAAAGAAAGAGCATTGAAAAGTGCATGAACATAAAACAAACTTAAATGTCTCTAAAGTTTGTGAAAATTCAGCTAGCCAGCAGCCTTATCTACCCAGCCTAACAATGTAACAAAAAACACACAAACGAAATAAAACTGCACAAAAAAGAACATAAGTTAGGCGTTCTCCTTGAGCTGGTCGAGAATCTTCAGCAGTTTACTGCTTGCCCAGCAACGTGGAAAACTCTCTTCCTTGTGCAGCAAACTTTGAATTAGTCCCAATGGGCGAAAGCAGACGAGTAGGTAGCATCCTTTATGTAATGTACGGTCAAACACAAGAAAAGTGCCTCACCCAGTCGTGCACAGCTCACGGGGCAGTGCCCGCAGTAGGAGCACCAGGCAACTTGATGTGGCACGCCAGGTTCCCCTGGCTGGCGGCTGTACGCGAGCAATGTGATGCACTGACACACTTTGCACAGACACGTGCCTCATAACTGCACGCGCCTCTTTGAATGCCTTTGACGTCGGTCGAGGTGTACATCCCACGCAGCAGGGCCTGATGGCACCGCCGAAACGTTGAAGCACGCCAAGACGATCGCGGGACCGAATTCTCAACGAAAACAGAGATACCACGCAAGGTGCGGCCGCAAAAGAGACGGACACCGCTCGACGCGCGTGGGAGAGAGAACTGTAGGGGGATAAGTCAGCAGCGTGAGCAGGAAGAGAACGCGATCAAAGGTGAAAACTTCCTTCGCACGTTGAGTTTGTAGATGTCGCGGGCGTTGATTGCGTGATAATTGTGCGTATTCACGAGTAAACAGAAACAAAGGCACGTCTACAATACGAACTTGTATACTTTAAATAAAAACGTTGCGAGGCGAACGAGGCAGCAGAGGCGACTGACGTAACTCGGTACGGCCGCTGTGTTTTCGACGCACGTGCTTCTCAGATACCATCGCCCAAGGTCAGGGAGGCGCTGGCTGTATTGGCTGTATCTCGAGTTCACCGGCCGCATTCGGCGCCAACACAGGAAGTACTACACGACGTCAACGTGGACTCCGAGCCTTGAGCACGCTCGCTCGGCGCTGTTGCTATAAGTTTCCCTCTCGCTTCTCGCCGCGGCGCCGATCTGAATTTCCCGCATAAGACAACGGGCACTGTATAAGCGTTGGGTCCGCTCGAGACATTTTCGCGTCAATAAACACCGGGCTCCATATAAGCGTCGTGTCCGCTCGCGGCCGCATATAGCGGGCACAGTCCGTCACCGCAGAATTTGTCACGCTTAATGGCGATTGAAGGGCCGCTAATATGGAGTACCTTGTGGTGGAATAAAAATGGGCCGTTTATGTGCCGGACGTTATACGGGATTTGAATAAGAGTGTACTGTTGCCACTAAGTCACTAAGGGCACTGACATTATTTTATCTTTCCGCCAGAGCTTTCCAGCGAGGATAAGCGATGAGCGTCCCTATTGGAGGATCAGAGTCAAGTGGTGGCACTCGCGTCGTCTCGACAGACAAGCGTGCGAACGTCTGCGCCCAGCCGACCTTTCGTGTTCTCGTTTTTTTTTAGCTGCGTCAGTGCCATGACATTTGTCTCTTAGGCACTGTCCTGTGCGACGCACTCTAATGCGTGCGGCGTCTTTCGCACAAATTCTGATGTCTCTGTAGTGTCGTTATCCAAGGTTCTCTTGCGTTGTGCTTCGTTACGAAGTCTGAATAATGAAAGAATACGGTTGCTTTGCGTCTCGTGGATTTCACACATCGACGACTTGAAGAACCTCGCGGATG
Organism: Rhipicephalus sanguineus; assembly: GCF_013339695.2. Taxonomy (NCBI): domain Eukaryota; kingdom Metazoa; phylum Arthropoda; class Arachnida; order Ixodida; family Ixodidae; genus Rhipicephalus; species Rhipicephalus sanguineus. The sequence goes on from NC_051176.1 coordinate 74,209,215, forward strand.
TAAGTTTGACTTACATGCAATAAGGTTGACTTATATGCAAATAAGATTCTAAGGTACCGATGCTGCATGTAATAGAACAAAGATTCTGCTAACAGAAGCTAGCTTGGCGTACTTCTGTTTTTCTTTTAGGCAATGAGTTATTAAAATCATAAATTGTTTGTTACAAAATGGCTAGGTGGGCTAGTTGGTAACGCATGATTAAAAACTTTGAGCGCGCAAAAGGACGTAGGACCAGAAGAAACACACACCACAAGCGAAGTCCTATGGAACCACATCCGGGGGCTACTTCCAGTGAAGGAGAGGCAGAGTGCACCCGAAGGACGTGTTCTGAACCTTAGTGACGTCCCGATAACTGAGAAATTCCAGAATGTTCTGCGACGGGGACCCAAATTCTCGGAGGAACCGTCCGTCCGCCCGGAGGAAAGGTTAGCGATTGCGCGGAACGTTTCTCGATTAGCAAGAGAAGAAGAACGGTTTAGGTGTGTCGCGGAATGCGTAGACGTTGTCTCGAGGGAACAGCGGTGCAATAAGTCGAAGTTGTGTGTTGGACCACTGATTGATTTTTGTTCCGAAAAGAAATTGAGAGTTATTACGTCAGATAAAGAAGGTTTTTTTGTTACCATTGGTGAAGGTACTTTCAAAGAGAAAGCGCTAGAAGTGTTGGAAAAAAATTTCAAACCAGTGACGGCAAAAAGCAAAGAAGTTAAAGCCAGAGCAAAGAGTCTGTTAAAAAGACTTAATTTAGAGAAGCTTGGGGCAAGCGTTCAGAGAGCGAAGGCTGATGAGTTAGAAGTCTTTTTTTACAATTAAAACCCACAAACCCGAAATGCCATTTAGAGCAATTGTGTCGGAGCGCAACACATGGCAGCAAGCTGTATCAATATACCTTCAAAGGCATCTTTCAGGGTTGACTGTAATGGATCCTTTTGGTATAAGTAATTCTGAAGATGTTATTAAGGTTCTGAACAGTAGCAATGTCGCTGGTGTCTCAGGCTTCAGTATAGACGTAGTGGACCTGTATTATTCATTGCCGCACGATAAAGTGTTAAGAAGTGTAGAAAAATGCATTGTAGAGTGCAACGATGAGATGCTCTTTAGAAACGAGTGCGGTGTGCCAGTAGAATCCTTTCTAGAAATGTTGTCTTTTTACCTAAAATCCACCTTTGTGAATTGGTTCGGGAAGTTGTACATGCAAAAAACGGGTGTGTGCATCGGGTCTTGCGTGGCCCCTGTTTTAAGTTCCATTTTTCTTAGTGAAGTAGATAAGGCAGTTGACACTAAATTGCAGAAAGGCATTAAGATATCAGATATGTAGATGATTACCTGATTCTTATTGACAATTCCCGAGAGGCACAAAGCAGGGAGGAAATTTTGAATATTTTTAAAGAAGAGGGGATGGGAATCGATTTCACTTGTGAGATGCCACGGGATGACTGCTTGCAGTTTCTAGACGTGAAGTTAAGTTTCAAGGCGGAGCACGTGTGTTGGCAGTATTGCCCTAGGTCCGCAAAACCGATCTTGAATTTCGCTTCCGCGCATTCAAAGATTGTGAAGCGTGGAATTGTATCATCCTGCTTACGCGCGGCACTTGACAAAAGCTGCGTGCATGTGATTAACGACGCCTTTCGGGTGCAATATGATCGCCTCAAAGCGGCAGGGTATCCAACACACCTCATCACTTCGGTGTGCGAAAAGCTCATACGCATAGTTAAACAGAGACATGATCCCCCTACTCCTAAAACTAAAGAAGAAAAAACCAGGAATAGGGCGGTTATTCCGTATATACACCAGACATCGCACGGACTAAAAAACGTTGGGAAGAGGTATGGCGTGAACGTAATTTTTTCTGCACCGCAGAAGCTTGGGCGCATCTGCCCCATCGTGCACAGAAAGGCGCAGGGTACTTTCGTGACGAGTGGAAAAATGTAGTCAAAAGCACGTAAACGCCTTTGTAAGATGCCGTATAGGTGTGGTATACCAAATCCCTTTTTCATGTGGTTGCGTGTACATCGGCCAGACCGGTCGATGTATCAACACCCGACTTCGAGAACACAAAAATTCATTGAATGGCACGCCTTCATCTCATCTTGCCTCCCACTGTCAAACATGTAAATGCAAGCCATTGTTCGAAAGCACCATTATTTTGTTTCGTCACCCTCAGCAGACCACGCGTGAAATTTCGGAGGCCTATCACATTACAAAGAATGCGGCGGTATGTGTTAGCCAACCTTCCCTATCTTTACATGACAAAGAATTTAATTTCATTAACAGACACTGAACACGTTCCTTGGGTTGTAGTCCTGTAACTCCTTGTGACATGCGCGATGCGATGTATGTATAAATGTACGTTCTTCCGTCTAATAAAATTCAGTTGCGAGAGAGCGCTTGTGGTGTGTGTTTCTTCTGGTCCTACGTCCTTTTGCGCGCTCAAAGTTTTTAATCAATTGTTTGTTAGCACAAGATCTTTCGAAGCTGTCCTTCTTTTCCATCTTATACATTACCCATGTGTCTGTATTTTTTTTTTCCGTCTGCTCACTGCACTATGTCTTTAACGTGCTGCCGAGGTAAGCTCTCTGCTTTACTCCTACATTGAGCGTCATTTCTGCTACTGTTTGCATACATATATTCTGCTTGAGTTTACTGTTATGTCTAGGCGATGTTGAGGACAAATATATAATCTGCGTGTGCCTGGAGTATACAGTAACAAAAATTCTGCTTACTACATAGTAAAATAGCGGAATTGAGTTTCCATTATAATAACGTAAATTATTAGGACTGGAGAAACGTTCTTCTACAAAATGATCTTTTCTTCTCCTGAGCGTCCCAACGAGTGGTTTCGCGCTATTTTCCATTGGCACTGACTTTTCTGTGGTCTTACCTTAAGTGCTTAATTGTCACAGCTATTAGGGGTTACGCGTCGCAGTGGTCTAGTGGTTATGGTGCTTAACTGCTGACCCGAAGGTCGCGGCAGCCGCATTTCGATGGAGGCAAAATACAACAGGGCCGTGTGCTTATATTTAGGTTTTAGAGCCCCAGGCTGTCGAAATTTCCGGAGCCCTCTACTACGGCATCTGTCATAATAATATCGTGGTTTTGGGACGTAAAACGCAGCAATTATTACTAGATCTTGGGGGTGCCGCCTGTACTGGTTTCTATACTTACTCACTGTGTTTGATACGGTAAAGCTTTTCTATTTTACTTAGATATATTTGTTTTCCTTTTTAGGCTTCCTAAATGCTTTTAGTGTTACTAATAACCAGATAATTGGAGATATAAGTGACAATATAGTGGGGAATAGTGGCGGTGTTCTGCGGCGCTTTGTGCAACTATAGAATGCGTCTGAGACGTTTCTGGACTGCACGTGTTCTCTCGTAGAAGAAAAATTTTAAAAATTGCAAATTACTGAGTACGTCTCTAACAAACACTTTACGGCAGCAGATAAATCGAATGTAAAGGTCACTGCAGTCTTATGTCCTCTACGTAAACACGATGCATAGCAAAGAATGTCGGTGCCAGCGCTATTTTCACCTGCCTGGTGATCCGGTATTGCGAAAACCGTAATACGGTTAAGGGCAAGGTATAACTCCCCACTGCCATTTGCACCATCGTGCGGAGGCTTCTTATTGAAGATCTTGTGATAAGATGGCCACCCGTTAGCTCGTTGGCAAGCAGAGCAGCGACTGCCACCAATTACAAAAGCGACAAGCAAAAACCGCAATCAGCGAAATGTATAAAGAGCTGCCATGTTAAGCAGCTAAAACAACGCCAATAAGTTGTTTTGGAATCAAACTAATATGCCTTGAGCAAGAAATGCAAAGATTTTGAGATACTTACACATATATTTCATTCAAATGAAACAAAATTGGTCGCAGTAATAAATTTTCAAGCGAACATTTTTGTGCATAGGCGTTTAGTGCTACATCGTATAGATGTATAATAAATTTGCGAATGTATCGAAGTATCTCAATATACAATTGGAATGTATCGCATCGGATACAATCAGAGTTGTGGTATCTTGTATCTGTATCTCAAATACTGCTTGCCTGAGCGTCTTGTATCGTATCGCGATACAATTTCAAAGTATCTTTGCCCAGCCCTGAAATTTATATATGTATATATATATATATATATATATATATATATATATATATATATATATATATATATATATATATATATATTGTGAGCGCAGCGACTCTTCTTTGTCCATCTCGACATATCATCATCATTTGGGCAACTTCATCATCTGTATATATCATCATCATTGTAGAACAGCTCGAGCTAGACTCGAATAAAGCGGTTCCTCATAAGTGGTGGACGGTGCTTTTCGATCCCCAAGGCCTCTCGCACGTTCTCACGGGAGCTCCGCTCGGGTCGTCGCGTCATACCACCTGCCATGCCCGCTCGCGAAGATCCTGCCTCGTCTACGCGGGGATGACGTCGAAGAATGGCTATAAAAATACGACCTCGTCAGCGACTTGAACAGGTGGGACAACTCACAGAAGTTGCGGAACGTTCCCTTCTACCTTTCTGATGTCGCGAAAACCTGGTTTTGGAACCATCAACCAGATCTTCCCGACTGGGACACGTTCACTCAGCAGCTTTGTCGTATTTTCGGTGCCCCCACACTTCGCGCTGAGGCAGCGAAGAAGAAGCTGGCTGAACGCATTGAACTGTCCCGTGAATCATACACCTCGTACATTGAGGACGTTCTTGCATTGTGCAAGTGCGTAAACTCCGCCATGTCCCAGACCGACCAAATACGCCATATTATCAAAGGCATAAACACCATCGCCTTTAACGCCCTTGCTACGCAAAATCCTGCCACCACCCAGGATGTCATCACCATTTGCCAGCGACTTGAGGAACTCCAGTCTCTTCGCCTTTGCTACGACACCTCGGACATTCGTCTTCCTACAGCGCTCGACTTACGTACGCTGATCCGCGACATCGTTCGTGAAGAGCTTCACGGGCGTAACTCTTCCTGCGCTCCGGAATCTCCTCTACCTTCTGCTCCAAGCAACTTGCGGGACATCATTAGGCAAGAGACAGCGTCCGCGTCACGTCTAACGTGTTCCGACGGTCCCGGCACTGGTCAGGTGCCCACGTACGCCGACGATGCGGCACTCCCGGCAGCCACCACCGTTTCTGTGCCTACACCAGGAGACCACGCATCTGTGGCTTCGTGGACACCGCCGATGCGTTTCCAGCAGTACTACACCACTCCGCGTCCTCCTCGACCCATCTGTTACTACTGTGGCTATCGAGGACACATCTCCCGGTTTTGCCGAAGGCGACAACAGGACGAGCAACGCGGCTACGCTCCCGAGGAACGCCCAGGCATCCGTCCAACCACGAGCTACCAACGGACGCCCTACCGCCCGTCTCTTCGCCGTTCACCCTCTCCTGCTTACTATGTTGATATTCCTGTGAATTCCCGTGAGTCTCGCCGCAGGTCACCTTCTCCACGTCGCCGTTCAGTGTCGCCTCTGCTACCCGCCTCCCATGTCACGAACGCCCACTCGGAAAACTCCCTGATGCAGTTTTAGGAGGGGAAACTGCATCCACCGGACAGCCACCAATTCCTCCAGAGCGCCCGTCGAACTTTTTAGTCGTGTTAGTTGAAGGTGTGCGCGTCGAAGCTCTCGTGGACACTGGCGCAGCCATTTCCATTATTCGCGCTGACTTTTGTTCTCGCCTTCGAAAAGTGACCACGGCTTATTGCGGTCCATTTCTCCGTGCAGCGACGTACGCCGTCATCCGTCCACTCGCACAGTGTACGGTTCGTGTTTTTATAGATGGTATTCGTCACCACATTGTCTTTGCACCCACGAACTCATTTTGGCGTGGGATTTTTTGTCGTCAGCGTCCGCTTCTATATCTTGTCGCCACGGATGGCTCTCTTTCGCAACACGAAGAGCGCATTCGCCTCGTCACGACTTCAGACTACGTTCATTGGCCATCCAAGGAAGAAATTATCATTGTCAATTCCAGCAACATTGTGGATGGCGACGTGCTCACTTTACCTTACGGCCACACCCTATGTCGAGGTATTCATTATTCCTGGCCTTGTTCGCTTCGCTGACGGGTCTGCCTTCGTTACTGCGTTAAATCACACACCTGATCCCAAGATGTTGCCCCGTGGATCAACAGTCACTTGCGCGGTTGACACTCATCCGGTTGCGATTGTTGCCCTTCCGACTGTTCTACCAGAGTCAAGCTCGCCGCCACTTCATGCCTCTTCCACACCTCTGTCGGCAACCATACGCCCTGACCTAACACCTGCCCAGAGTCAAGATTTGCTTGCCCTGTTGAATCGACACCGTTCTTTGTTCGACGTGAATTCGCCCATCCTCAGCATGACTACCGCCGCTACTCATCGCATCCAGACTGACGGCTCCCGTATTATTCACCGGCGCCCATATCGAGTGTCTCTGGCAGAGCGCAAAATCATCGAGGAACACGTCTCAGACATGCTTCGACGAAACATCATACGCCCTATCTCGAGCCCCTGGTCATTCCCAGTTCTTCTGGTACAGAAAAAAGACGGAACAGTACGTTTCTGCGTCGATTACTGTGCGCTGAACAAAATAACGCGCAATGATGTTTACCCCCTGCCACGGATCGACGACGCACTGGATTCGTTACATGGCGCCGAGTATTTTTCTAGCCTTGATCTCCGATCCGGCTACTGGCAAATACCGATGTGCGAATCTGACAAAGAGAAGACCGCTTTTTCCACCCCAGATGGGCTGTACGAATTTAATGTGATGCCTTTCGGACTTTGTGATGCACCCGCTACCTTCGAACGCATGATTGACAGTGTACTGCGTGGTCTCAAATGGTCTCAAATGGTCTCAAATGTCTCGACGACATAGTCGTTTTTTCGTCCACGTTCTCGCAGCATCTGCAACGTCTTGAAGAAGTCCTAGCTTGCCTTGCAAAAGCTGGCCTCCAGCTAATTACAAAAAAATGCACCTTCGCAAGCAATACGATCAAGGTTCTAGGGCACTTAGTCAGCAAAGAAGGGATTCGACCAGACCCTGAGAAGCTTGCCGCCGTTCTCGACTTTCCCCGTCCACTGCGTCAAAAAAACCTCCGCAGTTTTCTCGGCTTGGCATCTTACTTCCGGCACTTCATACGTGACTTCGCACAGCTTGCGTCTCCACTCCATCAACTACTCGCAAGTAGCGCGCAATTCGTTTGGTCCGAAGACTGTGAAAGTGCGTTCCTGGCGTTGAAGTAAGCCCTTACATCCGACCTGGTAATCTGCCACTTCGATCCAGGCGTGCCCACCATCTTTCACACTGACGCTAGCAGCCACGGTCTCGGTGATATTCTCCTGCAACGTGACAATAGCTCGCGAGAACGAGTCATTGCTTATGCCAGTCGTGCACTCACAGCTGCAGAGAAGAATTACACCATAACAGAGCAGGAGTGCCTAGCTGTTGTTTGGGCAGTACAAAAATTTCGCCCATATCTCCATAGCCGCCACTTTACAGTCGTTACTGACCACAACGCACTATGCTGGCTTTCGTCGCTAAAAAACTTATCGGGCCGCCTTGGTTGCTGGGTGCTTCGCTTGCAGGAGTACGATATCGACGTCGCCAATAGATCCGGAAAGAAGCATCAAGAGGCTGATGCTCTATCTCGCTACCCTCTGCCCAGCCATAATATCTCTACATCGCATCCTGTCACTGAAAGTGCTTTACCCATCGCTGCACTTAGTTGGCTAAGATCTGGCAGCCCATCCGTACTTGTGTCGCACCATTCACAAGACAACTTCTGCTTACCATCCGCAGACCAACGGCTTGACAGAACGCTTTCATCGCACCCTCTCTGATATGATTGCAATGTACGTCGACCCCGACCACTCGAATTGGGACGCAATCATGCCGTTCGTCACATTCGCTCATAACACGGCTACGCAACGCACCACCGGCTTTTCTCCCGTTTTCCTAGACCACGGCCGCTCGCCGAATTTCGCTCTGGAGGTCTCCTTCCTTTCGGCTCCCGCACCCTCCGCAGGTCCTTTATCCGAAGCCTTTTTGTCTCGCCTCGCACACTGCCGTCATCGGGCCCGAATTAACACCGGCATCTCCCAGGAAGCTCGCAAGTCTCGCTACGACTCGACTCACCGTGCTGTGACATTTTCCCCTGGAGACGAAGTTCTTCTATTGACTCCGCTGCGCGTTCCTGGCTTATGCGAAAAATTCATGAGGCGCTTTCTTGGACCTTACACGGTCGTTGAACAAACCTCCCCAGTTAATTACCGTATCTCACCTCTTACAACGCCTTCCGATCACCGTTGCCGGGGGACAGAAATAGTGCATGTTTCTCGTTTAAAGCCGTATACGCGACGCCTTACGTAGTACTGTCACGCGGCCAGGCGGCCGTTTCCAGAGCGAAGGGGAATTAGTGTAGGCGCAGCAAATCAGTGACTCTTCCTTGGCATCTCGACATATCATCATCATTGTAGAACAACTCGAGCTAGACTCGAATAGGGCGGTCCCTCATAATATATATATATATATATATATATATATATATAAGCCGTGCAAGCTGCGCCGCAAGAGCCCTGGCACCAAGTAAATCAAATAGATGCATGTTTTAAATAAAGTATAGTGCTTTTTTTAATATTCTTATGTTTCGTGTTACTCTAGCAGACTGCACTGCTCTTTCTCAGCAGCTTGTGCAAATGCAGATCTATCACATGTCGAAATAGGTTACACAAAATGGTGGCATGTATGACTGTGCACCATTGTACTGATTAACAAAAGCTCTACAGTGTTCACACTAAAAACACACCAGGCCGGGTACACTAGAAACACGCTCGACCGTGCACACTAGAAACACGGTAGAAACACCAAACCCCTGTCTGAATTCACGCTCTGGTATATATATATATATATATATATATATATATATATATATTGCCGACGTTCCGAAGTTGTTCAATTTGTTGACCATGCACTCGAATGGCTGCCCCCCGCATGAGTCCTTGTGGCGGACGGAGTGTACCTCAGCTTTGAAGGTGTCGCCCTCGTGGCGAGCCATGTCCGACAGCTGTGCTTCGAATCCCCGAGTCAAGCAACCACGGCGTCTTGGCAAGATTGTGCCCCAGCTTTTCAACACCATGTGCTGTCAACTACAGGTATGCGAGAGAAACCTACTGCCCAGCCACCCGCTGGCCCTTGTTCGTCGCAGCGGGGCAAGGAACAGTGCGCGCCCACCGAGACATCCCCTTCTGCGGCGGACACCACCGTCCGTCTGAGCGGTCCCACTGCAAGTTCTTCCGACGTCGCGTCCACCCTGGGCCGGGGCTCCAGACGACGCAGGGGACGTCCTGCGGCCACCCCGGCACCAACTGCTACTGTCGACGCCGCCACTACTCTGGGAGCTCCTACTACGACGGCGGTTGATTCTACTACTCGGCAAAGGTACCCACTTCAAAAAAAAATATTCTGATGCTGCAAAAGGCAACTCGGACAACTGACTAGTTTCAGCGCAGAACAGTGATAACTGTGCCTCGATCGTCTGTTCTAAGGGATTTCAAAAAATAAGAAAGAAAGTCGAAAATTACACCATCTCCCGCTAAAGGGGACCATGAGGCGATGCGAAGCCGGAGCACTTGCACGATCGCGTTCCGTTGGCGTTCGTTGGGCATGCTACCGACCTCGCGTCGTGGAACGCGAAGAGGGACGCTACGCGCGTCGTTTCTTCCATCTAGCCTGGCCGTTAATTCTCACAGGGCGAGCGGGGAACGCGGTCGACAGGCGGGCGAGAGGGGGGCAGCGTAGGAGAGGAGAGAGAAGGGGAGGGGACGCGCATGCCCTCGAGCTCATCGCGGCGTTGCGCAGGAGAGAATTTCGGCATGTCTAGCCCGTGTTTCAGAGGAAGAGTGGAAAGGGGTATGGGAGAGGGAAAGTGGAGAGGGGAAGGGGAGGGAAAGTGGAGAGGGAGTGTGGAGAGGGGAAGGGGAGAGGGTGAGTGGAGAGGGTATGCGCAGTAAGGGTGGTCCCGCCGCACACCACCGGATTGAGCTCGGCCTCAAGATACTTCGCATCTAAAAACGTGTTCGTTATGAACTGCACGCTTCCACTCTAGAAGCTTATCTTGCTGCTTCTATTCCACCTAGAGGTCTCAATCTTTCCCTACGCCCTGCCACATGTAATCTGTCAAACAATGATGCAAAAAGGTGGCAAGTGACCTTACAGAAGGCCTCACTAGAACTAGTACGCATTATTGCCAATCACTACCGCTCATGTTTGAGGTCACTAATAAACGAAGAGAAACAGCTCTGCAATCGATTCGACCTTACTGCCCAAGAGGCGAACTCGCTGTGCACATTCGAGGAAAGGAAACGTAATGAAATATCTGCTGTCAAATGTAAGAAGTTGCGCCGGGATGGCGTGACGTCTGACTGCACACCTGTGCAGCTCCTGAAAAATTTCAGTAGGGCGCCCTCGCGCTTCCAAAGTACGGCGTGTTCCAGTGATGTTTCAAACGTTGTTAACATATCGAGCTGTGTTCTGTCCAATGATGAAGTGACTGTATTATCGCGCGGTTTAAATTTTTGCCCCGCAACGGGACACTTCGATGAATTCCAGCTACTTACCGACTTGGACAATTTTGCGCACAATCTAAGGTTGAGGGAGTTTTTTCATGATAGAGCTACTACTGGTGACAGTTCCTTGGCACTGCCGTCATCTAAACACTGGACGCCACCCTTGCAACGTGACAAATATCTTGACTTATATATTGAGGCTGTTCAGCGCGATGTCACTCAAGCATACAAGCAGAAAACTCCGTTCCATCGTAATATGCGACAAGAACTGAAGGCTGTCGAGTCATTAAGAAAGCGTACCGACATCACTATCAAGCCAGCAGATAAGGGGGGTGTCATTGTGGTTATGAACACAACGGACTATATTGTGGAGGCTCCAAGGCAGCTTAATGATCGTACATTTTATAGGCGACTTGATGCAGACCCCACAAAGGACTTTAAAAGAATTTTGAAAGAGAAGATTACTGCACTCTTCAGAGAGAAAAAATTTGTGATAAGGCAGCCACAACACTGGTCCCTCTAAGTCCATCTACAGGCCGATTTTATATGCTGCCAAAAATTCATAAGCCAAACAATCCCGGCCGCCCCATTGTTTCAGCTAACGGAACGGTGACAGAAAAGCTGTCTTCTTATGTTGACTCGCTAATTCCTAACATTCCAGCAACATTTCAGTCTTTCGTGAGGGACACGAACCACTTTTTGTCGGCAATTATTGAGATTACTGTGCCTAATGGTTCCTTCCTTGTAGCACTGGACGTATCGTCCCTGTACACAAACATCCCTCATTCGGACGGCATTTTGGCGGTTGTTGAGACGTACGACAAATTTTCCGGCGATAAGCCAATAGACAGCCCTACCCTAGCGACACTACTTGAAATGATTCTCCAGCTGAATAATTTCGTGTTTAACGAAGTCCACTACCTACAGGTTAGCGGCACTTCTATGGGAACTAAGATTGGACCGAACTATGCAAACATATTTATGGGGAGGCTTGAAGAGCAATTTTTATGCAGTCGCCGTTTAAAACCGCTATGCTACAAGAGGTTCATTGACGACATCTTTTTTATTTGGCCACATGGTGAATCTCAACTTCGCGCATTTATATCGGATTTTAATAACGTTCACCCATCCATATCCTTCACGCACACCTACTCGGCGGAAACTATTAACTTCCTTGACGTCACTGTAAGCCTGAGGAACGGGAACCTACTGACTAAGCTTAATCAGAAGCCTACTGATCGACAGCAATATCTTCATTTCAACAGTAGTCACCTTAAACATTGTAAATCAAGCATCCCATATAGTCAAGCAGTCCGTTTTAAACGCATTTGCTCAGAGCAGGCAGACTTCAGTGCTAGCTGCGATAAACTACGTGTTTCCCTTCTAAAACAGAAGTACCCCGCTCAGATTATTGATGACGCTGTGGCACGCGCAGACAAGCTTGACCGTAAAACGCTCATCAACGCCGAGAGACGTCCCCGTAGCCTCAATAGCGCTAACCTTGTCCTCACGCATAGCGCCTCAGCGCCCAATGTGACAGCAATTCTTAGGAAATATTACAACATGCTGACTCAAAGCGAGCATTTAAAGAAAGTTTTTCCCGAGCCACCCCGCGCCGTGTATCGACGTTGCAGTAATCTGCAGGATATCCTCACGTCCTCCAAAGTTCGAAACAACTACATTCCACACGCTGGTTGCCATCCATGTCACAAACCTCGATGCAAAGTATGCACTCAGATGACGACCACCACTGTGGCTAAAAGCACCGCCAATGGTTTTAGCTTGAAAATTCGTGGCGATTTTTCGTGTGAGACAGATAATGTGGTTTATTTGCTTGAGTGCTCCATCTGCAAGTTGCAGTATAGTGGTCAAACCGAAAATGCATTTCGCTACCGTTTCAACAACCACAAAGCGCATGTGCACTCCATGCTCCATTTGCCAATATCAAGACACGTCGCCAGCACCGGACACACCTTTGAATCATTTACGGCGACTATATTGGACTCAGGATTTACGTCACATTATAAACGCGAAATGCGCGTGTCATTTTTAATTCAGAAGTTCAACACGGTCTCTTGCGGCTTAAACGAGAACGCGGGTAGGTTGGCTAGCATACTTGCCTTGTGTACAGTGCACACCTCACTGCTGGCACAAACTCGTCTTTGTTCCTATTCCTCTTGCCTATCAACTGTATTGTATTCACCATGCGCTCTTCACTTGCTGTTCTCAATGCACAGCCCATTCCTATTGCTATTCGCAGTTTTATGCGCCTCGATGCGTAGCATGCTCCTATTGTTATTCACAGTATTGGGTTCACCATGCGCCCACCACTTGTTGTTCTCGCGCAGCGCGTTCCTATTGTTATTCACAGCGTTTCGCCCATTAACAGGTGTTGCTCGCACTGCAATTGACACCTGTCGCCCTCGATGCTTAGCATCTTTGTACCTGCTGCTCTGGATGCACTTTTTTGCACCGGTTGGTCTCGATGAACGTTTTTTTGTGTTGCACCTGTTGTGTTCTTTGTACCTGTTGGATGCACTTTTTTGCACCGGTTGGGCTCGATGAACGTTTTTTACGTTGCACCTGTTGTAATCTTTGCACCTGTTGTGTTCTTTGTATATTTGTACCTGCTACTCTGGATGCACTTTTTTGCACCGGTTGGTCTCGAAGAACGTTTTTTGTGTTGCACCTGTTGTGTTGCACTCGATGCACGTTCTATTGTGTTGCACCATTGTACCTGCTGATCTGGATACACATTTTTGCACCTGTTGCTCTGGATGCAATTTTCTGCACCTGTAGCTCTAGATGAACGTTTTTTTGTGTTGCACCTGTTGTGTTGCACGCGATACAGGTTTTACTAAGTTGCACATGTTTCTTTCGATGCACGTTTTGATTGTATTGCACCTGTTGCTCTTGTGTTGCACCTAAGCACGTTTGATTGTGCTACACACTTATAAATAGTGTCTGTCACAGGCAGTACATTCATTCTGACGAAGGCTGGCCCACCAGCCGAAACGTTAACAAAACTACATTTCGTGCGTGAGTCCTTCTTCTCACTCATATATATATATATATATATATATATATATATATATATATATATATATATATATATATATATATATATATATATATAGTAGTGGGAAAACAATCACGGAATGAAGAAAGAGACTACGACTTTCGTTGGTTTGGCACTGTGTATGCACAGTGCCAAACCAACGAAAGTCGTAGTCTCTAGTATATATATATATATATATATATATATATATATATATATATATATATACCCGCTGCGTCTCTTTCGGTTGACTCCTCCATTTGCTGAGGAAATTGCGCGGTGGAGCGCTGAATTTCATGTTTATTTTCACGGCATAAAGATACAGGAATGCAGAAGTCCACATCACAACACAGTTGCTATCGAACACTCTTTCTTTAAATTCAGAATAAAAACATACACCTTATTGACCTTACTGATGATGCAAAAGAAAGCATTATGTTGCATGTCTTTGTTGCGGTGGGTGTATGTTTTACAGCGAAAGCTGTTATGAGATCACAACAAGGGCCGTTTTTGGCGCCGTAGTTGTTCGCCGCCGCCGCCGGTGTCCGTAACCACTATCGCGCGAAATAATAAAAAAAACTAAGAAAAACTTTCCAGGATGGAACGAGGTTCGAATCTGGGCCCTCTGCGTGGGAGCGCAGTGTTCTACCTCAGAGCCGTGCCGGTGTTTTTTTTTCTTTCATGGTATTTAGCACACTTAGTATTACAGTGCACAATAATAGCACAAATAAAGCAAGCAAAAGTACAATCACATAGCGACAATATGCGCTCAAGCGTTACTAAGTGCACACTCGATGGCTAACACAACGTGCAGTAGAATGGTGAGAGTTCTGAGACAATTCCCACCCCGTAATCCGTTCATTCTTGCAGGTTACACTTGTTGATTGCTTGCCAGACTTAGTTGTTTCGTCAAACTTCTCCGAGCGCCCGTGTTTGTGGGGATTCATGCAGGAAGTTTACCTCGCAGTTCGGTTCCTTAAAGCTCGCTTTTCCATGGAATACCTGTACACAGTCTCGCGCAAGGTACTATATAAGGATTTACTAACTATGCTCTTCGCGCCTCCGTTGTACCGTTCATTGTACTCCGATCTTTCAGGCCACGATGTGTTGAAACGTGTGCGCAAAATGTATATTCCTCCTAATTCAAAAACATTTTCTATAAACTCCACTCTGAAACGCTTCCGGTAAGCACATGGTTGAAAAGAAAAGGCATTTTTGTCTCTTCTGTTAACTGCCGTCTATGTGATGTGCCGGAAACAATAGAGCATTGCTTTATTAGCTGCAAAGATGCTATTCTGTTCTGGGATGTCCTTCAGAGAGCACTGAAGAAAAGTTTTGTCGTCAATTCTCACACCATACGTTATCTTATACCAACATCGCTTGATGAAGTGCCATATGATATGTTTTTCCTCATGGGTATGCATAGCTTATGGAAGACACGTATGCAGGACCGTAACGCAGAACCCACCATTTCTTCAAGCATGCACTTCATTCGCATGACTATTCAGTTAAAGGACATTTATGATGACCTGGACTTTAGACCGGACTGGTACCCCCTCTTGGTGAGGTGCTCGGCCTCACCACCTTTCCAGTATAACACGATGTGAAGAACCGTGCCGGTGTTCGAAACTGCGTTGCAAAAAGGCCCTATACAGGCGTCATGTCGGAAAGGAACCACATTAACATATGTAATGTAGTGTGGTAGAGAGAGAGAGAAACAACATTTATTGAAAAAAAAAAAGAAATGTGGCTCATTGCGGGTGGGGCCCTTCTTCCAAGGCTCCACTGGCTATAGCGGCTCGGCGGGCCTGACTTAGGGTTGCCAGTTTGCTTCCCAGAGTCCGTTCAGCGAGTCGCGCCTCCCACGACCACGTGTGTATTGGGTGCGTATGTCCTGCGACCGGCTGTAGTGTGGTAGAAGAGTAAAATAACAACCAGGCGTCACACAAACACGAATTCTGTAACCGGGCGTGACAGAATGCGAATTGCGCAATGATTGGGCTGTTGAATGCTTCCAACCCATTACAAAGGCATCTGCGATAATTCTTCATCGTCATCAGCCACAGCATCAACAAAGTGCACATAATGCCTTACAGGTGTTTAGCGAGTAAAACGGTTCTCTGCAGAATGACGAAAAATTGCATAGTGGCTGCTTCCCTATTTCACAAAAATTATGATGATTTATAGCGTAGTGGGTTTCTCGCAAATGCATTTCTATTGGTTGCCAAGGAAGCCCATAAGGCTCTCAGGATCCATTTCCTCAGGCTCTCAATAAAGTTAACTCATTCTCTCTCTCTCTCTCGCTCTCCGTTTCTCCGGTTAACGTATGTTATAAAGTGTGGTGGGACAGGTAAATAACGACCGGGCGTCACACAATATGAATTACGTAACTAGTGGGTCGTTCAAAGCTACCATCCCATTACAAAGGGCTGAGCCATAATTCTTTATCCCCTTCAACAGTCGCATCAACCAATTGCACATAATGCCTTACAGACGGTACCTCGCTTCTCCGCAGAATAACGAATAATGTCGTGCTGGATGCTTCCCAACTTCCCAAAAATTATGATTTGTGGCGTAGTGGGTACGTTTCTAATGTACTTGTATTAGTAGCCACAAAAGAGTTTATAATGGGATCTTGAAATGCCACTCTTCCAGCTTTCGCTGTGACTGTGCTGCGGTTTCCGCGCAGGCCTGGCGTTTTTTTCATATTTCGCACACGTTTTGAAAATTGCTTGTGGTGATTGAGCTGGACTATAACCGAAGAGGGTCGAATTATTTCTGCGAGAAAATCTGAATATATAATTGATATATCAGAAGGAAAAATATTAGAAGTGTATAACATGCGTTTGAGAAATGTGGAAACCACATTGCGTGGTGACAGATGCTTCAATGAAGCCCAGAAGCCTCCGCGTCCACAACAATTGCACATTTATTGTTATTTAATTACAGGACTGCCAGCTGGAAGTAATGCGGATACACCGTCAAAATGCTACAAGCAGTTTATGCACGTGAATAGCCCCTTCGTTACCTTACTTACCTCTGTGATTCAAGATCGCATCTCTTAAGGCGCATCAACAAGACTTCGCGCAATTTGCGACATGTGAACGCTGGCGTCCCCTGTCATTCCTAGTGTCAAACAACAAGTTACATGGACAAAGCATGACGCTTGCTTTTCATTTCGCATTCGTTGTTCGAGTACCGCACAACGCCACAATAGTGCTTCCGTAAATTCACTGTTTCTCCTTGACATCACCGGGCCGGCGACGTGCGCTGCCATTGACGAGCCAGAGGGATTATGTTAGCCTGGTGCTTCACATATACTCGCAGCATTCAGTGCTTCATACAGCATTGAGCGTTCTTTTCCATGCTCCTCAATCGGAGGGAGCGGCACGTATACAGACCTGAAGCAACATCTTTAGGTTAACTGAATCAGTTGTGAATTACCATTAAATACATAGATTGTCATTTATTCACAGTCAGAATATTGATGTAAGATTCCTAGTCATCTGTGCGAGCACCCATGTTCCCTGAACCATGATGGCTGGGTTCAGGGAACATTATTCCCATTATTCATGATATATTCGCGCATCATCTAATAAATTGTAGTTAACGATTCCTCCAGCGCTGAAAGACTCATAGCAAAGATCTTTGCTTTTTTGTGCTGTCACAAAACTTGTTCATCACGCTATCAGATAAATATATACGCAGCCAACTATGACCGCGTAGTGACGTCATGGTAGTAAAGAGGTTAAGAGCGAAATTAATTTTGAAGAAGGACTAAGGATTGCATGTGAAAAAAAGGCACAGTTTCGCCGCAACGGTGAAGCAATGAATGCGATAGCAACAAATTAGAATCTAACGCGAAGAACGGAAAGCAGCTCGAAATTGCCAGCGCGTCGCTCGTGCCCAAAGGACGCACGAAAAGAACGCACACAGGACGAGCGCGAACTATCATGCGCCATACCTCGATACTTTTTCATTCATTCATTCATTCATTCATTCATTCATTCATTCATTCATTCATTCATTCATTCTCTTTATTTTCCAGAATAAAACGAAAACATTACATTCCGGATGGTCTCCTGGGAAGCGCACTGCTAAAACATAAAGCAGGACGCACGAAACGAACGAACAGGTACACGCAGGACGAGCGCCAACTAAATGTCGCAGTTATTACCTATTTCTGTTTGAACAGCACGCTCCTTTCGCAAACGCGGCCGCTGCAGCGAGCGAAAGACCTTCGTTTAGGCTGCCTTGATGCCCGCGCGCTCCGCAGGGGCGCGCGCATCGAGGCACTCTACTTTGTTGCGCTCCTCGCGCCATCCCGCTGGCAATGAAGAAACACTTATAAGCACCTGCCGTCTCTGAGTCCGGCCAGCGGTAAAGGGTGTGTATATAACACTCGCCGTTAGCTCTCTAGAGGATCGGCGTTTCGTGGCGTAGTGGCTAGCGCCACGGGCTGCGGAGTGAGAGGTCCCTACAGGTTCGATTCCGCGCTTCGGAAGCATTTTTCGCATTTATTTTTCTTTGGGACTTTCGTATATATATACATACCTATACATATACGGTGAATGGCAGCGACGGGGACGGACAAAAGCCAGCCGAGACTGTCCATATAATTGCTATGGCAATAAAACATACGGGTGGCTAGTGTTTACAAACACGTGTATGTAGATAGAGTGCACACGGAACGGTGGAAAATGTCAAGGCAATTGATAACAAAGTACAGCGCAGCTGAAAGTACACAGACAGCCATGTTCCATCAAAAAGAAAGGGAGAGAAATGTAGACGCAAAACTGTATGCAAAGGATGGAGATAAGAAACACTACGGTAAATTAAAGGAGGAAAAGAAAAAATCAGAACAGGAGATTTGCATGATAATGCAAGGGGCAGCGCTCGCCTATCTAAATCCAGAGAGGGCTTTCACAGGACAAAAACATACCGGATAAAATTCTCGTAACGTCAAAAGACATGTATCTGCTGCAAGAAAAGTCAGGAAAATACTGACCACAACGGTAATGGAATGCCAGCATATTGACCCAGCAGGGCCCGTGGAAGGCGCAACATCGCTCAGGCGTTCTTGGTTTCAAATTGAAAGGAAGTGTAGCTGGTCAATGGTTTACGTAAGCACGAGCAATTCAGAATACTTAGAATAACAGAGAGCTGAACTAGTTTGTAAGTATTCATTCTAAAAAGACAGGGCGTGCAAACACGGACACAAGAAAGAAGTCAGGACACCACAAACGCCGACTAACAACTGGAGAGATGTACGTACAACGGCGGAAAAGAAAGAAGGCACGAAAACTTATCTGCGCATGCCCATGCAATAGGCGAACCAATCAATCCGGCACGCGTTTGGGCCTACGTGAAAGATAACTGTTAAGGCATTTGATTTTATCTTGATGCAGGTTATTTGACGGTTGGCTCACGCATGCGCTACCACTATTCTCGATATGCCATGCCTCAATCATAAGACGCGTTTCTTCATTCCTATGTCGGTACAAAACTGCGCATTCATTGAATTTTGGCGTGCATTTACACTCTCGGCAATGTAACGATAGATTAGAAGGTGAGCCTCCTGTTAGTGATAATAATAATAATAATATCTGGGGTTTAACGTCCCAAAACCAAGATATGATTATGAGAGACGCCGTAGTGGAGGGCTCCGGAAATTTCTACCACCTGGGGTTCTTTAACGTGCACCTAAATCTAAGTACACGGGCCTCAAACATTTTCGCCTCCATCGAAAATGCAGCCGCCGCGGCCGGGATTCGATCCCGCGACCTTCGGGTCAGCAGTCGAGCGCCATAACCACTAGACCACCGTGGCGGGGCTCCTGTTAGTGATCTTTTGTTCTAATATTATTTGGTTAATGCAGCGGCGGCCCGTCTGTCCTAGGTAGAAGCGGCCGCAGCTGAGAGGAACCTTATACACCACACTTGTACGGTAATTAGTGAATTTATTTGTCTCAAGAAGACAAGAAGCGAACCGATATTTGTTTCGTAAAACACACAAACAAATTCACTGATTGCATCCCATCCCCGTCGCCGTGTGTTAAAATATAACCGTAGAAGAAAAACTACATTTTAGAATCGGCATCCAGATTTAAGTCATTCTGGGGATCAATATCGTTATGGTTCTCGAAACTTGGCGCCGGATACCCTTCGAAAATGACCCATATAAAAGATATAAAAAATTGCCGCCATCTCCCCGTAAAGGGAACCCTGAGTAGTATGCGAAGCAGGCATGAGTCCGACTTAGATTTCTGGAAGTGTTTTATTTTTTTCATCACTGTTCATGGTGCTTCTATTCGAGGTTCCCCTGATGTTGTTACTCGTCATATATGACTTTAAGCAGTTGTTGCTGCGTTGTTTGCCAGTCCGCTAATGGTAAAGTTCTCACGGCTGAGCATTACATGCAGGTTCGATTTCAAGCCACAGTGGTAGCGTTTCATCAACCTTGAAATGCGAAAGCACCCTTGTGCCTTGGATAGGGTGCAAGTTAAAGACCTCCAGACGGTCAAAATTTATCCGTACGTAGCCAATACAGCGTGTCCCGCAGTCATACTTTGGATTTGTTACGTAAATTCCCAGAACCTAATTAACTTCTCAACGCATAAAACACCGGGAGTAAGGTTGCTCCTCACCAATCAATCGCCTAAAGGTGTCCTTACATTACTTTCGAACAAATGAAAGGCACAGGTGGAGATCGTGGCTGCAAAAATGGAACGCATCTCCACGAAGTGAATGATGACGAGTGGGCTAAGCTATGTCCTAAGTTCCATAATGTCTACGCTGTAGTCGCCGACTAGTATAAAGGGTTTGTGCTTGTAGGAGTTTTACATTGTTCTGTCACGAATATGCTTGATGTTAGTGTACTGTTCAACCTTTTTTCGTGTCTCACATATGTTACCCGAGCGTTGCCCCGTATAACGTAAATTGAGTGACATAAGGAGTCGACGACAAAGCTCGGTCCTAAGGTCCATAATGTGTACGCTGAAGTCGCTGACTAGTATAAAGGGTTTGTGCTTGTAGGTGTTTTATATTGTTTTGTCACAATTATCATTGTTGTTCGTCTATTGTAAACCTTTTTATTCACATACACACATATGTCTCGACCATAGGAACGGTTTTCTAACCACCATGACAGCGGACAGTGAGCGTCGACGACAAAGCTAGGTCCTAAGGTCCATATGTCTACGTTGAAATCGCCGACTAGTATAAGGGTTCGCGATTCTAGGTGTTTTATATTGTTCTGTCTAAATTATGATTGATATTAGTCTATTGGTAAACCTTTTTAGGGGATTTTACATGGTGCTGCGCCGTGAGCGCGGACGCCACACAATGGACAAGCCTAGACCCTAAGGTGCTTCGCCCCTAAAATACACAGAGCAGTCCCTCTGGGGCATCGTGTGCGAGAGCGATCACGCTGCATAATACCTACTCCTGCAGACCGTTGAGCCTTCGAAAGCAATTTAAAGCATCTAGCTCATCATCCAGCATTCTGAAAATACTCTGAACGTCGCTATATACTTGTTATAAATATGTGCTATCCGAGAAAGCCAAGCCATTGCCGTGCTCATGGTTCGCTTTGTAAACGTCTCACACAGACGTCTTGCCGCCAACGGCGTGCTAATTGCTTCGAAAGTACTGCGCTTTGATAGGAACCCTCAAGTGTATATTCATACTGAGACAGAGCTAAGCCGTGAGGGAATCGCAAGCGCTCCGCAGTTTCTTTGAGCGCCGTCTTCAAACATGTCGGTTGCTACTCCGAGTGTTGGCGAGTCGTCGTCGTTTTACCCGTAAGTACGCTTGTGGTGTTCGATCTGTCGTACCGTCCGTCAGATTTCTTTTGGGCAAGTATTCTTTCACACCGCATACAACGTGTCAAGAAAAAGCATAATTTGTCCATTTGAGTGCTCTGCAAGCTATAATTTCGCTGAGAAGATTCGTGAAACCCGTCTCTGATGGAAGTGCGATTTACACATCGCTTACAGCATCAAAGTACACGAAAGACGTCAAAATCTCATGAAGTGCGGGGGGAAAGACGCTGGGAACATACATCTTGCTACCGCGCAGGGCCCGCATACGGTTATAATTGTTCCGTTATCGCTTCCTGCAGGCGTAAACACTCCCGAAATACTATTTTGATTAGCGCAATCATACTTCGATATATGTCACTTAAACATCATTCGACGAAAAGACCGCGGGAACTTTATAATAAAAAGTGAAGCGAGCACTGGTTCCTCTAAAATAGATTTTCAAGTACTCTCTCTCTTTCTCTGCGTTTTTCCTGACGAGTACAATCTAGTCAGGAAGAACGGCAAGTCGTCTGAAATACGTAAGTGGACCTCTTAGTCTTGGCGCGTGAGGTGTGGCCCTTAACTGTTTTTTTTTTCTTATTAGTATTTTAAACTCTAAACGGGCGCAAAGCACTGTTTCGCCTGTCCAACTGTCCGCAAAGAGAAGCGCTGAAGTGGCGGCCTGAGTGTTTTACGCTGTACAATGAAAGAAAAGGTCGAAATTGTGCTTTTCCCACGCGCAGCCCGCAGAAAATACGCACCAAACATCACACGCAGAGGTAAGGGCATCCGCTGGTGCAATTGATATAACTTTCCGCTTGCCACGAGAAGATACTGCCGCGGCACGCCTTCATTCAAAGTTTTTCGCTTCTTCGTTGCGGGAAGCTCCAGTCCGACGTAACGAAGCGTCAGTTTTTCCATCGCGCTCGGTTATCGCGGTTTCGATAACGCCATTGAAATTGGGCGCCCTATATCTGAAATTATGTGTAAAGATAATTATGTCTAAATTATCTCTAAAGAAATTGCCCTGCGTATAAGAATGGGTATTTCATATAGTGAGTCGCCCTGCAACTTTTCCATATATAGCACCTTCCTCAGTTTGATAATAAAAAGGTAATTAACAAGTTTTAACAGCTAAGCTGTTGAAGCTCGAGGTAAAACGGATGACCACAAAGACTATTATCATCATGAAAGGATATGTGCCACAGAAATTGGGCAAATCCCACTACTCACCGCTGGTCCACTAAAAATGAAGAACGCAACTAAATACATAAATAGAAAGAAAGAGAAAGAAAGGAAAGAAAGCAAGAAACAGAAATCAAGATAGAAAGAGAGAGAATCAAAGAAAGAGAAAGAAAGGACTAAAGAAAAAGAAGAAAGAACTAAAGTAACCGGCGTTAGCCAGAAGACTTGAGGATCGACCAGCTCCACGGTGCCAGGCTTGGCACGACTTAGTGCAAACTTCCCGCAATATTTTAGTTAAGTATTCAATTCATTGAAACTTTGCAGTGGCCGAGTGATTGCGCCTCAAGGTCGAGATCGTCCCTGAAGACAAATGCGTAATTGTATAGCGTTTTTTTGATATCCGTACTGTCTAAAATAATGCCATCCTTTGGACAGAGTGTGTTCAAAGTTAAGCTTTATCGTTTTGTTAAAATTCGGCACTGGGAAGAACGTGAAAACCACCTTTGCAGATAAGTTATGTATCCAGGGGGACACAAAGTGAGACCATAACAGTCGCTGTCAGTCGCCCAGTTAACTAAGATTGAATAATGAACTTTTCAATCAGTGCAGGAAGTGGCCACGTCCGTATTGAAAAGTTCGAGGCAGTACGCGTTTCCACACAGTTCCACTTGGAATATTCTTCTAGCATATTGCCACGCCCGCTTCTTGTTTTATTTTTATATATTCGGATTTG
The DNA here is from genome assembly GCF_013339695.2 of Rhipicephalus sanguineus. NCBI lineage: Eukaryota > Metazoa > Arthropoda > Arachnida > Ixodida > Ixodidae > Rhipicephalus > Rhipicephalus sanguineus. The sequence goes on from NC_051176.1 coordinate 74,232,559, forward strand.
ACAAGCAAAAAGGATAGCAGCGCTCGACGCTGGCCGCGCCGCAGTTTTCGAGAAGCTTCACGATTGTAGTAGATCACTTTGTTAAGATTGCGCGCAGGACGCCGTCAGTCTAGATTATTCCAGAGCTTACGCGACCACCAGTGATAAGACTGGAAAATTCGATACTTGATGTATAAAAGACGGCGCGTCCCAATGATGATCAGGTTATCGACTGCCAACGCTCTGTTCGCCGTGATCAGTGTACAGCATGCACTGCTTGCTGAAGTTTGAATTTGCCTTTCCCGGCCGCAAGTTCGGTCAAATAAAGAGTTTTATCTTAGACACGCCGACTGCTGCCTTCCTCGTCACCACCCCCTGACATTATGTTAGCAAAGGTTGAATTCAAGAGATATTTTTATACCAAATTCTGTTTTTCTCGTGAGCCTCCTAATGAGCCATTTTACGCTATTTTCCATAGGCACTGAATTTAATTGCCATAGCTCTTAGGGATTACCCGCCGCAGTGGTCTAGTGGCTATAGTGCTTGACTGCTGACTCGAAGATGGTGGCGGCCGCATTTCGATGGAGGGAAATGGCTAGAGGCCCTTGTGCCTATATTTTGGTTTTAGAACCCGAGGTGTTCGAAATTTCCGCAGCACTCCATTGCAGCGTCTCTCATGATCATATCGTGGTTTTAGGATGTAAAACGCAAAAATTATTATTAGCTCTTGGAGGTGACGCCTGTATCGTGTTTCTATAGTTAGTCGATGTGTTTGATACGGAACCGTTTTTCTATTTCACTTATATTTGTGTTCCTTGTTCTGGCTTCCCTAAATTATTTTACTTTTATACTAATCACCAGGTAATCGGTGCTATAAGTGGTAATAGCATGACTAGCGGCAGTGTCCTGCGGTGCTTCAGGCAGCTGTACAATGCGTCTGAAGCTTTTGTGAGCTGCACATGTTCTTGTTGACATACACCTGTCCAGTGATCCGTTACCGCAAAAACTGTAGTACGTTTCTGGTGCATTCAGACGACAGACCGAATCCGGATGTGGTGGGGCGGACGGTGCGTCACGTGACATCACATCAGCGATTCTCCTCATCCGTGCCTCGTCCGCGTGGCTCACGGACCGATGACCCCAACCTGTCTTTCGCATCGGGATTCTGGCTGCGGAGCACCGCAGCTTTATTATTTATTCGTACCTCAAGGGTCCCGAGGGACATTACATGAGGGGTGGAGAAGAGAAAAAGAGCGAGAGAACAAATAGAAAAACAGCAGTAGTTCACAGTTAAAATGATGACAAATGGTTCTTTATGGCAGTTTTAAATTGAGCAACGTTAGTTGACATGGCAATACAGGGAAGGTGTATAATGCCACATCATCTCATTGTAACAGCCTGTTATTTTCAAAAATAGTTGAAAAGCTCTAAATAAATGTGGTTAAGCATAGTTACAGAAACCGCTGCGAAAGCAGAACAACGATAGCTTTTACAAATCGCGAGAAGGGCTGGCGGCATCGCTATCAATTCTCAGCGTTGCTAGGGGAAAGGTACGTCCGTGTTTAGAGCCTTTCAGATCGAAAAATACTGCTTGTAAAAGAACTACGTGCTTTTGGGATTAACTACTGCAGCTACAAACACTGCGAAGAGATCTTTCAGTCACGCCGTAAAAAAAATGGGTCGAGAAAAATCAGTTGTCGATCCCTTTAAAGCCTCAGAGCTGCAGCTTGCCCTGTTTACTTGGCGCAACCCACGCGTCCTTGGCAGCCCACCACAATACATGGTCTGGGTTATATAGTATCCGCTCGGCTCGCCAGCAGCCTGGGTGCGAGAGTGGCGTGAATTACAATTATCCACTCGTGGCGAAGCCCAAAACACCGCACCAGCACGATTGCCGTGGAGCGTTGTGATGGTAGCAGACAGCGCTAAGTAATATCCTCCTGCACTGCTTAATTTTGGCATCCAAAAACGAAGCAGTAGTGCCCAGACGAGCTCTTATACGCGGAAGCGGCGCGAGCGGCTAGTTTTTCCCACTTTAAAGCCTCAGTGCTGCAGCTTGCCCTGTTTACTTGGCGCAACCCATGCGTGTCTTGGCAGCGCCGCACAATGCATGGACTGGGTGCGAGAGTATCCGCCCGGCTCGCCAGCAGCCTGGGCGCGAGACTGGCGTGCTCTGGTATATACTCGGTCACAAGTCAAGGGCAACGCGGCTTTTCGCCGTCAAAGCACCTCTTTGAGCCAATGGCGTCGCTGCGTCAACGTGACGTCGCGGCCGACCGCTTTGCGCCTGCAGGCAGCGCTTGGACCCAAGATTCTATGAGTGCGCCCGCACCGTAAAGTTGTTCCGCTGGAGGCATTCATTTCGAGCGAAAATAAAATTTTAGTTCACATTTTTTTCCCCGTTAGAATACAACACGTGAAAGCGTTTATTGGTGAGCTGCAGTAGTGAATTGCTGCTTTATTTCCGACGGTGAATTTCTTCTCTTCCGGGTTTTCCATCAACCGCTTCATTTTGGTTTTGCGCATTTCCGGCTTTGTTTTTGGCCACGGAGCCCGAGCAGGTGACATCGGAATGTGCTTTATCGCTCTCGAATGAGGACTGCGGTTCGCTACAATCCACGGCACGCCGATGGTGACGGTCACTTCGTATCGCACAGGGCATTGAGGCACCGATCAACGGCTCAAATATTCCAGTACGTGCATTGGCGGTTGTTTTCAGGCAGCGCTAAAACGCTTACGCAGCAGACGAAACACCACGGCAATCGTTGTTGCCGAACACTGCACGCAACACACAACACAAACGAGGCTTTTCGTGTAACTCAAACTGCGATACGAATGACCGGCACTAAAGTCCGCTTTCGAGGGCGCGATTTCACTGACGACACCGATGGATTGCCGCGAGCAGCGGCGGCGGCGAGTTTGTAATATGCAGAGCGCTCAACGCATGGCAACGGCAGCGGCGCGCTATTGGCTGCGCGCACACAGGGACGCCGCTGCGGAGTTCCGCCTAGCAACGGCCGCCACGACGCATGCCACGACGAGACGACGCGCTCTCCTTCACGGGGTGCTTTTCGCGGGAATTTTAAACCCCGTGGAATTTTCGTCGCCGCTTGTGAACTGCTACTGCTCTCGCGTTGACCGAAGACGCCGTCGTCGCCGTAAGGTTCGACTGTGCTTTGCGCATTTTGTTTTGTTATAACGGTGAACACGTTCGCCCATGAACATTTGTGTTGTCGCCACTGTCTTTTGTGCCTTGGCGCTGCAGCAAGACGCGATCGGCCGTTGTGTTCCACTGTGCGATTACGCACAGTGTTGCCCTTGCGTTGTCGCAAGACATAATCGTTGTTGTGTTGGTCTGATTGCTTTTGTTTATTTTTTTAACGCTGAACACGCTTTCACGTGAATATATGTGTTGTCGCCAGTGTTTTTTGCGATCTCGCGTTGTCGCAAGACGTGATCGCCGTGGGTTCGAGTGTGCCTTGTGTTTTTTTTTTATTATTTTTTTTCGCGGCTGTGTAGAAGATTACGGCTTGAAGACAAACACATCGTGGGTTGTAGACTTCGTGAAGTCAACAGCAAGGCGTGAAAGGTAATACAAAAATGGTGTTTCATAACTTCAAAAATAACTTGCGGAATCTTCTGTGGTAATTTAACTTCATGCTTTGGGGATAATGTCCAATGATCAGCCGTTCTCAATTAGGTCGTATTATGTGTGCACTTGGCCCCCCTTATACGTGGCGCGCGGTTCGCAAAACAAAATCGAAAAAGTGCCGCAGCCACATAAGTAATTGTGTTCTAGTTATTTTCATGTTATGGCGTAGGTACCATAGGATGGGAAAATAATGAGAGCAATCAGAGCGCAATGTGAACCATATCTACATTATGGTTGAATCTCACGAAAGTATTCCACAAACGTGCACATTTGGCCGTACTCACTTAGGTCACCAACTCAAACCTAGGAGAAAGATCATACAATTACGTCCGATACTTCCTAACGAATAGGAAGGTTACCTTCAACATGGGGGAACTGGAGTCTGAGGTGAGGAGCATGGACAGTTTAGTTACACCTCAGGGCTCCATGATATCGCTCATGCTCTTAATCTCATTATGACAGGATTGTCAGAAAAACGTGAAGACATCGAAGGAATCAATCGCTCCGTATACACAGATGATGTTGCCATATGGATCTCGCAAGGCAGTGATGGGTAAATAGAACAGAAGTTACAGGAAGTGGTAGATAAAGTGGAAGTCTACCTCACAGGCACTAGGTTTGAATTTTCACCAGAGAAATCAGAACTCCTTTACAGACCCATACTTAACAGCAGGTGGCCCAAGAGATACATGAAGGAGAGAGAGTGCGAGGAGATACAGACTTGCACGAAAAGGTCCCCATCATTGAACAAGTTAGGGTTCTTGTACTCAACATTGAGTCGAAGTGAACTAACAGCAATACTCTTATAAAAATAGTGACTCAGGTCACTAAGGCAACTGGCTGATCAGGAGAATCACAAACAAGTATATCACGGAATGAAGGAGGCTAGCATTCTTAGGCTTAAATGGAACAAGACAGAAAAGGACAAAATCAATATTTTCGTAAGGAAAGCTTTTAAGTAGGCCCTAGGCTTGCCCGAAAGCACCAGAATAGAGAGATTAACGCACCTGGGCATACATAACACCTTAGAAGGATTGACTGAAGCTCACTTGGAAAGAATTGCCAGCACCGCGACTGACAGAATATAGATAAATTACAAACAATAACCAGCAAGGACCCAAGGTTGCATCGGCCAGAGATTGGGAGCCAGATTGACATTGCAAATTTACTAAAAAAGAAATACAAACAAAATTCAATTAGGGCAGTAGAACGAGCACAGCTAATACGACCTAATTGAGACGGCTCAAGTGCACACATAATACGACCTCATTGAGACGGCTCATCATTGGACATTATCCCCAAAGCATGAATTTAAATCACCACAGAAGATGCCGCAAGTTAATTTTGAAGTTATGAAACACCATTTTTGTATTACCTTTCACACCTTGCTGTTGACTTCACGAAGTCTACAACCCACGATGTGTTTGTCTTCAAGCCGTAATCTTTTACACAGCTGCAGGCGTCTTGTTCATCAGTGATGTTCGCCCGAACCACGTCGCGAGTTTGTAATATGCAGAGCGCTCAACGCATGGCAACGGCAGCGGCACGTCGTCAACGTCAGGCGATGAACTGTCATTGTCTTCAACGCATTCGATCGCGCGGCGCGCCGACGTCTCACATGCGCTGCTTTCCGTGGTCATAGCCGTACAACACCGGCGTTGCAGGGCTGCGAAATGCGTTGGCAAGATCAGCCGCGAAAAAAAATAATAAGAAGAAAACACAAGGCACACTCGAACCCACGGTGATCACGTCTTGCGACAACGCGAGATCACAAAAAACACTGGCGACAACACATATATTCACGTGAAAGCGTGTTCAGCGTTAAGAAAATAAACAAAAGCAATCAGTCCAACACAACAACGATTATGTCTTGCGACAACGCGATGGCTCAAAAGACACAGCAGACAGCACAGATATTCAAGGGCGAGCGTGTTCACTGTTAAAAAAAAGAAAAAAAAGAAACGCACAGTGGAACACAACGGCCGATCGCGTCTTGCTGCAGCGCCAAGGCACAAAATACTGTGGCGACAACACAAATGTTCATGGGCGAACATGTTCACCGTTATAACAAAACAAAATGCACAATGCACAGTCGAACCATACGGCGACGACGGCGTATTCGGTCAACGCGAGAGCAGTAGCACTTCACAAGCGGCGACGAAAATTCTACGGGGCCCAGCGGCCGCGTTCACCGTTTAAAATTCCCGCGGAAGGCACCCCGAGAAGGAGAGCGCGGCGCGGCCGTTGTTAGGCGGAACTCCGCAGCGGCGTCCCTGTGTGCGCGCAGCCAATAGCGCGCCGCTGCCGTTGCCATGCGTTGAGCGCTCTGCATATTACAAACCCGCGCGGCGGCGGCCATTTTGGTTGAGGTCCGTAAGCGCGGAAGAACACGCTTTTTAAGTGCGAATGCACTTTATAAGCGACCCTGTGTCCGCCGTCCCATAGCAACGGCGCGAGCAGAGGAGAGGAGCGTCTGTAGCAACGGCGCAGCGACGTCACGCCCCAGGTGACTGCGCGCGCTCCGCCCTCCGCTCCGTGGCTGCGCGCGCCCCGCGCATTGCCTGTGGTGATGCAGGCCGGCGGCGAGACGCCGAACGAAAGCGTGCGAAGCGAGCCGAGCACCCCGAAGCCGATCTGGCGCGGGGACGCGCGATGCGCGAGCGAGCACGGGCCCTCGAATTCGATTGGCCGGACGCGCGCTTCAAGCGAGACTTCCTGGACCGCAGCTTCGGATATAGCTGCGCGGTGTGCGATCGACTGTGGTTCGACAACAACCTGAGCCCCATCTCGGGCGTGCGCAACGCCGCCAACAAGTTGAACGCGTTGCGGGTTCTTTGGAACGAGTTCGGAAGACAGATCATCATCATCAGTGAAAGTGCTTTGCACTTAAAAACGGCCAGACCTCCGTGGGTCGGCTGGCGCGTGCTCTCTCGCTGCCGTCTCCTTCGCTCGGCTCTGCAGTTTAGTCGTGCGCGCCGCCTCATAGCATCAGCCCGTGCTTCGCACTTCCTCATACTCCCCTTCGGGGAAATGCGGGTTTTTTTATTCCTCTCGTGACCGCGGCGCGAAGGCGGTCGGCCGCGACGTCACGATGCCACGGCGACGCCATTGGCTGGAGAGAGGTGCTTTGACGGCGACCAGCCGCACTGCTCTTAACTTGCAACCGAGTATAGATAATCGCTTTGCTCTCCCCCTCCGCTGATTGCCTCTAGGACTTGCGTCTTCTCACATGCTTCCTCCTCCAAATGTTTTCGAAGTTAGTCAAAGTTTTTCTCAGATGTGCGCATGCTCATCAGTGGCGGAACCCGGCATCGGTCGCTTTAAAGGGAAGCTTAAGTGGTTTTACAATTCGGTAAAACGTCGGGTCTAACAATGACCAACGCTATTGTCAACGACGTTGTAATTTTTTGCGCGTTTATTGCAACAGGAACTTTAAAATACGCGAAAGAAAAATTTGTCTTGCTCCGCCCACGCGAGCGCGCCGAAAGTGCGTGCGTAGAAACGAACTACGTCATCTTCGGTACATTTGGCGGAGCCTCGCTGCACTCCGACGGAAGGTTCCCTCCGCTCAGTGATCTGAACTGTGAGAGCGCTATATTATGCACCCGAGGTTCAAGTAAGTATAGAGCCAGTGAATGTTCTGCAGCTGTACTACAATGTGTGCCATAATGACAAACCACTGTACGCAATGTCAACAAGCGCTCGTATTTTCTACCGTGGCCTCCGTGACTAACTCCACCTGCGCGCTGTTGCCGAAGGCCTCGCTTTAAGCCTTTCAGACGCTAGCTATGAAGAACTGTCTGTAAATGTGTGAAATCGATACAACGTTATTTCAAAGCGCTCAATAGTCTATTGCAACAAATGTAATGTCATAATATGTTAATTTACGTGTGTTCTTGTTACTCATCCTCATTAAGTTGTAATTAAATATCTATCTATAATGAACTCATTGATTCTCTGTTTTGGCATAAATGGCATGAAAGCTCAGACTAGAAATATACTGCAAGTTCATTTTCGGTTATGTCTAGTTGGAGCAAAGAAAATTATACTTTTGAAACGGTTCGCAGGCACGTCGAACGACTCGTCGAACGTGCTAGTGCCATCAGGAAAGTGATCATATGCAACAGTACACTGCAAAATGAAGTTAAATGAAGACAAATTTATTTTGCAGAAGGTTCAATTCATCCAAAGCTTGATATATTTTGGTCTTTTTTAGCCCCTAGTTGATACAAATAGCAAAAACAAGTGGTTACACAATTGTGTACGTAGCGTGTCAAAGGCTTAACAATGCTACTTTTGCAGATGACGCGCCATGCCGAAGATGACGTAACCGCGTTCGCTGAGCATCTCAAGAAGCCCTAGCGGCCGCAGCCGCTGTTTTTTGTTTGCCAAAAATGATTTTTGCGTTCACTTTTGAGAAGCCTCACATCGGTTTTCGAATTCAGCAGGGTCCAAACTGTGAATACGCACTCCAAAGTCATTTTTTTTTAGAAAAGTTCTTCAGCTTGCCTTTAAATATTGCATCGTCTCCTTCAACACTTTGTATATTGGTGTGTTCATTTTGTAGCAAAGGTATCGCAAAAATGTGCACGGAGAATGAAAATAGAAACAAATAAACGCATCGACCCGCATTCACGACAAAGCGCTCACGCTTGAATTGTTCGGGACAGAAAATTTCAATAAATTTTGGCGCTCGAGATGTCATTAGAAAAGAGCGCTTAGGAACGGAAATGTTTGGGAACTGGACCCATGAGTTTTTTCAGCTAGCAATTAAAGTGGTGGGCCAAGCCCATTAAAAAGATGACAAATAAACCTTCACGAACAATAACAAAGCAACCTTCACGAACGATAAGAAACGATAACAAACAAAGTTAACGAGCAAATAACAAAGCATATCCGAACCTCTGCAGGGAAGTGTGATATTTCATTTGGGGGGGTGGGAGGGTTGCGAAGCAATTTTTTTGCAGACATTTTGTTTCTCGCGCATTGCTTCGACAATTCATTAGGGGGGCGGTAGCAGAAAAACTTTGGCAAGTATCTGAACATTATTACTTGACATATAGCAGTTCTCAAAAAATAAGAAAGGGGGAGGGGGGAGGCAGGTAGCTCTTTCCGCTTTCGAACCAACCTTTGTTCATCCGCTGCTTCTGTAGCTGTAAGTTTGTCACGTATAAATATTTTGCTAGAAAAACATGCAACCCAAAGAGCAATGTGCTTTGTACACGTCGTTAAATAGTCGTTGCAGCCATTCTGCTCTGATGTAAACTGGATGGCATGAAAAGTGTTAAAAAGCCATAAATCATGTGCTTAACGCCCCGGAGCTGAACATTCGGTTTTGTTGGAAGTTACGGCGGAATCCTTCGGAATCATTTTGATCGTACGAGGTTTTTATGGCCACGCAGCGCGCACAGTTTACCAGGGGTTTCCTTTCGTGAATGCACCCAATAAGAACATTGCTGCGGCAGAAGGAAATTGTATATGCGGCCTCATGTCAGCAGCAGAACACACACACAGAGAGAGAGAGAGAGAGAGAGAGAGAACTGTTTCAATGAAAAGCTCGAGATGTTTGCCTGGCTCTTCGCCTGAGATGAGCAGAACAGTATACTAGTTAGAATCTGGCGCAAGTTACGCTACAAAAATACACTGCAAATGCAATGAAGAAAAAACAAACAAACGAAGCAGTCCAAGGCGTGACAACAGGAGTGTAGCAATACCAATAGAACCTATTTAAACCAACCGGCAATGAAGCGAATGGAGGCATAGGGTACATTATTTATGGTTTTTATCTGTAGTGAGGAAATTATAACATAAATAAAAAGGAAATAAAGCAAATGAAAAATCAACTCGGCGCTGGTAGGGACCGAACCGACAACCTTCGTATAACGCGTCCGATGCTCAATTTCTTGACTTTTCAGCCCCTTTAATACTTTTCGATTTATTTTACAATTCTTGCAATAACGTTAAAAACAGGAAATAATGTCCCCCGTGCTTCCCTTGGCTTCATTGTCTGTAGGTTTATGTTGTGTCTAACAAAGAAAAGAGCCCTTGATGCATTCCCTCTTTCGTTCTTTCATAGTGAGGGCCTCTTCGCGGCAGTCTTGGTGCCTTGAGGTAGCGTGCGAGGGTTTATTGGTCAGCCGCCACTTCCTAAAATGACAACGTGCTACGTGATGCCAGCTATCAAAAAAGAGTGTTCTACACTCGCCGTCATGGTTACGAGGGGCGCTGACTAACTCGCCCAGGATTACAAAAAAAGTCACAGTTTCGCCGCAACGGCGAAGCAATAAATGCGATAGCAACAAATTGGAATGTAACGAGAAGAACGGAAAGCAGCTCGAAATTGTCAGCGCGTCGCTCGAGCCCAAAGGACGCACAAAAATACACACAGAGGACGAGCGCGAACTATCACGCGTCACAGCTCGATACTTGAAGCGCACCGCTGACACATAAAGCAGGACGCACGAAACGAACGAACAGGTATACACAGGACGAGAGCGAACTAAACGTCGCAGTTGTTACTTATTTCTGTTTGAACAGCGCGCTCCGTTCGCAAACGCGGCCGCTGGAGCGAGCGAAGTGACCGTCGTACGCTGTGTGACTTCAGCGCGGACATCGTGGGGAAGGCACAAGACATACAACCCCCCGCTCTACCCCGCGCCCGCCCCCTTCTTTCCTTGAGATAAGCGCACGATGGCGACCACGCCCTGTCGGGCAAAGAGCATCAGCGTGCTCCTCGCCCAGCGCGCTCCTCGCGCCATCTCGCTGGTAATGAAGAAACGCTTATAGGCGCCTGCCGTCTCTGAATCCGGCCAGCGGTAAAGGGTGTGTGTATAACGCTCGCCGTTAGCAACGTGGACGATCTGCGTTCCGTGGCGTAGTGGCTGGCGCTACGCGCTGCCGAGCGAGAGGTCCCTGGTTCAATTCCGCGCTTCGGAAGCATTTTTCTGAAATATTTTTCTTTAGGGCGTTTATATATATATACATACTGATACATATACGGTGCATGACGGCGGCGACGGGGACGGTCAAAAACCAGCTGAGAGTGTCCATAAGATTGCTGTCGCAATAAAAACAGAAATACCCAATAAAGTGATAGGGAAAGCGACCGCCGTTTTTGCTCAATTGGTAGACCATGAGACGCGTTATCCGAAGGTCGTAGGTTTGGTCCGTACCAGCGGCAAGTCAATTTTTCATCCACTTTAATTCATTTCCATTTACGTTGTAAGTATTGCACTACAGTTAAAAACTACAAATAATGTTCCCTGTGGCATCCTTGGCTTCATTATCTGTTAGTTAATTTTTGTTGTGTCTAATAATGAAACGAGTCATTGGTTTAACTTTAATACCAATAAGAGGAATACGTTCATATTACACGCTCGTTTTGCGCTCTCCGGAATTTCGCAAGGTGGCGGAACTGTTAAGAAATGGAAATCGACAAGTTCCAGTGGTGGGCAGTATCGAAGATACATGTATCTTAGATACTATCTTAGATACTCTGTGGGCATATTATATCTGTATCGCGATACGTCTCGAAAGTTGAGTATCTGTATCTGTATTTCCGATACATTCCATAATGTATCGTGTATCTTAAGATACAAGATACTTCTATCGCAACACAACCATGCGAAACAATAATCACTGGCCATGCTCCGCTTCTCATGCTGGTACTGGTGCCACTAAGCCATCTGAATAAGTCTAAGGGCAGTGACGCAAATTTATTTTTCCGCCAGAGTCCTCCAGTGAGGGCAGAAGTCGAAGACAAGCACGCGGACGTCTACGCCCAGCCCACGTACCTTTTGTTTTGTCGATTTCTTTTCTTTTTAGTTGTGCCAGTGCCGCGACACTTGCTCTTAGCCACTACCTGCGTCGCGTACTCCACTGCGTGCAGCGTCTATCGCGCAAATTTTGATGTTGCTACAGTGTCGTTATTGAAGGTTCTCTTGCGTCTTCCTCCGTAACGAAATGTGATGCGTGCAAGAATGGGGTCGCTTTGTGTCTCGTGGCTTTTACATATCAGCGATTTGAAGGATCTCGTGGATGTAAAGCTTGACTTGCATGCAATGAATTAACTTATATGCTAATAAGATATGCAAACAACTATAGCACTGGTACTGATGCTAGATCTAATAGAGCAAGCGTTTAGCTAACAGAAAATATCTCGGCGTACTGCATTTTTCACTTCCTGCTACATTTATTCAAAGAATTTATGAAATCATAACTTGATTATTAGCACAAGTGCTTTTTTGCTGTCATTTTGCATTCCATACATTACCTAGGTCTCTGTACTGTTTTTCTGGTCTGGTCACTGGTATGTCTTTTGTAACGCATTCCCAAAATAAGACCTCTGCTTTATTCTTCGGTCTGCTTTATATTTCTACTACTGTTTACCAACTTAGACGTTGCCAAGGTGATTTTGAAAACAAATATATAATTATGTAGGCGTCCCTTGGGTTTCAGTACAAAGCATTCTGCTTATCGCTTAGGAAAATAGCGAAACTGAGTTTGCATTATAATAATGGAAATCATTAGGCGCCATCTTAAAGAAGTTAGGAAGGGGATTCGAGAAACGTTTTACTGCATGCTCCGTTTTACTCATGAGCATCCCAACGAGCCGTTTCAGGCAATTTCTCATAGGCACTGAATTTTCTATTGTCTTAATAGGTAAGTTCATGCTCATAGCTCTAAAGGGCACCATCAGTATTGTGTTTCTGTACTCATTCAATGTGAATGTTTGATACAGAACCACCTCTCTATTTTACTTATATTAGTTTTCCTGTTTTAGGCCTTCTTAAATATTTTTCGTATTACTAATCGCCACCTAATGGGAGCTATGAGCGGCAATAGCGCGAATAACCGCGGTGTCCTCCGATGCTTTGTGCTACTATACAATACGTCTGAAACGTCTCTGTGTTGCACACGTTTTCTCGTTGAAGAAAAATTGCTAAAAAGATTGCACGTGAGTGAGTATATCAAGAAAGAATCCTTTACGCCAGCAGATAAGTAGAATATGAAAATTCATTGCTGTTTTGCGTCATCTACGTAACACCAGGGGTCTCAAACTGAGCTTATAGCCAGCGGGCCGCAGTCGCGAAATTTCGTTGCAAGGGTCGGGAAAGTGAAGATGATGGGAGAGAATTTGAACAAAATGACGTTGCCATTCGAACGGGAGCCTTTCCCATGTCTCACATATAGATCATTTCTGAAGGGGATTTGGAGTCAGGATTCGAGAAACATCGATACCGATGAGCACAACGAGTGCATTCTGGACGCGGATTCTGAAGTATAGAGTTTTTGTTCCACGATTATGCTTCAGCACATCGTGCTCACGAACATACTTATCTAGAAAATAAAAACAAATGGGACGAAGATGGCCATGTGAGCGGGCGGGGCCGCTAGCGAAAGGTCTCAAACGCCTAGTATACACCATGCACTACCACCCCCCCCTCCCCAAAAAAAATGTCGCTACCAGCGTTGTTGCTGCTGCACACCTGTCCGGATATACGGTATTGTGCAAACTGTCTTTTACGGTCAAGGTAAAACTCCACACCGGCATTTGCGCCGTCGTGCGAAGGCTTCTTATAGAAGTTGTAATTAGTATACGGCAACTCGCTAGCTAGTCGGCAAGCTGAGCAGTGACTCCCATTAATTGCAAAAATGACAAGCAAGAACCGCTGTCAGCAGTTCTTGCAGAGTTGTCCTGTGAAGAAGCTAAAACAAACCGCAATAAGTTGTTTTGGAAGGAAACTAATGTACTTTGAGCTAGAAGGGCAAAGCTTTTACATACTAACAGACATTTCATTAAAGTGAAACAAAATAGGTCACAGTTGGGAAATTTTCAAGAAGACATTTTTGTGCATAGGCGTTCGCTGCTACATTATATGGATCTATAATAACAAATTAGAGAATGTATCGAAGTATCTTCAGATACAATTGCCAAGTATCGTATCGGATACAATTATTGCGGCGGTATCTTGTATCTGTATCTCCAATACTTCTTGCCTGAGTATCTTTTATCGTATCGCGATACAATTTCAAAGCCCTGTCGACAACCAACCGTTTGTCGCACGAAGCCACAGGGAAATCCATACGGATTTCTCAGAAAGAAGGCTTCTTAGTTGACTAAAAAAGTCACAGTTTCGCCGCAACGGCGAAGCAATCAGTGCTATAGCAATAAATTGGAATGTAACGCGAATGACGGAAAGCAGCTCGAAATTGCCAGCGCGTCGCTCGAGCCCAAAGGACGCACGAAAAGAACGCACACAGGATGAGCGCGAACTAATGCGTCACAGCTCGACACTTCAAGCGCACTGCTCAAACATAAAGCAGGACGCACGAAACGAACGAACAGGTACACACAAGACGAGCGCGAACTAATTGTCGCAGTTGTTGCTTATTTCTGTTTAAACAGTGCGCTCCTTTCGCAAACGCGGCCGCTGCAGCGAGCGAAGCGAAGCTCCCAACCGGCCGGTCCTTCTTTCCTCCAGATATGCGCACGAAAGCGACCACGCCCTGTAGGGCGAAGAGCAACGGCATTCGCAGGAGCGGGGCGACGATCTTTAAAGCGCGCCACACGCGCGCACATCGCGCTATTTATGTGGCAACTAAGAAAGCATGCTGAAGTACATGGTGTATATAAACAGCTCGCCGCTAGCAGGCTGAAGGACGGTGCTGTCGGGGCCTAACGTCTAACGCGGCGGGCTGCAAAGCGAGAGGTCGCCCGTTCAATTGCGCGCGTCGGAAAGTATTTCTGAATTATTTTTCTTTGTGGCTTTTCTATATATACACATACTTATACATATACGGTGAATGACGGCGGCGACGGGGACGGACATTTTCCAGCCGAGACTGTCCATATAATTGCTATCGCAATAAAACTCTTCCTGGTCGGGGGATCGAGTCCGGGACCAACACCAGCAGAGCTAACCACGAAACTAGGAAGTGGCAGCGCGAGGGCGAATTTTCGAAGCGCATGAACACAGAATACTGCAAATCGGTTTTACAGAATCCCGCAACGTGTCGAAAGGGTTAAGAAAGGAAAATTAGCAGTGGCACCGGGTTCGATCCCCGGGGCAGGACGAATTTTTTGTCTACTAACACAATAATACGCCAGTCTGATCTTTTATCGAGTAGGCTTGCAATTTCACGTTGCCACATTTCATTGTTGCCTGGATATGAAGGCATGACTGTCGTTGTTGCACGTAGCAGTTGAAGCTCTGCGCTCCTAAGCGCGTGGATGAAGGTCTCATTCGCGGCATGGAGAAAGGAAACAGTTAGGAGTAAGCATTGCGCAACACGAAAGAAAGAAAGAAAGAAAGAAAGAGAAAAAGAAGGAAAGAAAGAAAGAAATAAAGAAAGAAAGAAAGAAAGAAAGAAAGAAAGAAAGAAAGAAAGAAAGAAAGAAAGAAAGAAAGAAAGAAAGAAAGAAAGAAAGAAAGAAAGAAAGAAAGAAAGAAAATACTTCAGGCACGCATACTCCAAGCTTCGCTTGCCCTCATTTTCACGACAGGGTGAGGGCTCCTGATTTTTTTTTACTTTACTGGCTTGCTATTGTCTGCGTGTATCGGTGTAGGATAGTGTAACATTGTAAATATAAAACCTAAAGAAGAAAGATATTTCTTCATACAAGGTTTCATTTTTATACTGTACAGTTATCAACGCCTGCAAGGACTCCTGATCTAATAATTTCACCCTTTAATTTAATGTGTAAGCTCTTTCTGGCGGAACCCGTGGAAAATCGGTGCAGAAACCGCATATGTAGTAACTATTGGGGTTTAACGTCAAAAACCACGATATGTTTATGAGGGGCGCACCGTATCTGTAATACGAAAAATCGTGACACATTGTATCCCATACGAATACATAGGGCTCCATAAGAAATGCTCATGGCATTCGATATTGAAGGGGAGTCAACTTGAAAATTGAGGTCGTTCACAGCTAGGCTAATTTAAAAATTCGGTGATGGGTCAAATTAGAAAAAAGTTTCATGCTGGGCCCACATTAAAATTTGGGCATGAGGAAACTTGAAAGTTTAGGGGACGCAAAAATGAAAAATCTGGGCATGGGCCAACTCAAAAATTTGTAAAATGGGTCCACCCTCAAGTGGTCCCTCCCGACAAAACTTTGAAAATTTCTCCACCGTCACGTTTTTCAGGTGGCACACCCCCTTAATTTTCGTTGGTTTGGCTCGCCTACAGCTCTCCCTTCAAATTATGCCGCTCCTAAATTTGGTCCACTACTACACATCCTCAAATTTCAAGTCGGCCCAGGCTGCATATTGACATCTCCATGCACTTTCTCTGAAGCCCTATATATATAGCTTCGGGATACAAGGTGTAGCGTTTCACGCGTCCCGAACAGATTTCTGCTCCAGTTTTTCAGGAGTACGTGCCAAGGGAGGGTTACGCTTTGGTTAATAGATGTAGCAATTGAAAAGCCCGTGCCACGCGCGTACGCAAACAGAGCACGTGGAAACTTATGGCACTGCACTTATGCTAGCAAAAGAGTGAATAAAGCAGGAGGCAGTCTTTCGTCACCTAAGTGCAGCTTTCATTACCGCCACCAGTAGACGAGTAATCCTGCTAAAGCCGCAGGCCTGGCAAATTGTATTAGTGTTTCTGTTAGCAGCCTCGTCAATCGGCATTTGTAGGCCTGACTCGTCAATTGGGCTTCGCCTCTTCCAAATGCAAAAATTAAGCTTTGCATCAACGCATGATATCAGAAACGTCCACTCCCCCCGCGACGACAAAAGAATTATAGAAACTTTTAGGCAACCAGATAGAGAGATGCAAGGAAAAGCAGGGAGGTCAACCTGGTAATAGTATAACCGGTTAGAAACTTTGAGAGGCACTTTCGATGATTTCGAGGCACTTTCAACTCCCAAATGAGACTGTGCGCTTAGTTTTCTTCTTTGTCACTGTATTTTTACTGTTATTAGCAATGTAGAGGCCGTTTACATAACATCGTCCTAACCTGACACCTAACCTATAAGCGAAATCCGACGCATATACATCTCCTCTGAGTTTACGCACTGTAATTTTTATTAGTGTGTTCCTAACACGAACATGAACGCTGATGTTGGCGATTCAGCTTATCAAACCATGTGATTTTAACGTTCTGGCAACGTAACCTTGGAAAGCGTACAAATTGAACATTTGAGGTAAGAAATCAATCCTTGTTTTCAGGAAATATTAGAGCTACTGAACAATCGATTAATGAAGGTACCGTCATAACCCTGACAGCATCAACGTTTGACAGTTTTGACTGCAACCCAGAAAAACGAATGTTGCATTCCCCCGAATTGAGAACTCAAGAGTCATCTGCATTGCGAACCCGAGTCTGGGTTCACGGGAGTATTCTCATTAGCTCTGAAACGTTTCCTCATCGCGTCGCCTTCTTCGATGCAACCGTTAGCCCTCTCAACAAGATACTCTTACAGTAATGCATCCAAGCTCTTGTGCTCTCATTCTAAAATATGGCCATAATACAAGCTCAAATATTGAGGAGCTATAGTACCCCACGACATCAAGGCATACAGCCATTCTTGCGTTTGGCGTTCTGATGGACATAGAAGCAAATGTAGAAAGCAACGAAAATGATGTCGCATATAGCATAGTCAGAAGGGCCGGCAGGTACCATTATCGCCGAATGCGCATGTCTGTGCGCAATGCTGTTTGCGAGCACGCTGCTCTTCTGTAAACAGTACCATGGGCATACACCATCTGCGTATATAGCGCTGCATCTAAGCATAAACAGCTTGATGGCTCGTCGGAGTGCCTGGAATGGTGATGCTCTGTGTTGTATACTCTCCAGACGGCCGTGCTGTTTTTCTTCTCGCAATCATTATCGTTTGCTGCTTTCAGGCATTTGATGAAAGATGCGAAACTGCTGTTTCCTATGGAGGAATAAAATGCCAAGAAAACTACATCATAGAGCAGCGGGAATAACATAATACCACGATGGCGATGTCCATTTCATTTTGTGTCTTTCTTTGCGCGGCTACATGCTATAAACGTTTTATGCTGTCTGAAAACATATCCATTGTCACAAGTGGTATTTTTCAAAGCTTAATTATCAATCGTAATCATCATCGTCATCAGCCTCTTTTTACTTTCCCTGCAGTGAGAAGGAGTCTTCCAATGGTCTCCAATTTCCCGAGCCTTGCGCTCGCTGATTCCATGTTATGCGTGCAAATTTCTTTATTTTATCATCCCACTTGACTTTCTACCGTCTTGAGCGGTGCTTCTTATCCCTCCGTAACCATTCCCTTGCTATGACTCTCAATCGACTTTGTGCCCTACGCACTTCATGGCCTGCCTATGGCCATTTTGTCGTCTTAATGTCAAATAGAATATAGGTTAGCCGTGTTCATTATCCCATTCAATCTAGTGTCCCACTATCCCATATCGTCACGGCTGTCATTTTCTGTCCATGCGCACGTGTCCTTAGTCATTTGGTGCACTTTCTTGCCATCATTGCTAAAGAGCACGATGCCATACACAAGGTGTAAATTGCTAAAATATACGGTCTCCATTAATTTTAATTGTTATTTTTTTCGATCTATTCACTTGAATATTTTTCCTAAGAATGCAGTCAACAAAACGGGACAGGTCGTATCTCCTTGCCTGACACCGTTCTTGCTCGAAATTATTTTTTTTCTCTTTAGGAGGAACAAGTTAGCTGTGGGGCCTTTGTAGACAATAACTAAGGTACTCATATAAGATTTGAAGAACTCTTTGCCGACGCATTAGCCCCAAGACTGCTTGTAACACTGCTTAGTCGAATGGCTTTTCGTCGCCAATGAAACTCTTATGAAGGCGTGTCTTGTATTCATCATATTTCTCATTTACCCAGTAGATCACATGCCACTCATTCGAATTTCCATCTTATCTCATTTTATTCGAAATTATTCCATAAATACTTTTATAGATGTGAACGGAAGCTCAAGAGACTTTAGTTCATCAGTTATTCCGCGCCTCCCTCCTTATGTATTATTATAACGTCGGCACTTTTGTAACTCACTGCTACAGCTTTAGTCTGAAGAATTTGCTTCTAGAGTTCGATTCTAACTCGAACGTAAGATTTTTTTTTATTATTTATCTTATACAAGATGACGATTTTTCGCCCACAACCAACAACGCCGACACCGACGCCGGCACTGGAATTTCTGCGGAACGAGCTCTTTAACGCTCTCGCGTTAATATGTCACTGAAAATGCTATTGACATTGCCATGCTTATGCTTCACCGGATGTATTTTTAGGACTCCTTACATATATTTTTCTTCTAGCTGCTTTGATGCTGAAGCATTTTGTCTTGTTCTTTTGTTGTACTTTTTTTCAAGATATTTGCGATTTCGGGGAAGGGAAATAGAGCTTTCAGTGCATCATCTTCGTTAATATTTCATATAATCCTGAAAAAAATTGTAGGACGCTTGAGCTCCGCCTCGAAATGAGAACGCGATAGCGTAGTGGGGCCCCGTTCGAATTGCCTTCTCAGTCGGTAGCCTCGCTTCGCCTCTCGGCTGACACCTCAACCATGTGGCTAGGAAAGGAGCGACAGTGCGAGTAAGATAGGTCATTTGAATGCCTACTGCATGTACTGTTGCGAAGTGCCCACTACGCCGTAATTCTACACTTCGCTAATTAGCGAAGTACCACTACATGTCCGTAAAGCAACACGCGAACCGACGCAGCAACTCACTTTGTTGATGCTTTTGCTGCTGAAGATGGTTACAGATGTCCGAGCGCTTTGTAATGGGTGCGCTTTTAAACCTGTCACTCGATGTGCAATTCACATGTCGCCTGGAGCGATTCTAGACTTCTGCCACGCAACAATACATGCGTTAGGAGACTCCTAGCTTTACATGACATTCGTATAGGGTTTCTTTCGGAACCTTTCCAGGCAATGGCGGGGCTCTGCAATCATGCTCATGGGTCTCCACTCTTCGTGGCGTTCGAGAATGGCAGGTCAGCATTTTGATAAGGATGCGCGGCCTGCTCGAGCTTATTTAAGAGAGAGCGTTCACTGGTTTATCGAAATTCATAAAGCAGCACCGGAACCACCCGAGTGGCTTTCAAGAGTGCAGCCGCTTGTCACATTGCCAGAATTTTAGACTGACAATACCAGCACGTTGCTGGTTGATATCTGCCACCTCATGTAGAGTGTACATAGGGTAGTTTCATAGCAGTGTTGCCTGTGTGTTTGTACCAAAGCAAGGTAATAAAGAAAAAGGCAAGAAAAAAATGGCGTGGCTCTGTGGTAAGCCACGTGCGTGCCACGCAGAAGGCCTGGGTTCGATTCCCGCGGGAACGGACTTTTC
The DNA here is from genome assembly GCF_013339695.2 of Rhipicephalus sanguineus. Classification (NCBI taxonomy): domain Eukaryota; kingdom Metazoa; phylum Arthropoda; class Arachnida; order Ixodida; family Ixodidae; genus Rhipicephalus; species Rhipicephalus sanguineus. The sequence goes on from NC_051176.1 coordinate 74,252,506, forward strand.
TTGTAATTTCTTAATTTGCTTAAGAATAACAATAATAATAATAATAATATCTGGGGTTTAACGTCTCAAAACCACGATATGATTATGAGAGACGCCGTGGTGGCGGACTCTTTAAATTTCGACCACCTTGGGTTCTTTAACGTGCACCTAAATTATGTACACAAGCCTCAAACATTTTCGCCTCCATCGAAAATGCAGCCGCCGCGGCATGGATTCGATCACGCAACCTTTCTTTATTTGCTTCTATCTCAAATTTTCGCTCACAGTCAATTCTGACTTTTCGCACACAACCAACGGCCCCGACGACGACACCGGAATTTCTGCGAAACGAGCTCTGTAACGCTCTCGCGTTAGAAAGGCTGATCGGTTCGTAGTTCTGCAAGCCTTTGACGTCTCCCCTTTTTGTGCATTAGTAAAATATTCACGTTTTTCCAGCAATCTGGTTCATTTAAACACTTAAGACATAATCTATACAGGCAACCAAGCTTCTATCATAACCATCTGTAATCAAATCGCTTGTTAGGCCTTTTTCTATAGCTGCTTTAGCGCTGCACAAGCCTTATAGGGCCTTACTAATCTCTCGAGAGTTAAGCTCGGGACTTCGGTGTTATGGTCAATTTCCTTTCTCTTGTAGTAGGGCGATTATTATTTGAGCTATGTAGTTCTGAGCAAAAGTCCTCATCCGCCTTCACTATCTTATTAAAATGGCTAACAGTGGTGCCCTGTTTACCTTTTACGACGTGCATTATGGACTTTCCACTACAATTATACTATATGCATGCTCAACAATTACTCATTGAAGTAAAGCGCATTGCACGGGGCTCATTCCTTTATAAACCTTGTCAAACTTCTCACTCAAACAGTTTTTCGAGGCATCAAGTACTCGTGAAGTCACTTGTAAAAGACTACGAACATGCAATACGTTACGTCGAAAGTTGGAGACAGCGGCAAAGGCGGAACAAACACCTCTCAGAGTTTGGAGATAGTTTCTTTAACGTTTACATATGTGTATGTTTGGCTGTTTCAGAGGCTGAAGTGAGGGGGTGCGTTGCCAGTACGCAAGAATCGCCAGCAACTGGCCACCCTATATTTCTGACAGTGGTATAATAATGCATTCAATACCCGAATAAACAGAAATGGAGCAAGGCAGCTAATGTAGCGCAGAGGTCGCATATGTGGTCTACCAGCGCTACATAGTGTGTGCTAAGTGGAGAGATGCGCACTCGAGTAGGGCTGCAAATCACGCGGTGTGAGAAAATCAGGAAACGTTGAGGCTGAACCTGCCCCCGCAAATACAGCAAGACTGTGTCAGTTTCAAATCCTTTCGAGAGATGTTCGCCCTGCAGTTAGCATAACCACAGCTCGATAAGCGGGACGATGATTGTGATTTACGTAAAAGAATGCATTCTTTTCATGCAACCCATATCCGACAGAAACACCACATGGGGTGCGTTCTCTTGCTCTACCTGACAAAGAATAGACAATTTTAGATGCGCCAACGGGAAGTTTCCTCATCTATGACATCCGTATCACGATGAATATTATTGCATTAACCACAGATTTTGTTCATAATATCTTTCATTTTTCTTGTTTAGATTTCTTATCAGTTGTGTTTTATACATATGTATTTTTCCGGCACAAAATTTTACTCTTTGGAAAAAAAAAACTAAGACACTCTGAGCCGTGTTTGCCCCTTCTTTACTCTGGCGTGCGAGATTTGCGATAGCAGCAGCTAGCCTAAGTAAACATCGCATTCTCGTGCCTGGCTTTCACGCAGCCCTGTAATTCTTCAGCGGGATCAGATGGACGCTTGGGGGAAACAACTTTCCATAATAACGCTTTGCGTCAACATCGCTGTCCACGCCATTCAGGCACATCTGTTACCCGGGTTCATTTAATTTCAGCAAACACTGATAGAAAGTGTCCTAACTCTTTACACCCCGAGTCATTCAATACGTGGGAAAATTATTACTCCGCTGCATGCGGCACTGAACCCAAACAAATCTCATAATCGATCACTCCTTCCTGGGAGGGAGCTTTCCGGCCGTCGGCTTTGTTTTCCCCACCCATGCGACGTCAGCTGCCGCGACGATCCCCTGGCAACTAGCCATTAGCCGTATCTCTCCCATTTGCGCCGAATAGACTGCCGACAGCAACTCGTGTGCGCATGCACACTCTTCGAGACCTTCTATATCAGAAACGTCGAGGCGGCAGTCCCATCTGTCTTGTCGCCGTTACTGCGGCGTGCATTCGTCAGATGCCATCCTCGAAAAATGTCCATATAGGCGCACCGCAGAACGTATTAAGCTGAGCCAGGATCAATAAGCGGCGGGTCATCGCTATCGCTGGTGAACCAGAGAAGAAATGCGCTTCGAGGGAAGTTCTGAAAGTGATATCGCATTCCGTTCGCATAGAAAAAAACAGGGCCTCCAATTGAAAAATCTCTCTTTCATAAGAGATTTTCACCGGCGACCGGCCGGCTTCTCTGATGACATGCCTTGCATCAGAATTGACTGACGCATTCTTTCAGGAATATACGGAGCATAAAACGTTTAGTTGAATACGGGCACAGGGCCGGTATTCACGAGAATTTCTGACGCCAGTGTTGTTCGCAAGAGAAAATTTCGGCTAATCTCGACGGCGGTCATATCATTATCGATTCCAATCGGCCAATTGAAAACAGCGCTTACTAAAAGATAGCTCTCTCCGTTCGGCACCGCATTATCTGCATCTACTGAACGCCAGAACTCTCGAGCAGCATCCACTAATGAGGGAAGACAACGGCGTGGATTAGTCAACAAACAGAAGTAGCTTATCTTTCAGCTGACAGTAAGATACAGAAGTGCAGTTGGGCCGTTCATGCAATGTGTTAGGCAGACAAGCGACAGCACACTATAGTTGCACAGAAGCACGGAATGTGCATTCGAGGACTGTACAGAAGAAGGTGGCTTGACGTAATCCAGGAATTTGGAGGTACATACATGTTCAACTGAATGTGTCGTATAAATTTATAGCGATCTCATTCGTATCCGTTTATAGCAACGGCATTTTACGACGATGTATGAAAGAGACGAAACGAAAATACTGTCTTAATCTCCCGATTAATCCTACCTTGTCTGCTTACGCAGTTTGGAGAAATAGGTTTTTATAACGAGGAGAACGAAGTAGCGTGATCGCCTAAAAATATTACTATACTAACTAAGGACTATTGTACCAACCCAACTCTTAAAAGTGAACACTTCCTCAACCCAGATTCCGTGTCCTCGCGGATCGATCATACACCCCGTTTCCGGAGTCATCTACCCGCCTACAGCCGCCTTCACATCCTTGCCGCCTTGAGGGACGTAAGAGAGTCGGCATCTGGGCTAGTTGGTTGAAATGCATGGTTCAATAAACTAAGAGCAACACAGACGAAGACATAAAAGCAAAGATAAAAGGACAGTATAGGACATCTATAAAACATATACTTAATGACATGTCGAGCCACTCTAAGCTGATTAAAAGGAGTATCATGAATACTAGTTTAGGTTTTGCTCTGAAATAGTCTTGCCAACACATAATGAAAATGAGCTTCGACAATCAGGTCAGCAAGCTAGCAAAGCAGGGTATCCTTAAGCTGTCATAAAGTCCGCTATTAAGCAGTCATAAAGTCCGCCTTAAGCTGTCATAAAGTCCGCTATCCGCTATAAAGTCCGCTGTCATAAAGTCCGGATAGCAGCTACTCCCTGCCCCCATAGGACATCGCACGAACTTAAGTACGTAGGGAATAGGTTCAATGTAGATGCTCTTCTCTCGCAAAAAATTGACTGCAATAAGTTTTTTACGCATACCCCGCGAACTTCTTCAATGTCGTGTTAACCACAACAAAAAATTTGTAGATTGTGCGCTGGGTGTGTTGTACATGATCCTGTTTAGCTGTGTAAATGTACACATTGGCCAGTCGGGACGCTGCATCCATGTTTGTCTAAGAGCACATCAGTCAGCAGCTAAGTCTTTAGGAGCTTCACATCTTCCGGCACATTGTAGAATGTGGCTGCTGCCCTGTTTTACATGACACTGAAATAATCTTTAGAAGTAGCAATCAGCTAGCCCATAACATCACTGAATCTGCATATAAGAAAAAGAGGAGACCAGTGTGTCAGCCAACCTTTAATTTTGTTACATGAGAAAGAGTTTGTTGGTTTTCCTCGATGGTGTTTCTTAATAGTTTATCGTCATAGTTAACCCAAAATTTTCATGTTTTGCCTGCGAGAACCTTTGGCTTGACACGCATGCGTCGGTCTGTTTTTGTATTTATATGCTTCCTTGTTAAACAAATATTTCATTTGCGAGTAAGCGCTTCTCCTTTTGTCCTTCCTTTTACAGCGAAAGCTGTTATGAGATCATTTCACCGGCCGTTTTTGGCGCCGTAGTTGTCCGCCGCCGCCGCCGGTGTCCGTAACCAGTATCGCTCGAAATAAGAAAAAAAACGAAATAAGAAAAAAATTCGAGGATGGAACGAGGCTCGAACCTGGGCCCTCTGCGTGGGAGCCCATTATTCAACCTCAGAGCCATGCCGGTGCTTGAAACAGCTTTGCAAAAAGGTCCTATACAGGCTTCATGTCGGGAAGGAACCACATTAGCATATGCAATATAGGGTGATAGAAGAGTAAAATAAGCACCAAGCGTCGCACAACGCGAATTCTGTAACCAGACGTCACACAATGCGAATTGTGCAACGAGTAGTTTGTTGAATGCTTCCAACCCATTACAAATAGCTTTGCCATAATTCTTCATCGTCATCAGGCACAGCATCAACAAATTGCGCATAGTGCCTTACATGCGTTTAGCAGGTACCAACGCTCTCCGTAGAATGACGAAAAATGGCACAGTGCCTGCTGCCCTACTTCTCAAAAATTACAATGATTTATAGCGTAGTGGGATCCTCGAAAGTGCACTTGTATTGGGTGCCAAGGAAGCCGATAAGCGCATGATCCACTTCCTGGGGGTCTCAGAAAAATTACAATGATTTATAGCGTAGTGGGTTCCTCGCAAGTGCACTTGTATTGGTTGCCATGGAAGCCCATAAGCGCATGATCCATTTCCTCGGGGTCTCAGAAAAGTTCTTCGCCCCCCCCCCCCGCCCGTCTTTCTCCCACGTCAACGTATGCTATACAGCATGACGGGAGAGGGAAATAGCGACCGGGCGTCACCCAATGCAAATTACAAAACTGGTGGGCCGTTTAAAGGTTGCAAACCATTACAAAGGGCTGTGCCATAATTCTTCATCGTCATCAGTCGTCGCGTCAACAAAGTGCACATAATGCCTTACAGACGTGTAGCTGGTGCCTCGCTTCTCCGCAGAATGACGAATAATGGCTTAGTAGGTGCTTCCCAACTTCACAAAAATTGTGATTTATGGCGTAGTGGGTACCTTTCTAGTGTACTTGTATCGTAGCCCCAAGAGAGCTTAACGGGCTCTCGAAACGCCGCTCTTCCAGCTTTCGCCGCTCTACCAGCTTTCGCTGTGCTGCGGTTTCAGCGCAGGCCGGGCGTTTTTTCGTCTTCGTCTGTAGTGTGCTCAGTTCAGTTAAACCATCTACTTCAAGAATGTGATTAATAATTAACTGTTGGACCACTCCTCTGTGCATCGTGCTCGGGGCTATAGCAGCAGGAACAAAACTAATTAATTAAAGAAATAAATGCAAGTTGTCTTTCAAAATTAAAAATTTGTAGGACGCTTAAGCTTCTCCTTAAACAATGCAACGCGATAGCGTTACCGGGCTCCGTTCGCATTGCCTCCTCATTCGCTTGCCACGCTTCACTTCTCGATGGACACCATAGCCGTGCTATGAGAGAACAAACGTCTGTATGCGTGACATTGGCCGTTTTAAACTCTACCATAGCGCCTACTGCAATATCAGTCGCGAAGTACCGACTACGCGTCTGAAGTGAGGCTGCACGCGCGCCTACGAAGCTGCATATTCTGTTAACACTTTGGGTGATCAAGATCATAATCAAGATTAATTATAGCGCAGCCTTTTGTAATGGGTTGGCCTCTTTCAACCACAAAACTCGTTGCGCAATTCACAAGGCATGATGCCTTCGTGTTTTTCTACTGGGATCAAGTCCCGGTCGCGGCGCTTGCATATCGATGGAATGCAAATCGTAGAGGCCCGTGTACTTAGAGTTAGGTACACGTTAAAGAATGTCAGGTGATATAAATTTCCGGAGCCCTCCACTACAGCGTCATTCATAGCTATACGGTGATGTGATCGTCGGACTTGACGGACGAAAAAATTTGCCGCGTTTAACGCACGCCGAACGTCCGTTCCGGCGGCCCGGCACGAAGAAACATCACCATGCCGGCAGCTGCACCGGCCAAAGAGGCACTGCGCGTCTCGCGGTTTATGCATTGAAGCTTGCTTCCTGAGACTGGGTAGTTCCATTACATTAAAAATTATCTAAGCCGGCAAGCGGCAGCAGCCATTGACAGCACAGGAGGCGATGGCTCCGTGCATGCATATCATCATCGGATCGACAGTCATAGTGGATTTCTGGTGGTGCCCCCTATAGTCGCGCAAAGTAGCGAATAGGGTGTTTTTCTCAAGCTGTTCCAAGCAATGCCGGGTCGGCGGTAGAATACTCGACTGCCACGCAGGATTCGTGGGTGCGATTCCGGCTAAAACCCTGGGGCCGAATTCACAAAGCTTTCTCTTGCCTTCACAATTCTTATCAAGAGAGAGAAATAGATGAAAAGGAAAACGCAGGGAGGTTAACCTGGCGCGAGTGACCGGTTTGCCCAATTCTTATCAAAGATTTCGCGTACCTAAAGGGAGTACGATAGCAATGGTACGAACTTGACTTACTCGCCACTTTTGGGGGCAAGGACGCAACACGAAAGCCGATGAAACGACACGGAAACCAAGAAGTACGCGCAGGAGGTAGCAAGGCAGCACGCAAAGCGTCTAGCATCGAGAGTATACGATGATAGCGAATATATTATCGCTGCATCTCAGCTTCAAGTTCCGGGCGTCTGCTGAAGCGCTTACGCGCTGTCACGTTGCAGCAGACGTCCGGGGGTCCTGCGCAAAACCAAGCGCTTGCTTTCATCAATGACCATAGCTAAAAAAATCCAGTTGCTCGGTGGCGTTAAGTAATATTCCGCGCACTAGTTATCTCAAGATGCACCGTATCTATGAAACTGCGCCTAAATTAACACACTGATGGTTTGAGGATGTGACCCAAACGTCTCCCCCTGTTTACCACCACCACTTTAGTTACATTTTCGTGCAGCTGCGCTGCCACTCAAATTATTAGGCATGTTTGAGCCCAATACAGTGGTTGCCAAGAGGGTTTTTGTAGCTAGACGTAAGTGGTTGCAATTATTACAAAGATCTTAGAATAAGATGTAGGAGCGGTGTCTGTGCCTACGGATAGACTGTACAGAAATATGAAGCAGCAGCAAGAAAGGTATCATGAGCGTAATGTCGCAGGTTCAATTCGCCGCGGTATTTTGATAGGGCCAGAATTCGAGAGCAGTCGTATACGCTCAGAAATGTGAACAAGTCAAACGAGGAAGACTCGAGGGTAGGTTTCCATGTGCTGATGCTTTAGCAGAAAACACGGCGCAGTCACTTAGTCCTTGTGGCGTTTGCGTGAGCAAACACAAATGAAGCGGCGTTCACGTGTCTCGGCCTCAAGTGACATGATCACACGCGCGCCTCGAGAATGGAGGTGCGCGTGCTGCGACTTCGCACGATTAACAACAACAACAAAAAAGAATGGCTCACAGTTTGCACTAAGCCGTGCAAAGTTCGATACACAGCGAAGGTGACCGGCTTCATGTTTATTTATTGCTGTATCTAGGCAGAACTTGGCTGTAGCGAGGTTGAACTTGGCTTGAACTTGGCTGTAACGTTGTTGAACGTTTGCTTTAACTTGGCTTGAACTTGGCTCCACCTCGCATCCATCTCGCGCATGAGATCCTTGTAATCGGGATCTTGCCTACGCCGTATCTCCTGCTCTAATTCCCAGGCCACATATTCCGGATCTTCTCGGCGCCGTCGATTTCGTTCTCGCATAGCGGCAAGCCTTGCTTATCGAATCACGGCTTCTTCCTCGGGAGTGCGATTCAGCTTCGGTTGACCCATGGTTGCGTATGGCTTGGCGCGAGCCGTACACTTCTTTATTTTTAGTGGACCAGTGGTGAGTAGTGCTATTTACACAATTTCGGTGGTACATTCGTTGGACTAACTATTGTCTTCTTAATTTTTATTTGACCAGTGGTGAGCAGTGGGCTTTACCCAATTTCTGTGGCACATGTCCGTTTATGATGATGATAGTTTTTCGGTTCGTCGGAGATGGAATGACTTGCTGAAGAGCTTCGCTCTTAAAAGGCGGCGTTCAAGGGATTATCATTTCGTCTTTGCGAAAGCGTGAAATCGAAGCGATACAGTAGAGGTAAAGAAGACAATCTCCTGGCGAAGCTGACGTCATGGAACGCTTCCGCGGAGCGGAATCGGATGCTTGAAGAGCATAAAAAATCGGCGTTCGCGTTAGTCACTAACGTCTATGGGAGCGAAAGTCATAGTGAAGCGAGTGAAAGTATGACTGTGCTTATACATGAGAATCGAAGCAAATTAAATGAGTAGTGATTTGATTAGTGAAAATTTAAATGACGATAGTCAAAACAAGCTGAGCATTGATTTAATTAGTCAAAGTGACATTCGTGACAGTTATTTAGCGATAGTTGCCTTGTGATATCACACGTCGATATAAAATGCACGGTAATATAGCCACACTAGATGGCTTTCACCATGCAGTCGCCTAAGGCGAATGCATTAAAGATTCCGAGTTTTTTTTTTTCCTTTTTTTGATCGACTGTCACTGGACGTTTTTCACTAGGTGTCTTTCGAGCGAAAGAGAATATATTAACAACGAAGTGGGCGCTACAGTGGCCAGCTCTCATCTGAAGCACTGCAGCGGCGGTCGAGCGGTTCCAGCGTCAGACTACAACGCCGGAGGTACTGGTTTCGATTCGGAATGTATCCAAGCACTCACCTATGTTTCTTTTTAACGGAAAAACAGGCAGCACGGCCTGAGGTTATGTGTTTCGGGCACTTTTTTCTTGAGAAGGTGGCCTTTCCGCCCTCTAATTTCACTTCCTATTAGACCCAGCAACGCTGTGCCATGCTGCCTCACGGATTACAGAAATAAAAGTTTATTTTTTTCCTCTAACCGCTACTATCGCGAGAGCGCCCAGTCCCGAAACCCAATTATCACGCCTGGGCGATTACTTTTGACGTCTCTGGCTATTCGAGCGCCGGCCAGACATCACGATGTTTTCAAGAAAATCACGAGACACCGGTGACCAAATTGCTTGCGGCCAAGACGACTGCCTTTGTCGGTACACGTTTCGTGCTAGCTGGGTGGGATTCATTACACGCAGTAGCGCGAAACGACAGGGACAGAGGGAGAAGACAGAAACCACAGCGATGTGTTTGAGTCTTTCCCCTCGGCTCCTGTCGTATTGCATAGCTCCGTGTAATACCTCTGTCAATGGTTATGAAGAACTCCAGCAGGCTATCGAGTTCTCAGGAGCGGGTCCCCGATCGCCCCAAGCGTAACAGCAGGCCTGGGAAAAGATCACGGGAAATTCATTTGCGTTAGAGGGCTAATTTTCTCTTGGTAAGTACACAAAAATTTTAAACCCGAGTTTATTCTTTATCAACAGCAGTTACAGTGCAAAGGACAGGTGCACAGACAAAAGTACGCGTACTTAGCTTGACCAGGTATGTGCCCTTAATATTAATTAGCAACACGCATGACAATATGCAGAAATACCACGCACATATGTACAAGTATGTAGAGCCGCGGGCGAAAGCTTGGTTATGCTGGTTGAAATCGACTAGTTGAAATCGGCATATTCGACAAACGCAATGTGTAGAAGCAATGTTACACAGATGAACTGTGCTATCAACTTATTTTTGCTGGTTGGTTCCATAGTGCCCAACTTCTTGCTCACGACTGTACGTTGTAAAATGAAGCATTCTTGAATGGACAGATTTTGTGTAAGGTTAGATTCATTTTTGCGCAGTAGGAAACATACTTGAGCAATAAAAATGGGACACAAGAAGGATAACTAGAAATAACATCAGCAAATATCTCATAAAAGTTACACTAAACAAACAACATTTTGTTTAAAACATACATACATACATATATACATACATACATACATACATACATACATACATACATACATACATACATACATACATGCATGCGTACATACGTACGTACATACATACATACATACATACATACATACATACATACATACATACATACATACATACATACATACATACATACATACATACATACATACATACATACATACATTAAGGCGTAGTTAATAGGGTCAACTGCTATAAAACAACAATGCTGACACACTCGGTCTCGAACACATGATGTTTAAAGCCAGTAACTTACAAGAGAAATCCTTCACAAGTGCTATGTGCCTACTCGGCATTTCTGGAACCCTCTTGGAATACTTTGATGCATAGTTTCTGCTGCGGCTTACGCACGAGCAATTTTTTTTACATATTCATGGATGGCAGCCCACGATGATATGTAAGAAAAGAGCCCTGACAATGCGATGGCGAGGGGTTCATGTAAGAAATTGTGATGTACCAAGACATGTACCAAATTGTGATGCACAAGTGCAGTGCATCACAATTTGGTTGGTCACAAAATGACACAAAGTTTATTTACACAGCCGGCACATTGACAACACAAGAACAAGCCATGTTAGGCGACGTGGGCTGAAAAATTGGCACAGCTCGGGAAAATTCTGGACAATACATAAAAAAAATACAATTCGCTGCTACTAAGCTCCTTGGTGCAAACAATGGTGATGTTGACATGTCAAGACACTATTGCTTCTCCTGAAAACACTCCTGAAAAAGGTTTCAAAGTATGGACATGGACGGACTTCGTATACAGCAGTCTCTCATTCCGCTTGGAAAAATTTCAGTGGACTGCTGCGCAAGGACTCTAGATTATGTATGTGGTGGGATGCTTCAGTTCCCTGCATGTACTATATCTTGCTATTCGCCTCAGCTGCTGCAATGCTTCTCAGGACAAATACGCAGGATCACAGTTTATAATGTGCCACTGCAAAGTTATTATGATTCAGGTGCATACAACATGGACCACAATAAAATAACTTAAGAACATTTACCTTGCACAGTTTACATAATGTTAAATGCATTTCCACGGAGCTCTCACAGCGTGTCTGAACATAGCAGTAATGGTAATAAGCTGATCGTTACTTCCACCTTCAACTTTGTTTGAAGTCACCAGTTTCAAGATTAGAGCATGCCAGCAGCCCTCTTTTGGCTAAACCATTGTACAGACGCATCAAAATACATAAGTAAATGCATGGTGTAGTTAACATACAAAATGCAATAAATACATTCAGCAGCAATATGAGCAAAGCTGCATAGATGATAAACTATCTGCAGAGTATGCAATTACATTACAACTTATGGCAGCAAATATTATATGAAAAAAGAAGCTAAAACTCACACAGTACATACTGTTCGACTGTTGAATAGGACAGACAGGCAATGGGATAAGATTAGACAGGTGCTAAAGCCTGGTGTTGGATATAGAAGGAAAAGTGACGATTCTATTCCACCTAACTAATCCATGGAGAAGGACGTTCCAGAGCTTATACATATATAAAATCATTCGTGCAATACTAATGTGTGCATCCTGAATGACTATATCGACCAAGTGCAAAATCACCCGCTTCAATGGCTTTCGTTCTAGCCTACCAAGCATTAAAACACGGTTTTGGTTGTCGACCATGGCTGGCTGCTGTTTCCTATGGCAGTGGAATGCAGAGACACGGATGCACTTTGATTTACGTGCATGTTAAAAAGTTCAGACAGTCGAAATTAATTTGCACACTACCACTACAGTGTGCTTTACATAATGTCAAGGTTTGGTACACTAACTGAAGACCTTAATTAATTTTGAATCGTCAAGTGGAAGGGACTGCTGAATGATGGACTGATAAAAAATTAAACTGCAGCTGTGCAGGTTGTCACCATACAATTCAAACTGTTCCAGCCATCACAATGCATTATTTCTGTTGACGTGGACTTTCAAGAGCAGGACACAGTCACTGGTAGTCTCTCTTTACTTGTTGGTCTTGTGTGTTCTGTTCGAAGTACACTGTGTAGGGGTAATGAAAAGAAACGCGAACAGCCCGGCGCGCTGTTTTCATCACGCTCTGACCGAGGTGGCAATAAAAGGATGCTAGATGCTTCTTGATTGTATCATGGATGACTCTAGTGGCTTTTTATCACCATCCAGGTTACAACCGCTTGAAAAGAAATGCGAAACAGCAGAGAATGTAGATACCGCATGTTCGCGTTTGTTTCCATCCCCTCTGTACATGTGTGTGTAGAACCTGATCTTATGATACTGTTGGAACATAGAAAAATACAGATGATTGTTACAACCGTGCTTTGTGTAAAAGTGTAAGGTTGATAAATATGTGCTAACAACTCTAGCTGTCGTATTTTCAGAAGCCGATTACAAGTATGAAGAAATAATAAAAAAAACAAAAAAAAGTCTAAACATCTACACAGAACGGACGAATACATTGAAAAATATTTTATGATATCAATGTACAACTACGACGTTCATTGTGAACGCGACAAACTTCTACCTAATAGTGCAGCACGAGCCAATAAGCTATATCAAATTTCGACTTTACATTAATTGCAAGAAGCCGACGAAAAATTTGTTCACTATGCTACATTTCGCGCTATGTCGCAAAACAACAGCCAATGTTCATTACTTTAGTGTTATCTAACATAGCCACATCATCATACAGTGTACTGGATCAATTTTGAAGACTAGAAAACACAGAGCATTCGTGGATTATGAGTGTTTTTGTTGTTTACAACCATTTTTCCTAGCGAAGTACAGTTTTAAAATAAAGTGCACTTCATTAGGAGAAATGATCGTGAGCAACAAGCAGACTCGTAACCCGCAAATGCATGTTAATTTGCTCTTACGTCTGCCACAAAACACTCACCATTATTATTAATAATAATAATATCTGGGGTTTAACGTCCCAAAACCACGATTTGATTATGAGAGACGCCATAGTGAAGGGCTCCGGAAATTTCGACCACCTGGGGTTCTTTAACGTGCACCTAAATCTAAGTACACGGGCCTCAAACATTTTCGCCTCCATCGAAAATGCAGCCGCCGCGGCCGGGATGTGATCCCGCGACCTTCGGGTCAGCAGTCGAGCGCCATAACCACTAGACCACCGTGGCGGGGCATTATTATTAATGTGCCATGGCCGACGGATATGCTGTGTCCTGCGCAGAACACAAAAGGTGCGCGCTATGGCTTGTCTTACATGGGTAGGGGCTGCACTTCACTGCTGCTCAGCTGGGCCAGCCACGGGCAGGAGGGTGAGCTGCCATGGCTCTCAGGCATAGCGAGAGTCCCCTTTAGAGATCCGCAAGCGTGTATTCAGGTCACATGCGAGTTGTAGTAATAAACTCACCACTATGCAACTGCGCTGTGAACATGCACGGCAGAAATACAACCCGCCACAACACTGAAAAAATAAAGCTACGGTAGGTAAAATGCCCATTTACTACTTCTTTGTGGCCTGAGGCATGCACTACAGCTCTTTCTCCCTGCAAGGTGCGAACAGCCACGCGATTTTCACCCACTGGCTATTTCCATGCAGAGCGGAATCGAATCCCGGCCGCGGCGGCCTCATTTCCGATGGAGGCGAAAATGCTTGAGGCCCGTGTTCTTAGATTTAGGTGCACGGTGAAGAACCTCAGGTGGTCAAAATTTCCGGAGCCCTCCACTACGGCATCCCTCAAAATCATATCGTGGTTTTCGGGCGTAAAACCGCACAAATTATTACTATTTCTATGCAGAGCACTTGATACACTGAACGAGTCACAAGCAGAAGAGCTCAACAAGCAATTAAAGTATTTGGGCTGTTCAAAAGCACAAACTTTTAAGTTTCACATGTGTGGAGTTAAATTCATATGCTGCACAATTTACACATTTGACATTGTCAATTCTCTCGTAGTGTACTTCTCCTTAAGTGTCCAATTAGCATCGCTGTGTGAAAGTAATACAAGCATCCACTGTTAGTAACGATGTTTAGGTTGTGAAAGTGTGCACATTAACTGGCGTTGACTTTACCATCTGTATGTAAAAAGAAACTAAGCTAGCAACCAGCCATTAGGCAGTTTTTTGCCCTCGAAGCTCCCAGGCAGATGACAATCCATTCAGATGAGGTTAACATGCGTGTTTCCAGGCCACTTCGAGGTGGCTGGATGATGACACCCCCACCATTGCAAAATACTTGTACATTTAGGGAGCACAACTCCTTGCTATTTCTGTACAGGTGCTCTAAGTAGTAAAGAGGCGTTATTTGCCAGTGCGTGCGATCGATGCAGTCCAGGACCTTATGAATATCTGCGACCTGTGATCAGGCCGAAAAGGATAATTAAAAAAAAACATAATTGAAAGCACTCTTAAACATATTTGGCAGTGACACGAAGCTACCACTTAGTCAAACTACCAAATATGCTATATTCACTTTGAAACAAACTGAAGCCCCATGTAAGCTTTACATATTGCAATATATGTTCTGGTAAAGTATAGTGCTGCCACGGCGGTAATCTTCTATACAACTAATTTAGCATAATAAAGGCAGTTCCTCAAGAAGTGCTACATGGCTCCTGGATAATAAGTTCGCATCAAATATTTTTCTCTCAGCTATCAAGCGTGGTATACAGACAGGCCCCGCTTCATAATCAGATAAATGCCTGGTCAAGCCAAAACATAAAAACTGCCGATGTACTTGCCCATATTGCAATATATGTATATTGGCCATATATATGTATATATAAAGTGGTAGTAGCACATTTTTCATACTGGAACCTAACATGGGCTAACATTACATGTGTTGGGCTGAAACACTTACAAACGTTATAGCCTTACACGAATAGCAACGAAATTAGTTGCACACGTTCAGCTCACCGATGGCGGAACGATTAGCAGCCGTCAGCGTCATCGGGAAATGAATGTGCTCTGCGGCCAACAGGCAAAAGACATCTGTGGACTGGAACCTGCCGTTTACGTAGAAATGCAAGGCTAGCAAGATGTGTAGGTCTACTGGTAAAGCGTGAGACGTCGCCGTGGGCCGCGGCAGTCAAGGCTCCAGTGCCATGGTAACCGACAGGTCAGATGGACTCGAAAACCTGTAGTTAGCAGCTGCTTTTCTCAGATTTCATCCAAGGCAAGGCGCTCGTTTCAAGTGTGTTCTTTCGGAGCGAAGAGTGACGTTCACGAGCTCTTGCTGCCAGGTACAGCTCCAAGTTTTCATCGGAGAACAGTCAAGGGGCGCTGCCAAAGCAGCCGCATTTATGGCAGAATGTATCGGCGCGCGACTTCGGTTCGACACATTATGACGTTGGGATTTCGGTTATCTCAAGAAGGAGAAGTAACGAGTTAAACAACGTGCCAAGCCCAACGTCAAATTCAAAAAGCCCTCGTAAAGCACCATCGCAACATCATAGGGCAAAACACATTCGTCAACGTTATCTTTAAATCTTCTGTCACACGAGCACATCCTCTGCACAAGTCTTCGGATCACAGAGTTCGGATCGTTTCACTCCCGAACGCTGCGTTATTCTGGAATGTTCACAAGAAAATAGAATCGCACGAGCTAACCAGAGGCGAAGCAAGAACCTAATACAGAGCGTAGTTCGTGCGTTACTGTACGTACTCGGAATAACTCCAGTAACGTACCAAAATGCTCTCAATTTGAAATGCTACACTGCGCCTAAGTAGAGACTGGAAAGCGAAGCAAACGAACTGTTACCGCCACTCGAATATACATTGCAGGCTCCTCGAGTGCTAGTTACCGTCGAGGCGCCGATCCCCGCTTCATAAACACACCGAGGCACAGGCTTCGCTACATTGCACCGCACACCGAGAGGCACTGCCGTTGGCTTTCACACCGCTTGCACGCACCGAAAAAGCAACGATATTCAAAACACATCCAGTCGAACGTTAAAGGGACTCAAGCGATAAGCATTTGTGAAAATGGCACCACTGCATGGAGAATGGAAATAACTGAGGAGGGGCCCTCGTTCGCCGAGCTGCATTGCAAAAAGTGCGGCTGAAGTCATTTCGCAAGGGCTACAGGGATTGCTTGGTCACGCCGTCGTCTCGCGTCGTCCGCGGCACCACCCATATGACCGAGTTGTTGACAGAGCCGGCTGGAGCGGCGAATTCGCATTTTTATGCAGTCGTTGCTTTTCGCAGACGATGCAACGTGTTGGAGGCCTACTGTGAGCGTTGGTCTTAACGCTAGCGTGTTTCGTTCATTTTGCTTGCCTTCGAAAGTGGTTGTTTTCAAAGCCCGCGACAGCTTCTCCGAAAATGGTTGGCGCCGCAGCTTGGCTGTTATCCTTCAGCACGGCGCTATTGAGTCCCTCAGCGCTGGAAGGTTGGAATTCCCAGACGATTAGTGGGGTTTTTGGCGCAAGGGCCATGGGTGGCCAAAGAGCGCCATGTCTGTTATGTGGTGTTAGCGATGACCCATGACTACGATGACAGAGTGTATTGTGGCTGTATAGAGGCCTAAAATCACGCGCTACAAAGAAGCGTAAAAAATGTGTATACAGTATAAAATTATGGCAGTGACAAGTGGTGTGATCTATGGATGTGGGATAAATGACGAGTGAGCATGGTATTTACAAGTGAGAGGCGGGATAACAGCACGAGTGCCTCCTCAAGGCCTTTGATCGCAAAGGCCGGGAGGCAGGTGCTTCCTTTGATAGAAACCGCAGCAGCAGCCTCAATCATGAGGCCGCGCTACGGAGCGCCTGGAAAAATAACGTTAAAATTGTGTACATCTCTTAGAAATTCACAGAGGGACTGATACTTAAAGAGAGGTTCTTTGCCAATGAGCATATCGGGATGGAGTGGGAACTGAAAGTATATTGATGAGAAATGCTTTTTCCTGAGAGCGTCTAGTTCCCTGCATTGCAGTAGGATGTGGAGTACAGTGAGGGGGTCGCCACAGTGGTCACACAATGGTGGGTCGCCTCCGGACAGAAGGTATGAATGTGTACTGTATGTGTGGCCAATCCTAAGTCTGCAGAGTGTAACTTCTGTGTGGCGTGACTTTCATACTGGTGTCCAATTACCTAGTTGCGGCTTGATAACATGCAGTTTATTTTGTGTGTTCCTATCCCATGTGCTCTGCCAAAAGGCCCTGATCTTTCTTTTGAGGAATGGTTTTAAGTCTAGTGGAGGGATAGACGTATTGGGACTGTTTTCGTGGGCGGATGCTGCTAGCTGATCCGCCAACACGTTGCCTTGTATCTCGCGGTGCCCTGGCACCCAGCACACTACGACATGTTGTTTAAGAGAGTAGATCGTGCATAAAATAGAATAGAGCGAGACATGGACCGGATTCGTGTGTTTTGTCATAGTTTTTAAAGCTTTCACTTCGCTTAATGAATCCGTGTATATCACTGCCTTTTGTAGTTTTAATTGCTTTATGTGTTTAACTGCCGCAAGTATCGCGTAAGCCTCTGCCGTGAAGATACTGGACTCAGGGTGCAGAATACCGGAATCGGAAAAGGATGGACCAACGGCTGCGTACGACACAGAAGTATTAGACTTTGAGGCATCTGTAAAGAATTCAGGGTGTGGGTACTTGTATTGTAATTCGAGGAAGTGTGTACGGATATGTGCAAGTGGCGCATGCTTGGTAACTTCCACGAAAGAAACATCGCAATCTATAAGCTGCCACTGCCACGGCGGGAGATAGGCAGCGGGAGCCATTAGACAGTGTTCGAGAAGTGGCACACCCATTTCTTCAGCTAGTCCCCTCACACGAAGTGAGTACGGCTTTCTCATCGAGGGACGGTTGTGAAAAAGTTCAGAAGCAGACAACTCATTGATTGTAGTGTGTGAGGGGTGTTCGTTGTTTGCGTTCACTTTGAGGAAATATACAAAAGATAGGTAAGATCTCTGAAGGTGTAGCGACCATTCGTCCGATTCGACGTAGAGGCTTTCCATGGGGCTGGTGCGAAAGGCGCCCGTAGAAAGACGAATGCCCAAATGGTGGACTGGGTCAAGCATCTTCAAGGCACTTGGTATCGCAGAGTGATAGATTATCGCCCCGTAATCTAGGCGCGTGCGTACAAGGCTTTTATAAAGGTTCATCAGGCACTTCCTGTCACTACCCCACATAGTGCGTGACAACACTTTTAGAATATTCATAGTTTTAATGCACTTGTTTTTTATGTACTTAATGTGCGGTATGAACGTAAGTTTTGTGTCTAGAATTAGCCCTAGGAACTTGTGCTCTGTTTTTACCAACAGACGCTGACCACGTAGGTCAATGTCTGGATCGGGAGAAAAGCCTCTTTTTTTGGAGAATAAGACGCAAGTGCTTTTTTGTGCATTCAGCGTAAACCCGTTCTCGTCTGCCCATTTAGAGACCTTGTTCAAGCCCAGCTGGACCTGCCGCTCACACATTGAAAGGTTGCACGACTTATAACCGATCTGCACGTCGTCCACATATGTGCAATAAAACATGTTCCGTGGAATGTACAGACGTAGCGAATTCATTTTTATAATAAAAAGTGTGCAACTCAGGACACCACCTTGCGGCACTCCAGTTTCCTGGACAAATATTCTGGACAAGACATTACCCACTCGAACACGGAACGTGCGATTGGACAAATAGCTTTCGATTATGGTCAGCATCTTTCCTCGGACACCTAAGTGTGAGAGGTCTCGCAGTATGCCAAACCGCCATGTGGTGTCGTAAGCCTTTTCCATATCGAGGAACACCGAAAGAAAGAATTGCTTGTGGACAAAAGCGTCGCGAATTTGTGCCTCGATACGGATAAGGTGGTCAGAGGTAGATCTACCCTCTCGAAAACCGCACTGGTATGGGTCGAGTGATTTGTTTGCTTCGGAATTCCCAGACGAGAACGACAGCGCCGAGGGCTCTTAATGCGAAAGGCGACGGTTAGTCGTTCCCCTGTACAACAGTCACAATAAACGATTGGAAAGCCCCGTGTGCTCACCGAAGCTTCCAGCGTCAAGAATCAGAGACGTGCCTGACCCCTGTTTGACACAGTAAGGCGATTTGCGAAGCTGTTTGAATTCGTCGCATCCTATTTACGTTCCGTGCTCGGGAACTTTCTCTGCGGCCAAGTTTTCTTCGATGGGGTCCACGGGCGTAGCCGGGGGGGGGGGGGGGTTCAAACCCCCCCCCCCCCCGAAATTTTTCAAGTTTGCTTGCGTATATAAACACGCACACATACAAACGCACGCACAAACATACATAAAGTATGGTTGAAACCCCCCCCCCCCCCCCCCCAAGCTACAGCGGCACGTGCCGCTGTAACTTGGCTCGAGTGCCAAGCACGGCATTCGTGCGAACGCGTAATGACACACAAGGGATAATGCGGAGGTGCATCATCTTCCTGCGTAGCAAGATCAATTCAGATGTCACTGTTATTTTATAAGCACTGGGAAGCCGATGGCTTGACCCGCAGTCGCTTATTTTGCCAAAGTGCAAGCGCCGGTCGTGGTTCAGGACCCCTTCAAAAGCCCATCCAGTCCTCAAGAATTAATCCAGCAACAAATATCCGCCTGTTCGCGCGTGATCTCACTGGAATAATGGAAAACACGGGTTTTATGCGACAGCATTTTATGCCCCATGAAGCGCAAAATCCGGCGTCCGTCCGGCGTTAAGGTCGCGTAGTGACAATACCCACGTGACCAGGTGATGACTGTCACGTTTCAATGTTTATTGAAAGCAATATCGTACATTCACAAAATATTTACTTGTTCCGTTTCGAAAATCGAGTTCGCGTACTATCGGCGTCAAATGAAACGCGAACAGCGGAGCGCGTGGCCCAAGCATTAGCAAAGGTTTAGTCACTGCCAGGCGCGCACATCCGGTTTGGCAGCACTGTGCGATCCGATTATTGTGCAGTTTTTCGCTTCTGTTCTAATTTTGATATAGTGATAAAGGCGGCCGGCATGGGCGTGCCTGGCACTTTTGGCAGTTTCACTTTTTAGTTCATTCATATCTTCTATTTTTTTCCTTTGAAATATCAGAACTAGAACAAAAGCAAAGATATTTCACTATATGGGAATCGTGCAGTGCTGCCACGCCGGATGTGCGCGCCTTTCAGTCGTGATGACTGGCCGGCGTACACTATACCATCGCCAATGCTTGTGGCACGCGCTCCACTGTTCACGTTTCATTTGACGCCGATAGTACCTTCAAAACCGACCTGACTAACTCCCAAAATTTATCTCGGTTAATTCGAGCACGTGACCAAGTTATCACGTCATATGGAATGGCAATATCGGTGGAACTGTAACGGTAACCCGTTACGTTTGCGAATGAACGGCAGAGCGAAAAGCCTGCTGTAAACGTTCCATTGGATTGAACAGACGCATGCACGCAGCACATCATGCAGAGCAAGAGGGCGGATGGGCAACGGCGTGAGGCGCAAAAGTTACCGCTCGCCACTCACGTGAGTATGCTGCATCCTGGTTTTCACTTCAAGCCGCCGCCCGGGGGAGCCGCGAAGCGAGCGGCCCTGAGACCGACCACGTGCCGGAGGGAGAGCTGATTTTTTAAACAGCGAAGCTGTTCTAGCTCGACGTAAAGCGTGTGACCGTGCCCGAAAATTATCACCATCATGAACGGTTATGTGCCTCCGAATTTGGGCAGATACCCCTACTCACCGCTACGGCTTGGCCTGTAATAACCCTGAGAACGAGTACAGAGAGAGAGAGAGAGAAATAAGCAAACAGGAAGACGGAAAGAATAATGTAAAGAAAGAGAAAGAGACCAATTCTTGCTGAAAAAAGATTGCTCACGAGGCAGGATTTGAACTCGCATACCCTCGATCCGAAGGCGAGCGGCCTAATTGCTCGGCTAGCCAGGTATGCTAGCAGGGCATAGCATAGCCTTGTATAGTACAGTGTAGCAAAGGGGAGGGAAAGGGAATAGAGCGTAAGGAAGAGAGATGTGATGGTGAGTAGGAGGGAAAGGAGGAGGGGAGAGAGTAAAGCGTAGCACAGAAAGAATGAGAAAGAACAAAATGCAGCAAGAAAAAGAAAGACAGAGAGAACATCAACGAGACCCGAAGAAGTTGCGAGAGAAAGAACAAGGTAGAAATAAAGAGGAATCAAGCATCGCGTCCTCTAGCGACCACATACTGCACCACCTGGCCAAGCCGCGCATGCGCAGTAACTAAGCAACGCCCGCAGACGGAGACATCACGCGCAATCTCCGCTCTACAGCGCATAGCCTGGCTGCGTACCCCGAGGAGGAAGCCGCCGATCTCGAAGCTAGACGTGTCGGTCGACGGGGAGTATGAGCGGCGACGGACCCGTGCTTCGCTGTGCCTAGCTTAGCGCGACTTAGTGCAAACTGCTCGCAATTGTTTGTTTTGTCTGCGTCAGTCTGCACAGCAACGAAGGACCGTTCTGGAGTCTGCACATACCACAGAGAACTTTACAGAATCATAGAACCCCTTTTTAAGGACGCCGCCAGGAAAGGGCGCTCTTCTTTTTAACAGCAAAGCTGTTAGTGAAACCATAAAGACAGCAGTGGTGTTCCAAGAAACTCGCCGTGGCGTTGCCTAGCAATCGCCGAGCACAGCATGCCCTCTGCGATGGAAACCGCCACGCATAGCGTTTGAGGAGACGCCGCGCATTGCGTGCCATGGCAGTTTAAAGGCATGGGATGCAAAGAGAACAGCTGGTGTGAAGTCATGCAAAGCTGCACTCTGCGACCACAGCCGCGCATCGCGACCGATGGAGGCGCCGGGCTGTGGGGTCTGTAGAGATGAGCCGCTCTTGGAACAGACGGAGACAGTTCACGC